>NC_057358.1:86631837-86972909 GCF_016509475.1 Prionailurus bengalensis
GATGGCTTAGTTGATAAAGTGCCCTACTCTTGTGATGATCATGGTTCATAGGTTCAAGCCCTCTGTCAGTCTCCACACTGATGGTGTGGAGCCTGCTTGGGATATTCTCTCTCTCTCTCTCTCTCTCTCTCTCTCTCTCTCTCTCTCTTAAAAAAAATAAACAAACTTTAATAAAAAAGAAAACTGTTTCTAAACCTTTAGGAAATTGTACAATACTTGTTTTCAGAGACAGTACGTCTTTGCTTATAGGAAATTCTTGTAAGAAATTATTCACTGTTCACCCTTGAGTCATTTTTACCCTAAAGTATGAATTAAAATTGAGTAAATATTAAAATATTGTTTCAATTTAGGTAAATAATTTCTTAATGTTGTACTGTACATTATCTGAATGATGAAAGGTATATCAATAATAGGAAAAGGATAAAAATAATTCTCAAATAACAATTACCATATCTGTTTTATAGTGTTGCATAACGTATGAAAATCATCAAAACCTCTCCAGTTTCCTGTGGAATCAAACTAAATCCCCCCTCCATTGTTTAAATGGACTAGGATTTTGCCTTTATTTTCTTTTCTGGCATTTTATCAAATTATCTTAAAATTTGTTTCCTCTCTTAGATTCAAGCCTTTTTCTAAAAACTAAGTTTAGTTATCAAGCTGTTGACCTCTGCTAGAAGAGTATCACAAGTATAGGATATTTGGTCTGGTAGAATTCTAGCAAAAATTCAGTTATATGCTTATGTGCTTACTTCTTGGTTGTCTAACGAAGGATCTGATAGTTACAATACATTTTTTTTAACGAATCTTAATATCTTAATATCTATGTGTTTCCTAGATGCTGTGCCTTGCTAAACTGGCTGAACTTTCAGTGGCCATCTAAGCACATATGTGTAAATCTCCAGAAACTTACACTTCTTTGGCCATTTATTTTATTTCTATATCACAGCTCTTACTTATCCCCCTTTTATTTTCATCAGTTTTGACAAATTTATGCATTCATTTAACCATATCCCAAACAAGACTGAGGACATTTCCATAAACTCCAGAAATTCTTATATTTTTTGCCAGTTAAACCTCACTAATCACTTTCTCAGGCAACCATCTATCTGATTTCTATCCATTATGCACTACATTCAATGGTGTTTTGACTTAAAAATCATCTCAATCAACAACAACCCTACTTTGCAAAGTTTGCCAATTTTGATAGTATAAATCCTACTACTATGGTGCCATGGCTGATTTTAAGCTACCAAGGTCACATCACACCATTATACAATATTATATCATTTCTACCTTTCAAATGCAGTATGAGTGTATAAACTCAGCATAGATAAGAAGTGATGAGTTTTGAGTATTTACTATATACTACTTAATTGTAAATTTATATAATTCAAGTTATAATAGTTACTTTGCTCAACTGGCTCACAGAAATCCTGAAAATTTTACAGCTGATATGAGCTGCTATCAGCCAACTCCAAAACAACACTAACAAGATCTGCCTATTCTGTGAAACAAATGTCATATCAATGGAATTTTTCTGTATGTCCTCTTTTGTTCTTTTTGTACATGTAACGTGTTTGAGATTCATGCATGTTATTTCATGCATCAGTAGCTTATTGTCTTTTATTGTCAAATGATATTCCATTCTATGAATAGAAAACAATTTATTTAGCCTTTTACCACTTCATGGATATTTATACTGCTTTCAGATTTGGCTCTTACTAAAAAGCTGTGAACATTTATGTGGACATATACTTTTATTTCTCTTGAGTAAAATCCTAGGCATGTGATTGCTGGGTCAGAGGTTAAGGGCTTGCTTAGCTTTGTAAGATACTGCCAAAAAATCTTCAAATAGTTTTATAATTTTACTGACCACCAGCAATGTATGAGAGTTTCAGTTGAATTGCATCCTTGCTAACACTTGGGGTTGCCAACCTTTGTATTTTTTTTTTTTTTGCATTCTAGTGGGTAGGTAGTGGTATTTTATTGTGACTTCAATTGGATTTACACTAATAAATAATTGATACAAAATTTTTCCCTAAAGTGATCAATATCTCCAACTTGGACCTGAAATGTGGGAAATAAGTTTAAGAATTCTGTACCCTTGCACCAATGGGTTAACAAGGCTTCGGGTGGAAAGCCACCACAGGGTGAAAGCGCCCAAGGTTAGTTATTAAGTGAAACAAAGCTTAGGATAGAAAGATGCCTCCACAGGACCAAAGCATCTAAGAACAGTTAGAGGCAGAAAGCCGCCACAGGGCGAAGATGCCCAAGTTTAGCTAGTGAAAAGGGTGCCTTGTTAGCCTTCAGGGAGCATTCTTCAGCAATCTCAAACTTTGGAGATAACAGCTACTTGGCTGTATCACGCGCAGAGAAACACTGTCCATCTGGCATCTGGCGCCAATATATCTTTGTGCTTTAATCTCAACTTCAAACACTACTTGTCCCCCAAACCCTTCACTTCTTACACACACAAGTTAATGGTCACTAGCTTATTGTTTTCTTATGCACATTCACCACATACATGAAACCTTGAGAACTCAATAAATAGAGATGAAATCTCTGTTTAGGACTCTTTTCTTCTCATGGACATTAGCCTCTCTAGTATTCATTTCTACATCTGCTCTCTTGCTGGACAAGAGAGAACTCCAGTATCATAGTTTGCAACTCTGAAAGGCACTGATGGCAGTCTTAACTCATTGTCTCAGGTTGTTATGGCTGATGGAATTGATACAACTGCCCTGGATTTTCTTCTTGCAGACCAAGGTACAGTTTTTGCAATCACTAATCTATCTTGCCAAATCTTGGGCTTTAATGCATAGGCCAAGTGGAAAGGGTGAAACAGAAACGTAAAGAAAAAGCATTCTAAGGTAGACATTGATGATTTATGGTAATTGTTTTGCTGGTTATCTCCTGGACTCTGAGTGTCAAAGTTGAACTCAGCATTGCATTTTGGTCTCATCCTCCTGTGCGTCTAGCAGATAGTAGCTTTAATTAAATGCTAGATTAGGTCCTGTCCTCTTTGGGTCAGATAAATCACCAGCCAATTCACCAGAAGCCAAGATGATACAGAAATAAGAGTGGATATAGTTAAGGAAACAATTATCTGAGGGTCTTGTGCAGTTCTCCATGTATTTTGCAAGTAGAGACACTTAGTGTCCTTTGTCCTTGGCTATTTTCACAAAGTTATTTGTATTACAAATGGCTTTGAAAAACAGAGATAATATTTGCTTTTGAACATAATATCTATATTTTCAAAGACACACATTCTTACTATCCAATATAATAGTAATGAAATGTCTCCTTCTGAAGTAAAGTAGCTACAAACTTCTTGCTGATAATGAAAGATGTGAGTTCCCTAAGCTTAGGGTTCTTCTCCTGTACCACAGTCCACTGCATGTACAGCTGTCAACTGGCCCTCTCTGAGGTGCTTTTTAGGAAATGACACTCAGAGAGCCAATGCAAAAAACTGCTAATATTCTGGCTACTCTTCTTGTTATTATTAATAAACTACCCTTCACCACTGACCCATGAAACTGTGGCAGCCTAACTTATAAGCTTGTAAGAAGGGTGAAATCTCAGACCTCTACAGTTCTTGACTGTGTCTAGAAAATCTAAGTAAAAGAATGGTCATAGTTGTGCTATTTGTTAATGACTAAAACAAAGGACCTATTAAAAGGATAATCAATTTTTTTGTTTATTTATTTTTGAGAGAAAGAGCACAATCAGGGGAAGAACAGAGAGAGAGGGAGACACAAAATCCAAAGCAGGCTCCAGGCTCTGAGCTGTCAGCACAGAGCGCGATGTGGGGCCCGAACCCACAAGCTGTGAGACCATGACCTGAGCCAAAGTCAGACACCCAACCAACTGAGCCACCCAGGCAACCCAAGGATAATCAACTTTTAAAAAAATCATTGTAGTATATCTATACACCAAATACTATAGAGCTATACCTGCATGGATATAAAAATTAAAGAAGTAATAAAACCAACAACATGGATGAATCTCAAGTAAAATATGTTGTATGATAGAAGCCACACACAAAATAATACATGCAATGTAATTTTATTTTGTAGCATATAATAATGAGTAAAATTTATTAGTAACAGATGTCAGGATAGTATTTATGAAGGAAAGTTAGGTATTGACTCATAGGGGCATGAAGTAAGATTCTGGAGGAGCAGGAAATGTTCTAGGATATACTTTCATATATATGTTAATATACAAATGGAAAGATGGATTTGTGATTAAGAATGGTATACTCTTATTTTACTGTTATATGGTATACTTTAATTAAAACATTTTTAAATTATTTAAACCTTAGAGTGACTTTTCTTAGTAAGCTATGGCCTGCAATATTGAGGAAATACTTAATATTGCAAGAAACTTGAGAGAAGTTATTTTGCTGAGCTAAACATGATATCTCTTGTCTGATAATATCCCTGACTGTACTTTATGAAAAAAAGAAAGAAAGATCACAAAATTCCAAATAACAGTTTACCTAAGACTTTATTTGAAAATTACTAAAATTAGTTTAGATAAAAAAATATTTTAGAGCAAGTATAACATTGAATTTCTAAGATATGTATGTATATCTCTTCTCCCTAATTATCTATTACTTATTTAATTGCTTATATTAATTATTGCAGGTGAAGGTAATTTTAGCTTAGTTTCAAAAATAATTTTATTATTGAAGCTCAAACTCAATGCATTATTTTTCAAGTATCCTTTATGTGTCTGCTTCATCCCAATCAAAAGACAGATGCTATACTCAGATATAGCTTTCTGATACTACTTTCCAATAAAAGGAACCAGAGCTCCTTGGTGAAATGGTTGATTCTAGGACTGGAGTGAAGGACATACAGGATGAACCTGACTACCATTTAATATTTAATAGCAGAAAGTAAGGAAGTGTTCAGAAGGAAAAAAAAAAAGATCCACATGATAAATGTATTAGTCTGCTAGGGCTGCCATAACAAAATACCGGGCTGGGTTTTTCGTGTGTGTGCGCGCGCGTGTGCGTGTGTGTGTGTGTGTGCACGCGCGCGCATGTGTGTGTGTACGCGTGCGCATGTGTGTGTGTATGTTTTAATATTTATTCATTTTTGAGAGAGAGAGAGAGAGAGAGAGAGAGAGGGAAGGAGAAAATGAGTGGGGGAGGGGAAGTGAGCAAAGGGGACAGAAGATACAAAGCAGGCTTTACACTGACAGCAGAGAGCCTGATGTGGGCCTCAAACCCATCAACCGCGAGATCATGACCTGAGCCTAAGTCAGAGGCTCAATTGACTGAGCTCCCAGGCTGGGTTTTAACGTTTATTTATTTTTGGGACAGAGAGAGACAGAGCATGAACGGGGGAGGGGCAGAGAGAGAGGGAGACACAGAATCAGAAACAGGCTCCAGGCTCTGAGCCAACAGCCCAGAGCCTGACGCGGGGCTCGAACTTCCGGACTGAGAGATCGTGACCTGGCTGAAGTCGGACGCTTAACCACTGCGCCACCCAGGTGCCCCCAGGCTGGGTTTTAAACAACAGAAATTTATTTTCTCTAGAGGGCTGAAGTCAAAGAACAAAGTGCCATTAGGGTTGGTCACTGGTAAGAAGACCTCTCTTCCTGGCTTATAAAGAGCCAACTTGTTACTACTGTGTTCTAACATGGCCTTTCATGTGTATACATATGGAAGAGAGAGAAAGAGAGAGAGAGAGAGAGAGAATACTTGAATACTTTCTGGTATCTCTTCCTCTTTATTTTTATTTTTATTTATTTTTTTTTTTTAATTTTAGAGAGAGAGAGTGTGTGAGTCAGGGAGAGAGGCAAAGGGGGAGAGAGAGAGAGAGAGAGAGAGAGAATGAATGAATCTCAAGCAGGCTTCGTGCTCAGCATGCATCCTGACGCTGGGCTCTATCCCACAACCCTGGGATTGTGACCTGAGCTGAAATCGAGAGTCGGACATGGCTGAGCCACCCAAGTGTCCCTCTTTCTCTTTTTACAAAGACACAATTCTATTAGATTAGGGTTTCAATGTATGGCTTTTGGAGGGACACCATTCAGTCCATAAAATGGGTGTATATCAAAGGGACACAGATCAACAGAAAAGGCTCCAAAGGTCAAAGGTGGAGCAAATTGAACAACAAAATAAATAAATATCAGTGAATCCATATGTTGTATATATATGAGTGAGTAAATAAGTAAATACAGAGTATAGTCAATTATGTAGATACTCTGTCCTCAAGGAGAAGGAGTATAACTCCCCACTCCTAAAACATGGGCTATACATGGTGACTTCCTTCCAAAGATTACACTGTGGGAGACAGAGGTAATAACTTCATTGTGGAGAAAACTGATAAATACTATCTTATCCAGATGTACAAGATCAAAATCAATAGTGATAAGTCATGTTGATAATACGTTCTTTTGACATGATGTAGTGAAAAAGGTACTTTATCTCTGTGATCTTCCTCTTTCTCCCCAAAACATGTAACCCCATTTTAATCATGAGAAAAAACAGACAAATTCCAATGGAAGGACATTCTACAAAACACCTAACCAGTAAAGCTGAAAAATGTCAAGGCCATCATGAACAAGGAAAGTGTGAGAAACTATCATAGCCGAGAGAGCCTAAGAAAACATGACAACTAAATGCAACATGGCATACTGGACTATATTACAGAAAAACAACAACAAAAAGTGTGTTATGGAAAAACTAAAGATATCTCAACAAACTGTGGACATTAGTTAGTAATAATGTATCAATGTTTCAATTATGACAAATATATTACTCTAATTGACTCTTAGGGAAACTGCATATGGGCATGGGTATGGAAACTCTAGGTGCTATGTTCACAACTTTTCTGTAAATCTAAGATGAATATAAATAAAAAGTTTATTTAAATTAAAAAAAATTGTCACACATCCTCAGAGAGAGAAATTAGTGGACTTCTGAGGCACATGGCTATTACCAGTTTTAAATGTTTTCAAATTTTACCAATTTTTTGTAGTTATGTTGTTTTTGTCTCTCACATTTTTGATTAGTCTTTAATCAATTTTCAAGGTCCCTTAGGAGCACAGTCAGTATCTAATTAATTTGATGTAGTGATAAGTCATCCATGGGTCATTTTCTCTTAGCAACTCTTCATTATTGGTGTTTATACACTAATTCATATTCTGCTTATAGACAATATTTACTATGAGGAAAAAAATCAACTGGCTTCATACTAGACTACGGGATTTCACCATAACAAGTACCAGAGTTCTATATATATGTTGTAGAATTATTATTTAAAAAAAAGACTTATTTTAAGTGATTAATGCCTCTTCCTAAAAATTCAAATACAAATGACTTGCTATTTAATGTCTCATAAGCAAAATATTATTCCAGCAAATAGGAAAATTAGATCTTGATCATAATACCTTATAAATTGGGAGTATGTTTTGGTTTTTTTTTGTTTTTTTTTCACTAAACTTTCAAATTATTGTTGCTTACTCTGAAAACACATTGGCATTAAATCTGGCTTAAAATTATCAAATTTGCAGAATGACAGAACCAGCCAGTTGTCATTTAATAATTTTGTCAAATATGCACATTACTAAAGAGTTTATTCCATTGGCCTATAAGAAATGGATATTTCAATTTAAGATAAAAATGTGAAGATTAGTTATTAATGTTAATATTCCTGAGAAATTTTGATACTCTAAAAATAAATTTAGTGTTAATAATTTTGATAGGTTCATATGTTATATAGTTTTCTATCACTACCCATGTCAAATGAAAATCAGGACATAAATGGACTAAATTGTTAATAATTTTTTTAATTGAATTTTTAACCTGTCTCATTAATCTTTTTGGCAATTTCGTGGAAGTATATACCCTAATATACCTTTTTTCCTTATGAGAACTCATGAATGTAGAACTACATTCCCTTTTTTATTTAATAAAGCTACACGTATACATGAATAAAACTTCAAAATAGAAGTGTGAATACATACCTGGAAATAAAATTTTAATCTGATTTCCACTGAAAGAAGTATAATCTGCACTTGGCCTGCCTGCTCTTAAGCCAACCATTTAATGAAACATATAATCATATCAAAAAATAATTTGGCATGCAAGACAAGCAGGAATGGTGGGGGGTGGGGAGGTGGGGTGGTTTGTTTTTATTTTTCCAAATGAATATTTATAATATTTTGCTGGAAGAGATTGCTAAATCAATGTGTGGTTTATGTATCCATTCCAGATATTAGGTATTAAAACAGAATTTTCAGGAGGAAAGAATATGGTAGGAGGAAGAGATATTTGACTGATACGGGTTTTCCAGATTACTCAGAATTGAATTTTTTCTTTATCTGCTATTGTAGTGTTATATTACCTCAAATTCCATTATATGAATAAAAGTAGGTATCCAACAAAATATAATGAAGTCTATAGACAGAAATTGCATTGCAGTAATCATTCTAGAGATGCTATTAGACACACCACTGACTTTTTAAAAAAATCTTATGAGACCCATAAAGGGCAGCCTTTGTTTAATAGCAACTTTTGACATTTATTACTTTGCTTCTTACCATTCTTTTTCTCTTCAGTTTATTAAATTGTAAGTGTATCTATTTTTTCGAATACTGTGTTATCATGAATATTCTAACTGGTTCTTATTTCCTCTGTGCTAAATGCACAGTGTTCTAATACAGTGTCCTTGAATAATGAAGAGAATGTTTGTGTCTGTATGGCTAGTATTTCCCATAATGGCAGTAAGCTTTTCTATTCAGTGGAAGATAAGCTATAGCTTAAAAATTAAAAACAAAAAACAAAAACAAAAAACAAAATCGAAGTGTGTATGTGCATGGCCCTCCAGTGCTTATGTGTTCTTGTTTGAGTGTGAATAAATGCATGCATGTACTTGTGTGGTGGGAAAACATGTATACACATCATCTATATGAGATTTACTGTCTAATAATCAATCTGATTTTTTTTCTAGTTATAGGATACTAGTTTGTTGTGTTACCTGAGAATATTTTTTCCTTTTAGAAGATAGAAAACTTCAATTAGTTATTGAATAAACTTTATATATTGTATTTATTTAAACATAACCTCAGGGGGGGCGCCTGGGTGGCTCAGTCGGTTAAGCATCCGACTTCAGCTCAGGTCATGATCTCGTAGTTCGTAAGTTCAAGCCCCGCGTCAGGCTCTGTGCTGACAGCTCAGAGCCTGGAGCCTGTTTCAGATTCTGTGTCTCCCTCTCTCTCTCTGACCCTCCCCCGTTCATGCTCTGTCTCTCTCTGTCCCAAAAATAAATAAACGTTAAAAAAAATTAAAATAAATAAATAAAATAAAATAAAAATAAACAAAAAATAAACATAACCTCAGGGTTTTATTATCTTCATTAAAAAACAAAAGCTGAAGCTTAGAAATGGATGACTTGGCCTTCTCTCTGTCTCATTTCTTTTTTCTTTTTTAATTGTTTTTAATGTTTATTTAAACATTTATTTAAACTCACAGACCATGAGATCATGAACTGAGCTGAAGTCGGACACTCAACCTACTGAGCCACCTACTGAGCTGAAGCTTAGAAATGGATGACTTGGCCTTCTCTCTGTCTCATTTCTTTTTTCTTTTTTAATTGTTTTTAATGTTTATTTAAACATTTATTTAAACTCACAGACCATGAGATCATGAACTGAGCTGAAGTCGGACACTCAACCTACTGAGCCACCTACTGAGCTGAAGCTTAGAAATGGATGACTTGGCCTTCTCTCTGTCTCATTTCTTTTTTCTTTTTTAATTGTTTTTAATGTTTATTTAAACATTTATTTAAACTCACAGACCATGAGATCATGAACTGAGCTGAAGTCGGACACTCAACCTACTGAGCCACCCAGGCACCCCTCTTTGTCTCATTTCAATTCAAAATGCTTTTATTTATTAACGGCCAGTAAATCTCAGAACACTCTTCTTTGCAATTTAAACTTCTAGAAAATCTGCATGGTCTGACAACCATAGATGTTTTTGTTTTGTTTTGTTTTGTTTTGTTTTTTCCTATCATAATGCTGCTTTCTTTGAGCACAATGAAAATCACTGCACTTGTCCCATGTCATGTTATGAGACAGGCTTACTGCATTTGTACAGCATGTTTAGTGCTTTTAACAAAGTTTTCAGTGGTTCCAGGAGAAATATTGGCATGGAAAGCAATTTACTATTTTGTTTGATGAAAGTAGGTTGAGATCTTTTGACACAGTTTTTGCACTACATCAGATTGCCTCACTTTGAAATTAATTTAAATCAATTTAGTTGGCAGACTGTGACACTCTATGATTTCATTTATAATTGAGAGTCACATATTGCTTTTATTTTGAGGAACTCAAAATGTCTTATAGTCTCAGATTTTTAATATTATTTGATATGTTAAAATATTATAAAAAAGTAGAGAAATGTAGGTATTTATCAATTGATTGCTCAAGTAATTTAAAAAGCCAGTTTGTAATCAACAAAATTTTATTGAGTACCTGAATATGCTAGGCAATTTTCTGAGTGTACAAATGGAATTGTGAATTAAGTTGATGAAAAGTCCTACCTTAAATGGATTTTAGATTCTAAAGGGACAGAAAATAAATAAACAAAATAATTACTGTAATTTCATTATTCCCAGAGTTCTGTTTGTTGACTTCCCTTTGCAAAATTTAATTATACTTTTCTCTCAAATTTTCAAAATTATTAACCAAACATATTGAAGTAATTAAGTTCCGTAGCAAATTTAATGGTGGAAAACAAGACAGAGTAGAATTAATGAAATTATGCAGATTCAGTCATTCAATCCAGTGCCATCAAATGCTGTTCTTGCATTTTAGATACTTTATACATTTCTTTCAATAAGGTATTTTTCAGTCTATAAAACTGTATCTGAAAAAATATAGACTTCTCTATTAACTCCAGTTATGTGATTTTTGCTTCACGTATAAAATTTTATGTCATGATTCACTTCATATCTTAGCTTACATATTTCAATTAGTGACTTCAAAATAAACATTTTTAAGGTCTCAGGAAGACAAGTAGTTTGTGAAATCTAAGTTATCTTTAAAGTGGACAAATTTAGGGGCACCTGGGTGGCCCAGTTGGTTAAGCATCCAGCTTCAGCTCAGGTCAAGATCTCACGGCTTCTGAGTTCAAGCCCCGTGTTGGGCTCTGTGCTGACATCTAGGAGCCTGGAGCCTGCTTCTGATTTTGTCTCCCTATCTCTCTGCTCCTCCCCTGTTGACTCTGTCTCTCTCTCTCAAAAATTAATAAACATTAAAAAAATTTATAAGGTGGACAAATTTAGTATAGTTTGAATGTTCTATTTATGCATCACTTGTAGAATCTTCCACGGTTATTCAAATCAGAATTCTTCCAGTTTGGCTGGTATAGTGGATATTCAACTGAAATTTAGGAAGCTTGAGGTAAGACATTTATATTATTCTGGCCTTGACTTTCTCTGTGTTAAATACGGCCACTATAGTAGGTGGTATATAAGGTCCTTTCCCAAACCAAACCCCTCAAGCTAAGCTGGTGAAACAGTTCCATATCTGGGCATTCTGTATTGGAGCACCCTCACTTTGACCACTGAAATTCCCAAAATAAACAACCTCAAGCTAACTTTAAAAAGTGGCTTCCATAAGAAATATACATAAGCCAAAACTGAGAAGCTTGGAAGAGAGATTTGTTTGAGTAGAGAACCCAAAATAGAGCAGAGAACAAGTCTTACCTTGATTCTGAGCTAACTCTGTTGATTCTTGTTCTGGTTCCCACTTCTTTCAAATATCCACTTTCTAACACTCATTGCCAGCAAGCCTGGCATTGTAACTGGTAATAGTTAACATTTGCAACTGCGATGTATTCAAGAAAAAGTATTTTCCTGTTTATAATCCAAGACATCTATTAAAAAGTTGTCTTCATCAGAATTTTACTTGTCAACATGATCTTATCATTGAAGAAAACACTAAAAAAATGTTAAAATAATATGACAAAATGATGTAGAAGTTTAAATATATATCCATGAGGAATCGATGAAAAACCTGAATTATTAAGTCTACTGTTAAAAAAAAAATTGGAGAAAATGATGTTGCTTAGTGCAAGATAGTTCTATGAAAGAGTGACGTTTTTTTTTTATTTTTTTAAGTTTATTTATTTATTTTGAGAGAGAGAGGGAGAGTGTTTGTGAGCAGGGGAGGGGTGGAGAGGGAGAGATAGAGAGAGAGAGAGAATCCCAAGCAGGCTCACACTGTCAGTGAGGAGCCCAATGTGGGGCTTGATCTCATGAAACATGATTTCATGACCTGAGCCGAAATTAAGAGTCAATGCTCAACTGACTGAGCCACCCAGGTGCCCTGAAAGCATGGAATTTTTAAATGAAATAATATTTTTGCTTATTGTCAGAAAAAACTGTAAAAGACTTGGGAATGATTCAAAAAGATTATTTCATTGAGTAACTACGTGCCCTAAAAGGTACCTGTCTGAATCGTGTATACCTTTTATTGTCTTTGATCTATTTTACCACTCTATAAATTACAGAAAACTGAAAATAATGCATATTAGTTGTGTTCACAGAAAATAAAATTGTCTCCAGTGTACTAATTACATCCTGTGGACAGACCTGTTTGCACTACATGTAAATTAATTACAGTATTCCTTTTCTGCCTATGTGTGTGTGCTATTTTAACTTTCCTTTGGGCACTTAAAATATTTTGTGGATCCTTTCATTAATTGTGTAAAGTAGCATCTTTTACATCTGTTTATTTTATATTATTGTGAGTCATTTACCATTTTTATTCTTTAGTAGTGTTTAAGCATTTGTGTTTACAAAAAACAGATCAATAAGGATAATGAGATGTTTTTGGTCTACCTTTCCCTTATTTTTAAAAATTCTCTTTTTACTAGGAAGGTTCAGATAGGTACCAATCATTTGATGGCATGTCTCATATAAGTTGCCTTGCTGTATATATGATACACACACACACACACACACACACGCACAAACATACATACTTCATAGTTCAAGTGTGGCTTATATGATTTATGTACATTTTCTACAATATGTTAGTAACAAAGATGTTCCATGGCCCCCAGGAAAGACACAGCTATGACCAGACATCATTTTTATCTACAAAGGCTCAGTAATCTCAGAAATCAAATCTAAAAATGTATTAGTTGGTCTTGTTGTAATTATAAAAATAAATCAATTTAGTGGGAAATAGATTTTCGAAAGATTATAGGTAATTTTCTTTATTTTTTTGGTAGGAAAGTAGTCTTCAATTATTGATATGCATCGGTTGCCAGCTACCTGATTTTAGTTATGATGTGGCATTCCTAAAGTAAAAATCCCCTGGCTTCATGCCTAAACTAATATACCTATATTTACTAGGATGGCTGTTCTCAATTCCTATAGATGCATAAGACCAAAATAAATATGCAAGGCATCACAGGACAAAGGAACTCAAATTGGCTCTATTAGCCTTACAGTCTATCCACAGGCATAAACAAGGCTAGGTCTCTGTTAAATTATTGATAACCTGCTTCAGCCTCTACTAATTCTTTTCAATGAAGAAGTAAACATTCACATAAAAGGCTATAAAAATGGTCAGTTAAGTCAAACTACTTGCCTGGTAGCTGTTTTCCCTACGTAGGTCTAAATCATGCACATATATAATTTTGAGTTTATTGAATTTCCTTAATTTATAAATAGCCATTAAAATGTGTTTAAACAATTTAGGTATAATAGGTGTCCTTTGTTATTTTTTTGTTTGTTTTTCTGAATCTGCATGAGGAAACAGTATATGTTAATTTTTTAATATCTGTGATAACCTCATAAATTATTGTTTATAATTATGGGGCTTATTAGTAGCAGGTAGAAATTTTTGTATGTTTAATCTCAGAAAGAATTATTTGAACAAAATTATTTGTTACAATGTAGTGCAATTAAAATTGCATCTTTAGTCTATGTTCTATAGAAAAGAATGGTCTCTTAGCTTCAAAAATATCAAGGAATAATACAACATTATTGCTTTATACTGTAATGGCAAAAGCATGAAGATTACAGTTAGTATCTTTGATTTATATGGCTTAGGAAAATTAATATGTACATGTAAAAATTAATACCTATGGTCACTCATGTTTACTTTGGGAAGAGAGACTCTAGGAGGATTTATAATTAATGTTTGCTGTGATCTGAATGTTTGTGTCCCCCCAAAATTCATATATTGAAATCCCAACTGTCAATAATGATAGTATTAGGATTTGGGCCTTTGGAGGTTGATTAGGTCATGAGGGTGGAGCTCTTCCTGTGGAGAGGGTTCCAGAGGTGTCTCTAATCCTTTCCACTATAGGCAGATATAACTAGAAGGTGTACTGGCTAAGAAACAGGAAGGGGACCCTTACTAGATGGTATCATGCTGACATCTTGATCTTGGAGTTCCCAGCCTCCAAAACTGTGAGCAACAAAATTTAGTTGTTTATAATCTACTCAGTAGTATTTTTTTATAGCAGCCTGAACAGACTAAAACGATGATATAGACATGTAGCATAATATGAAGGTTGTAATTTAAAAACTTACCAATTATATATATAATGTATATAACATGTATATTTTGTCACTTTGTTGCATCAGTAAAATCAAATGCACATATTTTCTCTAAATCCTAGGAATTTTTGAAAGTTTAAGCTTCCATAACCTTTAGGAAAGTGTTTCTGATTTTTCAGTTGTAATAATTTTAGCTCCAAGCTTTTTGGAATTGTGAACATTCCCTGGAAAGCTATTCAAGAGGAGAGGTGGACAGTGAACCAGGATTAGTCAGATAAATATTTTTACTAAAGTCCACTGTAAGAAAAATATGAAAACAAGAAGCCTATGGCTGCCTCTCACTGACTCACTTCCATAGCTATAATATCCTGTGCCCAATGTCTAAACCAGTTAAGTTACCCATTAATATGTGCAGAGGATATTTACTGTTGATCAACTATCATTTCCAATTTGCTAGCAGGAATGACCATTACCTATACCATTAATGTCTGTGGACAGAAATTTATCTGATGACTTATCCATTTTATCCATAAGATGTCCCCAACCCCCACTCCTAAAACAGCAAGGTCTATAAATACAAGTTGAATAAGTAAAGAAGCCACTTAGGAAGAAACTCAAATACTTTTGAGATTTTTCTGAATTAAAAGAGGTGTTCATGGCACCAAGTTATAAATAGAATACATAAAATATATCTGAATGGCATAGTGTTGGTACATTAGTGTCTCCCATTTCACAATATCTGAAAAAATGCTCTATGAAAACTAAAGGTAATATATGAATAAAAGGCACACAGGCACATTATACTTACATTTCCTTGGTGTTTTGGGTTGGCTTATTCTAGTCCCAGTATCTGAGGGCTGTATAGGAAAGGAACTCTTCTGTCTTCGCTACATCCATACTAAAACACATAAATAAAGAAACTTATCCAATTCCTACCTAGTGAAAGGAATTTTAGCTAGTTCTCTTTTTACTTACTTCTTTCCAAGAGAGGAGTAATTAATTTATGAAAGACGTTACATTCACTAGGCTGCATAATTGAGGGTAGTTACTTTGTCTTTGAGCCTGAAAAATACTCCAGTGTGTCTTTGTGTTATCTGACTTATGGATTGTTTGTGAATATAATCTCCTGTCTTGAGGAATAATTTATTGAGCCTGTGAATAACTTTCATTTGTGTGATGACTGACAGTATTCATGAGTCCATTAAATAGACAGTTTGTAACAGAAATTGACTGATATTCACAAAATAGATCATATAATCCATCCAGTAATTGAGAGCCACCTCAAACTGGAGGCACTTTTTTGCACATTCACATGGCACACCTATCTTCTCATATTGTGGATGCATCCCAAGAGGTCTGTCTACATATCTATCCTTGAAAAATTTTCTCAGTAAAAATGTCACTGATTACAAGTGATTATCAAATCATTGAATTTTCTGGATCATAAAAATCTATAAATAAATTGATGCACTGAAATTTGGGATCACCTAAAAAGTACTTTCCTTGTTTGAGTCCAACTCAAAGGGGAAATTTTGAACCAATTGGAGCAGATCATCTGGTTGTGACATACATGGTCTTCAAAATTTAAGGAACCCCAAGTGTTGTAAGTTTTTCTTGGTAGCATGGAAATAGATTGTGTAGACACTTACCTTTTACTCTGAAGGCTATATGATCATTTCCAAATGATTATTATTTGATTCTCAGGATTTCATTTAGTTGTCTTGTTCCTGTATTTTTGTGAAATTAGTTTCCCATTTACAGGCAGATATTTGTCTTCTCAGGCGAACATGGTATTATTGCTATTGTTGGCTTTACAGATCATTTCAGCATGATGTCCTATAATGTGAGAAAATCTAAGAAAGGGGAACCAGATTGTGACACAAAGTGAGAAAGATGATGTTACCATAAATCAAGATGTTTCACTTGTTATACTCTTTCCCTGAAAGGTCTTAACAATCTGGTATTCTTTATTAACTGGGAGGGGGGGAGAGGAGAATTTACCAGATCTGCAATTGTATACCAGCTGCACTCTGCTATGCTGACTAGCTTTAATACAGAGAACAATAGGGAAAACTAGTTGTGACAGAAGTAACCAGCAGATTATGTTTATAATAACCAAGATCCTTATGTCTTTTTACCTTCCAAAGAGTTGCCATTCTAGTATTATAGCTTCAAGTTCTAGATTTAAGCACTAATCTCTGTGATTTCTCTAGAGTTACTATTACTCTTTTGGTCAGGAAACCTTCTAGAACCATCTACATGGTCATTTTTTACCATGTATATTCATATTTAATGTGTCAGGATATCAAGGGAGGGCTTGTGACTTCTTCCACTTGTTAGATACATAGATACGTAGATATATACGTACATAAATACATACATGTGTATTTTTGCATTCAGTATGGAGAAACACGGAAAGTAATTATGAGAAGACATTAGGGTTTCCACTCATATCATTTTGAGGCAGACTTAGATTAAAATTTAATTAATTATTTGACACCACTATGATTGTCAAACCACAGCTCATATCCAGTATTGAACAACTACCAGTGATATCTCTTTTTTTTCCAAGTGTAGTTGCTTGTCATTGATTCCCTTCTGAAACTCCCGAGGAAAAGATTCACAAGATACACTTGTCATATTATTTTGGGGTTGTATTTTAAAAGTACTTGAGCTTCACTTTATTTCAAAAGTACTAGATCTGTGAACTGACATACTTGGAAATTGGGTGAGAAGCTGTAATTTCCTTTTAGTTGCTCAAGTCAGACCCATGTTTTCACATTTAATTTTTGCTTTTTTCCAATTCAAAACTGAATATTAACTTAGTGGCTTACCTTACTGTTTCAGTCGGACCACAAAACCAACAACTTCTGCAGGCTAGATCATTCTGATTAGCAAATACATCCTAGTTCTCATTATGAAAACCAAACTCATTTTGCATTTAGCATTAAAATGTCATTACTTGATCTATGCCTCACTGTGAAACCAACATTCCTATATAAACCAGAGAACCCATTTAAAGCATTTTTCACCAGCAGCCCTGGCTTATCAGTATCAGCCCTGGCTTTGAAAGATGTAGCTCTGCCTTCACCAACATATTTTTCACTGCTTAGTTGGAAATTATGACTATGGACCCCCTGAAATCAAATTTGAAAGTGTGGACACCGATTGCTTTTAATAATTCCATTAAAATATTCTTATCTAAATCTCTAAATTCCATCCTGTACATTGGCCAAAGAATTCTGCCTGCTTAAGTCTACCTACTGTAGATCTGGGTTTTCAACAATCATCCAAATGGAACAAGTGCATGTTCTTCCAGCAACTCGTGCTAGCACTTTGAATCCAATGTATCTGATAGAAATACCATGCTAATAAATTCACTTTTTTCTAAAACTGTACTTTTCTATACTTGATTAAACATCTCCAGCATCAATTTCCTTATGTATCCTCATGATTTTAATTTGAATATGCTTTCTCAAAATACATTTTGTCTTTGCAAGTGTAGACTATTTTGTTCAAGGTTTGACACCATCACCATCCCTCCTACCTCTTCCGGGTAACACAAGTATAACTTTACTGTCATTAGATAGGGATTACAAAGGATGGCCAATGTTAGTTATGAAGAGAATTGGCCTCTCCTTTCAGAATATCAGCATCTGCAAATTGGGAAAGTAAAGTCTTATCAAATATAGAAGGAAGAGCTGCTTCAGCCATTAAGCATGTTTCAGTAGAGTTTGTGAGTTTAGGACTTAAATTATCAAAATATCTCCATTCTATTTTTTGCCAATCAGTGTGAACATATCATATTAGTAACCTGGAGACTCTGTGGATTTAAGTGTCTTTGGAATTTAATAAAACGCAGGATCAAAATGTGAGTTTGATTTTAGTCTGCTTAAAAACTGTAGCTTCAAGGAAAAAAAAAGTATAGCACAGTAATATAAAGTTTTGATCATCACTTTATGACATGAGCCAAAGCTATGGAAATTTGGACTTAATATTTCTATTTGTTTAAGCTTTCCACAGTTTTTAAAGATGGGAAAAAACAAAGACCTCCATATTTGTTGAAACTGATCTTGACCCTCAATTACTCTATAGCAACGGTTCCCAGCTGCTCCGAAAGTGGATGACCACATATGAGAATAGGCCTAGTTTTTGTCCTATTAATTGAAGGTCTTTCTGAAGTTTTAATCCTTAAGAATAGCTGTATTTCCACTGCCTTCATCCCTAACGTATCCAGGAAATCAACCACAGAATCCTTCTCACTCCTGTCTACAAATAACCTAGGTGACATTTTCTATATCAATCTGGGCACACAGGTTCAAACAATAGAAAATGATTCCAATAGAACTAAGTTTGCGGGGTTCCTGGCTGGCTCACTCTGTCGAGCATGTAACTCTTGGTCTCAGGGTGGTGAGTTTGAGCCCCACATTGGGCAGAAAGATTGCTTGAAAAAAGAAGAAGGTTTTTGGGAGAGTCTCAGAATTGTTTCAGTTCTCTAAGAAACTGGTTTGGAGAGTACTCTATGCATAAAGTGTTCAAAATTAGAATGCAAAATTGTTCTAGTAGTTGATACTTTCATTAGGTTTTGACATTGCATATGCCACCAGCAAATCTTTGGGTACTGGATGCTGCTAAAATTAAAAGTACCATTGTTACCTCTAGAAATAGGCGTGAGAGGCCAACTTTGTAATACTACCCAAATTATTTTCAAATTCAATTCAGTTGCTATCAAGTTTCTAAAGATGTATTTTCGCAGATATAGAAAAATCCATCCTAATTTTCATGTGGATAAAAGACCCCAAATAAGCCTAAGCAATCTTGGAAAAGAACAAAACTGAGTCATACCTCATGATTTCAAAACTTACTACAAAGCTACAGTAATCAAAACATTGTGCTACTGGCATAAGAACAGACATAAAGACAGACCAATGGAATAGAATAGACATCCCAGAAATAATCCCTTGTATATATGGTCAGATAATTTTTGATAAGGGTACCAAAACAATTTAGTGGGGAAAGGACAGTCTTTTCGACAAATGGTGCCAGGAGAACTAGCTATTCACATGCAAAAGACTAAATTTGGACCCTTACCCAATAACGTGTAAGAAATTAGATCAAAATGGATCAAACATTTAAATGTAAGACCTAAAGCAGTAAAAGTCTCAGAGAAGAAAAAATATGACAAAAGCTTCATGACAGGGGATTTGGCAATGATTTCTTGGTTATGACATCAAAGGTGCAGGCAACAGCAAAAATAGACAAATTGAACTTTATGAAAAATTTTAAAATGTCATAACTCAAAACACACTATTAACAAAGCAAAAGACAACCACAGAATGGGAGAAAAATATATGCAGATCATATATCTGAGAAAAGATTAATGTCCAGAATATACAAGTAACTCCAAAAACTCAATAACAAGAACAGAAATGCACTGAAAAATGGGCAAAGTCTTGAATAGACATTTCTTCAAATGAGATACACAAATGGCCAACAAGCGTAAGAGAAGATGCTCAGCATCACTAATCATTAGGAAAATCCAAATCAAAACTACTGTGAGATATCACCTCAACCCATTAGGATAGCTGTTATCAAAAAACAGAAAATGAGTGTTGGAGCCAAGATGTGGAGAAATCAGAATCTTTCTGCGCTGTTGGTGAAAAAATATAAAATGGTACAGCTTTTATGGAAAACAGCATGATACTCCTCAAAAAAATGAAAAATAGAATTATCATATAATGCAGCAATTCTACTTCTGGGCATATACCCAAAAGATTTGAAAGCAGTTGACAGATATTTGTATAGCCATGTTAAAAGAAGCATTATTCTTAATTACTAAAACATGGAAGCAACCGAGTGTCCAACAACAGATGCACTGAGAAGCAAAATGTGGTATATACATATAATGAAATATTATTCAGCCTTTAAAAGGAAGGGAATTCTACAATATGCTACAAAAGGATAAACCTTGAGGACGTTATGCTAATTGAAATAAGCCAGTCATAAAAAAGACAAGTATTTTATGATTCCACTTACATGAGGTACTTAGAGGAATCAGAATCATGAAACAGAAAGTAAAATGGTAGTTTCCAGGGGGCAGAGGAAAGGGGAATTGGTAGTTATTATTTAATGATTATAAAGCTTCAGGTTTACAAGATGATAAAGTTATGGAGATGGATGATTGTGATGGTTGTACAACATTATGAATGTTTTTAATACCACTGAGTCGTATGTGTTAAAATGGTTATGACGGTAAATTTTATATTATCCATATTTTACCACAAAAAAGAATGAAGAGGGGAAGTAATTATGTGTGAGTCCATATCCTCAAATTTGATGGCTTAGATGAAAAAAGATCAGTTCTTTAAAGGATCAAATCTTCAGCAGGGAGAAAGAGGTAGTCCAAATAAACCCATCTATTAAATAAATTGAATCAATGATTAATCTCCTAAAACAAAAAGCACCAGGTCTGTCTGGGTTCTCTGGTGAATTCTAACATTTAAAGAAGAAAAAATACTCATTCTCAATGGTCTCTTTCAGAAAATACAATATAAGATAATTTTTCCTAACTCATTTAATGAGACATTATCATAATACTTTACACAAAAGCATTATAAGAAAGAAAAAGTATCAATGATATCTTGCATAAACATTATGCAAAATTTCTCAATAAAATCTCAGCAAAATAAATTCTGAGGGGTGCCTGGGTGGCTCCGTCAGTTAAGTGTCTGGCTTCGTCTCAGGTCATGATCTCACAGTTCATGAGTTTGAGCCCCACTTTGGGCTCTCTCCACTGTCAGCATGGAGCCTGCTTTGGATCTGTCTTTGCCCTTCTGCCCCCTGCCCTCACACCCCACTCTCTCTCTCTCTCAAAAATAAACATTTTTTAAAAATTTAAAAAAATAGCTCAAAATGGATCACTGGCCTAAATGGAAAAAGCAAATTATGGTACTTCTGGAAAATAATGTAAGAGAACACCTAGGTGGCCTTGAGTTGGGCAACAGATTTTTAAATACAACAAAGGAATGATCTATGAAAGAAAAAAAATGTTGAACTTCATAAACACACACACACACACACACACACACACACTTCTGCTCTAGAAAAGATATTGTGAAGAAAATAAAAGTACATGCCACAGACTAAGAGGTAATATTTAAAAATATATTTCTAACAGAAGATATGTTCAACATATGCAAAGAATTCTTAAAATTCAGAGAAAACAACTCAATTAAAAAGTAGGAAAAAAAAGATTTGAATGGACACCTCATCAAAGAAGATATACAGATGGCAAATCAGCATATGAAAGATGCTCACCTATGGCATAAAGGATTTGCAAGTTAAACAACAAGATATCACTACATACGTACTGGAATGACCAAAATCCAAAACACTGACAAAACCAAATGCTGGTGAGGATGTGGCACAACAGGAACTCCTGTTCATTGTTAATGAGAATGCCAAAGGGGACAGCCACTTTGAAAAACAATTTGGTAGTTTTTTAATAAATTGATCATACACTGATCATATAACCTAGCAACGGCAATCTTAGGTATTTACCTGAATGAGTTGAAAACCTATACTCATGTAAAAACCTATGCGAGTGTTTGTAGCATCTTTATTCATAATTGCCAAACATTGGAAGCAACCACGTGTTCTTCAGCAGGGTGAAAGGATAAGTATATCAAAGGACACCCATACAATGAAATATTATTTAGCAATAAAATAAATGAGCTATCAAGCCATGAAAATACATAGAAAAACCTTAAATGCATGTTGCTAAGTGAAAGAAGCCAACCTGAAAAGGCTACATACTTTATGATTCCAATTATGTGACATTCTGAAAAAGGCAATACTATGGAGACAGAAAAAAATTAGTGTTTACCAATGGTTATGGGGACAGAGAGGGTAGGAATGATGAATAGGTAATACATGGGAGATTTTTAGGGCAGCGAACTATTTGTGTGATACAGTAATTGTGGTTGTTATGCATAGAACTGTATGACACTGAGAGTAAATGCTAGCATAAACAGCAACTTTATAGTTGGTAACAATGTATCAATATTGATCTGTCAGTTGTAACTAATAGACAACATCAATGCAAGATGTAAAAAAAAAATAGGGGAAGTCATGGGAGATAGGGAGAGAGAGTATATGGGACTCTGTACTTTCTGTTTGTCTTTTCTGTAAACCAAAAAATTGTTCTAAGAAATAAAGTCTATTAATTAAAATTAAAATAATGACCCTCCATGATTTTACCATCTACAGGCTGGCTAAGGAGTTAGGACTGTCCTTTATAAATCCATATTTTCTTATAGACAGATGCCTACATCAAGACTTTTGAGGATATATTAGGAAAACTCATTTTGTTTTCTGTCTGATCTATATTTTGTAATGTAAGAAGTCCTATATTTGAGATATATTACTCACTTTTCTGTCAGTTATAAAACTAATATTCCACCTTGATCTTCTTGTGATCATTCTCTAAAGTTTGGTATCCAGAGGAGAGATAAATGGAGCTTTTAGCACCTTCAGTACTATGAACATATGCTCATTCAAGGTAGTACACACAATGTTCTGAATCACTCGTTCTCCATGATACGTTCTTACTTTTGAAATAACTCTTACTAACATTATCAATGACTTTCTAATTCACAAATCCAGGAATATCATTTCAATTCTTTGATTATTTGAACTCTTTTCTCTCCCATCTGAGAGAGAGAGAGAGAGAGAGAGAGAGAGAGAAGGGCCTATGGGAATTCCTAGCCATCTCCTTTTTTTTTTTTTTTCTTTAATTAACCTCTGTGCTCAAAGTGATATCCAGTCACCCTGCTTAATGTAACATTGCTCCAAAGCTCCTCATTGTGATAGCTGGGAAGTCAGGTCCTGCACGTTAACTTCATGGTAGGCTGTGAGTGTAGCTCTCTGGGTCTTTGTTCTTAGATCTTGTCTAGTATTGACAGGAATGTTCTACTTTTCATCATTTTTTTTTCTTTTTTTTTTTTTTTAATTTTTTTTTTTCAACGTTTATTTATTTTTGGGACAGAGAGAGACAGAGCATGAACGGGGGAGGGGCAGAGAGAGAAGGAGACACAGAATCGGAAACAGGCTCCAGGCTCTGAGCCATCAGCCCAGAGCCTGACGCGGGGCTCGAACTCACAGACCGCGAGATCGTGACCTGGCTGAAGTCGGACGCTTAACCGACTGTGCCACCCAGGCGCCCCTCTTTTTTTAAGATTTCAATCAGGTTTAATTGTTGTGGAAAATACACAGATGGCTTACTTTGGCTCTAAGCCTGATAGGCAATATAAATTACATTTTAAAATATTCCATACTTGATCTAGCATACCTTAAAGTATATAGTTCCTCCTCAGACTGCGAAGGAAGACTGATGTACAAGGTACAGGATTCTTTTTCCTAAAAATATTCTCCTGATATGATTTTTAAGCCAACTCTTAATACTGCTATCTTCCATTAACCCTACCCAAGCTATCTTTATTAGTAAAGAAAGAGAAATTTTGTTTTAAATAGGAAATAAAAATTATATATTTTAATATATTTGGCTTATAAAGAACTGAAATGTAAAACAAAGAACTTGGTGAGAAGGAAACTTATCTTTTACAAATAACTGAAAATTGCAAGATGGGACTAGCTTTATATTATGGCTTGATCTACAGGTTCATGATATCAGGCCTCAAAGTTCCTATCTTCGTCATTGCTTTGAATCTGTCTTCTGCTATTCAGACTGCCTTCTCTAATGGTTTTAGACATTTTCGATGAAGCACCTGAGAGGTCTGTGCACTACCATTCTCAGCAGAATTCTTCAAGTTCACCCTAAATGGAGGATTTTGTTTGCATATGCACCCTGGACCTATTACTATGATCCAGCAGCTGTGATGATCTGATGGCTTAAATCCAATAAGAACACAACCCAAGAGGGATGGTTCGAGATAATTCCAGACAAATATAGTAGGAAAAAAGGATGAGGTTGGCAGATGCCCAAATGCGATGTTAGAAAGAGGGAGAATTGGAATGAATGTTAGTAAAAAACAATAAGTGTGTAAAAACATGGAAATAACAACACATTTGAAAGGATTTATATGAATTCATGCATCCATGATATATCTGTAACATAGTTTTTGAAAGAACATTAACCACACAAAGAGGGAATTACTTAGACAGTATTTCCCAGTCTTTTCTTCCTCCTGACACATTTAGAAAATAGAGATGTTTGCACAGCAAAATGAGATAATGGGACAAAGTTGTCCTCTGTGAGAAACACCTGGCCAAGAGCCCCTGGCTACCCCAGATGCCCTGTGATGTCAGAGATAGGGAGGATCAACTTTTCAGGGACATCTATAATCCAGTCATTTCCGACTGATGTATTCTTCCAAGATACACTGGTCAGAAAACT
The DNA here is from genome assembly GCF_016509475.1 of Prionailurus bengalensis. NCBI lineage: Eukaryota > Metazoa > Chordata > Mammalia > Carnivora > Felidae > Prionailurus > Prionailurus bengalensis. Next base: position 86,656,792 of record NC_057358.1, read on the forward strand.
CTTGACTAGACCTTTCCCACAATTCTTCTCAATTCTAGTATTCTGTAATTCTTTGACCTTCAGGACAAAACTTCTATGTTCATCTGGTAGCATAATGGAAAGGCACAGCCTCTTTCTTCATGTTTTAAATGTTTATTTATTTATTTTGGGAGAGAGATATAGTGCAAACAGGGGACAGGCAGAGAGAGAGGGAGACAAAGGATCCCAAGCAGGCTCCGCACTGTCAGCACAGAGTCCAACTGGGCTCAGACCCACAAACCGTAAGATCATGACCTGAGCCCAAATTAAGAGTCGATGCTCCACCGACTGAGCCACCAGGTGCTCCTCTTTCTTCATTTTTCTAAGGTCAAGATCATAAAGAATAATTACATCCCTTTCTAAAATTACTCCGTTAAGGACAGTAGAAGAGACAGTGTAAGAGGTTTGAGAGACATTTGCTCAAACCTGATATGGCATCCATTTTGTCATAATACTGAGTTCCAGTGATTCTTGTGAAATATTCCAGTGAATATCGACTCCAGTTTTGTGACCTATTAAAAAAAAAAAGGAATCTTGTTCCCCAAGGGTAAAATAGAAAAGTCTATAATTCATTAACACAATCATAAAAGGAAACAAAGTTCACATCTGCAAATTTTAAATCATCCAAAAGGTTGCCAAAAACCTAGTTACTTGTGGGCCGCCTGGGTGGCACAGTCGGTTGAGCATCCAACTTCGGCTCAGGTCATGATCTTGCAGTCTGTGAGTTCGAGCCCCACCTCAGGCTCTGGGCTGACAGCTCGGAGCCTGGAGCCTGCTTCGGATTCTGTGTGTCCCTCTCTCTGTGCCCCTCCCCCGCTCATGCTCTGTCTCTCTGTCAAAAATAAACATTAAAAAAATAAATAAAACCTAGTTATTTGTGGAATACTTGGAAAAGTTTAATTACTACTTAACTGTATAAGGAAACCTTAAAGTCACCTTGTTTTGTCTTTCAGATTGTTGTATATGCTATCCTTCTGCTGACTGAAACTTGACAATAATAATACCATGTGTCAAGTATCAAAAAAATGGCATGTAAAAATAATAAATCATCCATGGAAAGTCAGAAGACAGGCTTCCTTACAGAGGGTATTTTTTAATGTCTCAGAGTCACCTAGTGGTTCACAACAGGCCTCTAAATGTCTTCCTTGGACAAATACAAATCACACTTCTGCAATACAGTGATGATCTGATAGATGAAGTTGAACTATCTTATCTCAATACCTGCATTCTTTTCTGGATGCAGTGACTTTGCTAGTCCATCCATGAGGAACTTCCTACTATTGGCCTGAAGGATCAGGAGTGGATAACTGCAGTACATCACACTTTTATTGGTTGCTGACTGTCCATAAATAACTTTTTTACAGGAAAACATCAGAAGAGATTTTAGAAAGTATGGCACATAGATTTCTTATTTTGAGAAAGAGAGGGAGTGGGTGAGAGTGGATAGTGGGGGAGGGGCATAGATTGAGGGGGAGAGAAAGAGAGAGAGAGAGAGAGAGAGAGAGAGAGAGAGAGAGAGAGAATCCTAAGCAGGTTCTGTGTTGGCAGCGCACAGCCCAATGTGGGGCTCGATCCCATGAACTGTGAAATCATGACCTGAGCTGAAATCAAGAGTTGGATGATTAACCGCCTGAGCCATCCACGTACCCCTGTGTACGTATATTCTTGTATGTACTTGCATACTTGCATTCTTACATACTTTAACCATTTCAATAATTCAGTAATTATTCCTTGTTTATTTCAATAATTCAAGAAAACATTAATTTATACTCTACAAGCAATAAATTATGTAGTCATGGTCCTGATTTATTTTCTGTGCTCTTTAAATCAATTTCTTCAGCAAGGAAAGGGGCCATCAGGCAGCAAAACTAATATAGACAAGACTTTCTATACAAATTAAGATATTCAACAGTGCCCAACTCTAGTCTCTGCTTCTGACAGCCAGGTCGAGAAGGGTGAATGAAGGGTTAATGTGGGAATATAGAGTCACACTCTTGGATCAGATCACCTAATTTGAATTCCTGTTCCACCACTAGCTAAATTTCTGGTTTGGGAAAAAATCACCTACACTTCAGTTTTCTCATCTGTAAAAGGTGGGAAAAAAACAATAAATATCATGAAGCTGATATCCAGTCAATAAAGCACTGTATTCTTTCCAGTCATTTTAGTGTCACTGTCCAGTCTAGGTCTGTGCCTCACTCAGATGCATTAATCTGATGCCATAGCAGTCACAAATATTTTGAGAGTTATCTACACCTATATCATATGGGTTTGTGATTACCAAATGAGTTAATTGCATAAAACAATTCATCCAGTGCCTGACAATTATTTTTAAAAAATACAATCTTCTATTATAAAACTCAGGCAATTGAGGTTCTGTTGGGTATTAGCTGAAAGGAAGGAATCCTTAACTCCTATGCCATCAAGGTGTTCTAGCCAAAACATTTTAGGTACAAAATTTTGAATAGAATGCACTGTTTATTTGAAAGATGTTTTTGACTTAAAGAATAGTAATCATTATAGAGTCCAGAAAAAAGGAAACACAAAAAGCTATTTGGGACTATTCTATAAAGTGGATCTCTCTCTCTCTCTCTCTCTCTCTCTCTCTCTCTCTCTCTCTCTCTGTCTCTCTCTCTCTCTCTCTGTCTCTCTCTCTCTCTCTCTGTCTCTCTGTCTCTCTCTGTCTCTGTCTCTGTCTCTGTCTCTCTCTCTCTCTCTCTCTCTCTCTGTGTGTGTGTGTATGTGTGTGAGTGGGTGGGTGTAGGAGAGAGAGACAGAGATCCTTAAGAATTTTGATGTCTGTGGAGAGTTACTGAAGCAAGAAAAAAGTATTCAACTGGAACACCCTAAAGGTGACAGTTAAGTGTGTATTTAGCTAAGGGCTTCTCCATTGTTGTCTCCCCCCATAACCTCAGTGGTTAAGATAATAACTAGGTGCAAGTGGGCTTAAACTATATGCAGGGAGATCTTAACTTCTGATAATTCAATACATTTTAAACTTGTTCACCGAGATTTATCAAAGAAAGTGTGGTAATTTATGCTATATTAGGAATAATTCCCTTGTAAAATTGCATTTTTATATGGCATTTATAGATAGATCTGAGCCTTAATTACCTGAGCATGTCCCTTTTGGGGAAAAAAACTAACTTCCTGATTTTTTCCTGCAAATGAGGCATAACTATAATAAGTTATCTTAATTCTGGTGTATTTTCTTTGAGAAGTTTGCATTGGTTTTCCAATTCTAAAATGAACTAATAGAGCATATTATATTGAAAAAAAATGTATATATACAAAATGTAGTCCAAACCACCAGGTAAGTGGCACGTCCCATTCTGTGTTTATAGTGCACTAAAACTAAGTGAGAAATATTACTGTTTTTTGTTATTAAGAACGTCATGACAACCTTAGCTCTGAGTTCCTTCTTGTTGGATTAAGTTATGTCCTGAGGGGATCAGCTCTCCCACACTTCACCAAATAATCTCATTCTGTTTCCTCAGAGAGCAAAGATTAATCATTCAGAAACTTAATGAGCTGGAAAAACAAATACCAGTAGAAAGAAAGGTGCCTGAGAACTTTAAATAAAATAAATTAGTTTCCATTTGAAAAGTAAATTAGTTGATTTACAAATCTCTTTTCTTTTTTCCTTCTCCATTTGTACTTCTCTGTGTTTTTACCATCTTCATCAAACCCTCTGTCTTTTCAAAAGTAAACTCTAATTATGAGAACTTTTTTGTATTTTCTATTTTAGAACGCATTTTCCCGCCACCATATATTTTTATATTTTGCACGTCTTTTCCCTAAGTTGCCTTTCTTCCTAATATTTACTGATGATTTTGCTACTGAACAACTACAGTGTACTTTTGAAACATAATGGAGAAAAATAAGAGAATAAAAAAAAAGATAAAGGAGTATTTAACATCAGAGAATATTTTCAGTTTTTATATATTCTTATTAAATGCTAAATGCTATTACCATGCTTATTAATATTATGTCCTTTACAAATTGTTTTAATAGTCAAACATTTTCAAATAGTTTATTATCATAGAATTTTATTTAGAATTAAATTTCATAACAGTAACAATGAAGGGAGGCTCAATATTGATTTCCTAATTTCCAAAGAGGATTCCTGGAGTTGAGCTAAAATCTGCTTTACCAACCCTATCATTGGTGTATTAGTTAAATCCACTATCACACAATGATGCTAAATTTTCTAGTCAGTATATGGTTTTAAGTTGTCCTCTGGAAAATTCATAACTTGCTTTGAGCTTAGAGAAATCTTGAGTATTTACTTGTGATGTTTAGGGGATCAGAGGCCTTAATTTGAGGAAAATAAATAACTTATTTAAGCAATGCTTTCTTACAGATTCTGCCTAGTCTCGTATGTCACATTAAAAGACCTGAAATTTAGTTTGTAGGGTTTGCGAAACTACTGGAGGAATTTAAGCAAGAATAGGACACAATTATTTTTCATCTGGAGGGTCTCCTCCGACAGTGCCGTGAAGAATAGATTTAGAGTAGGGAGAGAAGACAACACCAGAAGCATGTGGACCAACAGATGAGAGGTGGCAGGTTCCTAAGTAAAGACAGTTGAAATAGGGTGGGAGAAAAGTGACAGAATAAAAATACGTAGGAGATGAACATGTTGGGTAATTGACAGTTTTAGCCATACGTGGAAAGTAAGAGATAAAAGAAACAAGACTGACAACTTCCTCAATTATACTGACACTATGAAAAATCCTCACACAGTGTTGATTGTTGTTTGAGTGTGTGTGAGAGACTGTGTGGCAGTGACGGATATTCAGAGAAAAGATTTTCCCATTTTTGTAATATTATGTAATGAAATCTGAAGGTTTTTCCAGATTTCTCTGTGCGTCCAGCTATTCTTTATTTCTCTATTCTATTAAAGTCGTACTATTCATCTTAGAATCATATAAGTTGGAGACATATACATAACTTTGTTGACTAAAGAAGAAATTAGAGAATACATTTAATGGCTGTTGAGATCTTTGAAAAATCATTGCCATCATTTTGAACCCTTAAATGTACTTTTATTTTAAATAGAGTAGCTGTTACTTAGATTTGTCCATTATCTCTATAAATGATTTGTTTATTAGATTTATAAATGAGAGGAAATAGAAATTGGTTACAAGCATAAAGTATTCATTTCCATAGGTAATGGATATTATCTTCATTTTAAATAAGAAGTACCTTGAAAAATAGAAGTATTTGAGAAATAAAATATAAAATAAGTGACAAAACCAAAAATATATCTGGGGAAACTAGATTGCCATCTCTCTCATTTTTGTGAATCGAAGTATTTTCTTTTTTGTCTGAAATTTCAAATGTCTTTATTAGGAGAATAAAAATGAATTTTGATATTCAATGATCCTTTAGTACAGAAAATCTCTCCTAAGACTGTTACAGTGCAGTCATCAAGTTGAGACATGCTGTCCAATGAATAGCAGGACGTACAAGATAGCTGTCATTGTGTGAGTTATAATTGCGTTTCTAGAGTCACAGTCCACAAAATTTATATGAAATCAAGTTATAACTATCATGAGTGAATATTCTTCAGTGAAAATCCTCATGAAATGTAGAACAGGGGCCCCTGGGTGGCTCAGTCAGTTGAGCGTGCAAGTCTTGAGGTCAACTCCGGTCGTGATCTTCCAGTTCCTCCGCTGAAGCCACCGCATCGGGCTCTGTGCTGAGGGTGCAGAGCCTGCTGGGGATTCTCTGCCTCCCTCTCTCTCTGCCCCTCCCCCACTCATGTGCCTCTCTCAAATAAACTTCAGAAAAAAAAGAAAGAAAAGGTAAAATAGTTGTGGTTTGATATCAAGATCATTTCTACTTCAGTGTCAGAGGACCAGCTGTTTTTTTTTCTGCCCCCTGCCCCCCCGCAAATTCTTTCTTCATTATTTTTTACATGCTTAATCACCTGTCATCATCAGGACTCACCGCAAAGTTACTTCTTCATAGAGTTTTCCTGAACACACTGTCTAAAGTAATTATCTACACCTACCCCACCTCCAGTGTTTTCTTTTTAAGCTCTTTATTTTCTTCTTGGTGTTCTTCAGAAAAAAAAAAAGTAATATATGTATCTCTTCATTGGAAACGGGTCCTATGGAGGCAGGAATGTTCCCTGACTTATTCACTGCTGTGACCTCAAAGCTCATTATAGGACCCTATTAGTAGAGGGGCTCGAAAACAGTTGTAAAAAAGAAACTAATAAATGGAATGTGTCACTAGAGAATATTCTTAAAGAATATTACAGGTAATTTTTTAGATTGCATAAATCAGGGCTAACTGGTATCAATGTCATTTTTGGTCTTAGAATTTTATACTGTGTATTACAAACGTCAGCCCCTTAGCCAAACTAAATTCAGTGTGACTTTTAAGAAATGTGATCTTGTCTTTATCTCTTGTTCTTTGGCTCTCCATCAGTTTCAATCTAATCTGTAAATTTCCCTTACTCCTCGACTTTACATCATACTTACTTACATCTTACTCATCAGCTTCTAGTGCCAAGTATTATAAAATGGATCCTGAAAATCCAATTAATATATGATGTTTGTTTCATACCTATTTTTGATTCAAGGTGTAAAACCACATAAAATGCCAAGAATCTAGTAAAGAATGACCCCCCTTGTTTGAAGTTAGCTTAAATAGATAATGGATGTTGTTCTTTCCTGGAAGTGTCACTGAGAATTTTTGTAGTCTATATGTAAATCTGTGCCTAAAAGGACAGTTCAAGTGTAGTGTAAAGGTCATTCTTACTTGTGTATCCTCAGTTGGCAATTTCTGTGTCATTATAATTTTCTTACTGTGTGTGTCTGTGTGTGTGTGTACAAGGGGATGCAAGATAGGATACAAGTATTATTATGAGTATCTGAATATGCTACTCTTGTTTCTTCTGTTACAAAGAGAAAAGGACTCCTAGACTTAAGGTGTTAAAAAGTGAAAAAAAATTAACTGTTATCAAGGTAACTTATTTTCCTGATGATAAATGTCAGATATTTTTTCATACCAGACATATATTAATCTCTTGTTTTCAACACTAAAAATTATATTCAAAGAAAAATAGTTCAGTATTTATTTTTTTGTTTATATGCAAGTTACAGTAAAGACTTATCTTGGATAATTATTAGGATTATGTGAATAGCAAAATATTTTATTTCCATGTTAGTCATATTCTACAAAAAAATGTGAGTAAATTTTAAGTATTTGTTTCAGTTCAACAGCCTTTTTATCAGTAGAGTAGAGGACTTTTTTCCTTCAGCGCTATTCACCCTATTTTATTTCTGTGTTATGCTTTATTTTGACACGACCTGAGGTGTTTAAGATGGATGTTAATATTGTCATAAACTTTTGACTTGTGAAGTGATTAATGATTCCTTCTTATTGTACCATTTTAACTTAGTTTTGAAGTAATTTCAGATTTTCAAACATTACAAAAAAATTACAAATAATTGTCTTATACCAGGTGCATTATTTAGTGCTTTCTATTTGTCTGTTTCTGTCTCCCCAGTTCTTGGGGATTCAACAAATGTTTTAATGCTAAAGTTCTCAAATTAATCCAAAGTTTTTTTAAAAAAGCAAGACACCCAGTGCATTTGAATTTGAGATAAATAGCAACTAATTTTTTATTCAAATATGTCCCATTCAAAATATAACATACTTCTACTTAAAAAATATTCTCTGTTTATCTAAATTTCAAATTTAGGGACACGTGGATGGCTCAGTGGGTTAAGCGTCTCTTAATCTCGGCGCAGGTCATGATCTCATGGTTGTGGAATCAAGCACTGTGGCAGGCTCTGTGCTAGGCAAGGAGCCTGCTTGAGATTCTCTTTCTCTCTTTCTTTCTGTCCCTTCCCCACTCACTCTAAATAGATAGATAGATAGATAGATAGATAAATAGATAAATAAATTTCTGATTTAATTCGGTGTCCTGTATTTTTCCTGGCAACTCTAATTGAGATGGTAATCAGTTAAGAGGTTTAGGCTCCTGCAGCCTTGTGTGACCACCAGAACATGTCTGGCTTCTCTGCTCCTCTCAGTGGCCTGGGTCAATCAGGCTACTGGATTTTATAGCCCGCAGCCAGGATAGGCAACCAAAATGCTCAGAATGCTTCCAAAGACCTGCAGCATCAGCTCATCTCTGATAGTTTGTCACCTCTATTGAGTTTTACTCCTGTCAGTCCTCTTCCTCAGCAATATGTAGCCTTTGCATACACGATTTTTATAGCAATTCCAGATTTTCCTATTTGTTGCCAATGGAATGGTTGGGCTATTGCAAACTACTCCATATTGCTGAGCATCCAGATTTTTTTTAATGGTTTTATATGACTATGTATCATTACATTTTAGATTAAAATGTTTTCTTAATCTTATTATGATCTCTTCTTTGACTCACAAGTTACTTAAAAGTCTATTGTTAAAATATTTGGAACACAGCTTTCCTAAAACATTTTTTTATGTCCTTGGTTTATGACTTAATTATATTTTGGTCAGAGGATGTGCTCTATATGATTCAAATGCTTGAAATTGCTTGAAATTTTCTTTATGATTCATTATGTGGTTCAGTTTTATAAATATTCAATGTGTACTTGAAATGCACATAGTTTGTACACTATTTGATATGTCAGTTTAGTCAACCCAGTTAATTATATGGTTCAAATATTCTATATTAATATTAATAGAGCTAATTTTTACCCACTTTTTCAGTGAACAACACAAACTATATTTGTAGTGGAACTTTGTTGTTTCGTATTATTTTTTTTGTATCGCTGGACTAGTTCAGTCAGACTGACAATCTGTATCTTTTTAAATATTTTATTATTTTTTAATTGAAGTATAGTTGATACACAGTGCCCCATTAGTTTCAGGTGTAGGACGTGGTTCAACAACTCCATACATACATTATGCTATGCTCACAAATGTAGCTACCATCTGTCACCCTACAACACTATTACAATAACCATTGAGAGTTTCCCTATCCTTTATTCCCATGGCTTATTCATTCCATAACTGGAAGCTTGTATGTCTCACTCCCCTTCACCTATTTTGCCCATCTCCCAATCCCCTTGTCCATTGATTTGTTCTCTATATTTATAGATCTGATTCTGTTTTTTTTTCATTTGTTTTTTAGATTCCATATGTAAGTGGAATCATATGGTATTTGTTTTTCTCTGATTGACATAATACCCTCTTGGTCCATCCATGTTGTCACAAATGGTAAGATCTTACCTTTTATGGTTGAGTAATATTTCATTGTATATATTACCACATCATTATCCATTTATCTATTAACGTACACTTAGATTGCTTCCATATCTTGGCTATTGTAAAATAATGTTATTTCTATTTCTATTTTTAATTTTTTGAGGAACCTCCATACTGTTTCCACAGCGGGTGCACCAATTACATTCCCACCAACAGTGCATGAGGGTTTTTTTTTTCTCCACATCCTCATGCAACATCCCTAATCATTAGGGAAATGTAAATCCAAACTGCAATGAGATAGCACCTTATAGCTGTCAGAAGAACTAAAATAAAAAAAAAGACAAAAAATAACAGTCTTTGTCCTTTAAATGGAGGTTACAGGGGCGCCTGGGTGGCGCAGTCGGTTAAGCGTCTGACTTCAGCCAGGTCACGATCTCGTGGTCTGTGAGTTCGAGCCCCGTGTCAGGCTCTGGGCTGATGGCTCACAGCCTGGAGCCTGTTTCCGATTCTGTGTCTCCCTCTCTCTCTGCCCCTCCCCCGTTCATGCTCTGTCTCTCTCTGTCCCAAAAATAAATAAACGTTGAAAAAAAATTTTTTTAAATGGAGGTTACATTGTTTAATGATTTAATTGGGCAATCACAAGTATATTATTTGATTCATACTATTGGTTTTTTTTTTTTACTTTACTTAAAATTTTTTAATGTTTATTTTTGAGAGAGAGAGAAACAGAGCATGAATGAGGGAAGGGAAGAAAGGGAGACACAGAATCCAAAGCGGGCTCCAGGCTCTGAGCTGTGAGCAGAGAGCCCGACACAGGGCTCAAACTCATGAACTGTGAGATCATGACTTGAGCTGAAGCTGGATGCTTAACCGACAGAGACACCCAGGCACCTTTTTTTTTAGTTTATTTTAATATTTTAATCATTACACACATTTCATTCTATTCATTTGGGAGATAAACACTTGATTTCTTTTAGAAGTTGCCCTACATGTATAAATATGAATAACTTATCAAAATTTGAAATAATTAGTATATTCACTTTCTTTTGAATAATGAAGACATGAAAACACTCCATATCACTTTTGTGATTTTATCGTATTTTTTTAAATTTTCACTTTTTAAATCTCACTATATTAGTTTACCAGGGTTCCTATAATAAACTAGCATAGGCAGAAACTTATTTTCTCACAGTTCTGCAACCTAGAAGTCAAAGATCAAGGTATTTTCAGGTTTGGTTTCTTTTGAGGCCCCTTTTTTGGCCTGCAGATGGCCACCTCTTGCCTTGTCCTTCTAAGATCATCCCTCCCTGTGTATTGTCTGTGTCCTAATCTCTTATAATGTCCAGACACCAGTCATATTTGATTAGGGCCCACCTTGCTGACCCCTTTTAATTTAATTACCTATTTAAAGCTCCTATGTCTTTAAAATATATATATATATTTTTATTTTTAGAGAGAGAGTGTGAGTGGGTGAGAGGGGCAGAGGGAGAGACGGTGGGGGAGGGTAGAGAAAGAGAGAAAGAAAAGGAGAAAGAGAGAATCTTAAGCAAGCTCCATGCTTAGCACAGAGCCTGATATGGGGCTCATTCCCACGACCCTGGGATCATGACCTGAGCCGAAATCAAGACTCAGGCACGGCATCCCAATCCCCTATTTCTAAAGAGTCACCTTCGGAGGTTATGGGGGTTAGAACTTCAACATATGAATTTGAAGGCATAATTCAGCCCATAATACCCACTAAACTTATAATTATTGTTTTGTTTTGTTTTGTTTCAGCCAAACTGGTTAATCTTGTTTAGATGTACCCATTTACTGTTCTCATGCTTTTTATTTATATATGCATCTTAGGCCTCATTATGAAATTTTAAATTATGTATTTGTAATGGCTTTGGTAAGAGTCTATTGAGGCAAAGTCTTTTGGTTTTGATTGGACTGAAAATGACCAGGTGTATTATCTTCCACAAACACACTGAAAACATCATGTCACATTTTGGCTTCCATCATTTCTGATGAAGAATGTTTTTATTAACTAAATCAATTAGTAATTGAACTTTTGTTGACTAATTCAATTAGTAATTGAAAATAACATCTTTTTTAATGATTTTAAGACCACTGTTTTGTTTACTATTTCACAGGCTCCCCATGACCTATATATTTATAGGTTTCCTTTTCATTTGTTGGCATTTTTCGGTATTTTGTTTTAATCTACAGAATCTAAGTGGTTATAGTGTAAGTGATGACTGACAGCAAATATGGTAAAATATTGAAGGTAGATTCTATGTGCATGTTACAAAATTCTTCCAACTTTGCCATTTATTTGGCATTTTTGTTATAACGTGTTAGAAAAATAAGTATAGTCTATATGGAAGCATGAAATAAAAGCAAATTAAATGTGTGCAAAAAGTACTATTCTAAAACATCAAATATTTAACATAATCCTGAAATATCAAATATTTAGGAATATACCTAACAAATGACGAACCACAAGAATTCTGATTAATAAATTCCATGCAATATTAACACTAAAATAGATCCAAATAATAGTAGTATACTTCATGTCTATGTATTGGAAGATAATATTGAAAAAATGGGGCTCTTGGGTGGTTCAGTCGGTTAAGCATCCGGCTCTTGGTTTTGGCTCAGATTGTGATCTCACAGTTCATGAGCTCATAAATCCCACATCAGGATTCTCTCTCTCTCCCTCTCTCTCTGCCCCTGCCCTGCTCATGCTGTTTTTGTCTCTCTCAAAATAAATAAATAAACTTAAAAACAAAATAAAAAATGTCCAGTTGTCTCAAATTTAACAATAAATGCAGTACAAATCAGAGTCTTTTCAGATTTTGTGATATATGGAAACTGACAAATTAATTTGAGTATTTATATAACATATGACAAGAATTGAGAAATTAGTCTTAGAGAATTATAACAAACTCAGAAAACTTCCATTATAAAGCTTACAATAATAAAGGCAATATAGTATTCATCAAGAAAAAACAAAAGGCACATGAGCAAATGGAGAATAATATAGAAACCAACCCACACACATATGCTCACTTGATATATGATTAGAGGTCATAGCAGTGCACTGTGAAAGTATGTTTAAGTAAGTATTGTTAAATCAGTTGGATATTTAAAACTGGGTGGGGAAAGAATCATAATCCCTAAGATACATCTAAAAAATGAAATCTATCTAGATGAATCAAACATAATTATAAAAGTTTTAAAAATCAAAAAGAAAATAGAATATCTTCATGTTATTACAATAAGAAAGTATTTCTTAAAAATAACACAAAATGCACTAACCATAATAGAACCTGTTGATTAATTTAACTTTATTGAAATTAAGAATTTTTGTTCATCAAAAGAACCCATTAAGAGATGATGTTTCAGGCTCCTGAGCCTCCTGCTTTTGATTTAAGCTGAGGTCATGATCTCCCAGTTCATGAGATCGCCCTGCATTGGGCTCTCTGCTGACAGCCAAATCCTGCTTGGGAGTCTCTCTCTCCCTCTCTCTCTCTGTCCATCCCTCGCTCACGCTCTCTTTCTCTCTCATTCTGAAAATAAATAAATAAGCATTCAAAAAAAGAGAGATGATGTTTCAGAGTAGAAGATGTTTGGAATCCATATCAAAGAATAAATACTAAGAATATGTAAGTAAGTCCTAGACATCAATAAGAAAATGTCAGGCAACTCTATAAAACTCAACAAAAAATAAGCTAAATACTTGAATAGGCTCTTTTTTAAAAACGACATTCTTTTTTTTTTAAAGTTTATTTATTTATTTTTGAAAAAGAGAGAGTGACCAGAAGAGGGACAGAGACAGAGGAAGAGAATCCCAAGCAGGCTCTGCACTGTCAGCACAGAGCCCAACATGGGGCTCAATCCCGTGAAGCATGAGACTGTGACTTGAGCTGAAATCAAGAGTTGGACCCTGAAATGACTGGGCCACCTGGGTGCCCCTGAAAGAGGAAATTCTAATAATAAGTATATAAAAATGTTTTGAATCTGTTTAGTCATAAGAGGAAATATAAAATAAAACAATGATGAGATATTAAAAATATCGACCCACTGACAAAAATTAAGATGAGTAATACTAAGTGTTGCTGACGTTATAGAGAAATGTAAAATCTCATGTACTATTCATAAGACTGTAAACTAGTACAATCACTTTGGAAAAGGTTTTTTGGTAGTTCCTACTAAATGAAAATTTTGCATTCTAGATGAACCATAATTCTCATTCCTAGATACATATCCTAAAAAAATACATATACTTGTGAACCAGAAGACAAAGTTATATATAAGAATTTTTGGAGAGGAAGATGGCGGCATAGGAGGACGCTGGGCTCACTGCATCCTGCTGACCACTTAGATTCTACCCACATCTGCCTTAACAACCCAGAAAACTGCCAGAAGACTAGCAGAACAGACTCTCCAGAGCCAAGCATAGACAAGAGGCCCAGGGAAGAGGGTAGGAAGGGCAGAGAGACAGTGTGCGTGGGAAGGAGCTGGGGTGGTGGAGTGGGAGACTGCCAAGCAAGGCAGAGCCCCCAAGACTGGCTTGCAAAAGCAAAGGGGCTGGACATACTGTGTTCTGACAGCCAGCAACACTTGACATCTGGAATGTTATAAGTCAACAGCTCTGCTCCCAGAGCGGAAGGGTTAAAGGAAAACAGGAGGGAGAGTTGTTGAGCCCTGGAGGACAGAGCTCAGCTTGGCGGGGAACAAAGGCGCTCACCAGTGCCATCTCCCTAGCCCATCCCCTAGCCAAAATCCCAAAGGGAACCAGTTCCGTCATGGAACTTGCTTGCACCTCGCAAACACCCAACGTTGTGCTTCTGCGGATCCATCCCTCCGATGGATCTGCCTCCCTCCCGGGGCTGCAGGGCCCCTCCCGAAGCAGAGTTGAGCCTGCCCCTCCCGCCCCTGTGCACCTTGCAGATCCACCCCGGCTAATAGACCAGTCCCATTGGCTAATAGGCCAATCCCATTGAAGCAGCACCACAAGCCTGGCAGTGTGCAAGTAGCCCAGACAGGGGCCACACCACTCCACAGTGAGTTCTGCCCCTGGGAGAGGGGAAGATAAGGTACACACAAGTCTGACTGTGGCCCCAGGGGTGCGCTGGGGGCAGATACCAGGTCTGACTGCAGCCCCACCCACCAAAGCAAGTTACTCCAGACAGCAAAGAGGAAGCACTCTGCAGTTCTGCACGACTTCAGGGACTATCCAAAATGAGGAAACAGAAGAATTCTCCTCAAAAGAAACTCCAGGAAGTAGTGACAGCTAACGAACTAATCAAAAATGATTTAAGCAATGTAACAGAAAATGAATTTAAAATAATAGTCATGAAATTAATCACTGGGCTTGGAAAAAGTATAGAGGACAGCAGAGAATCTATTACTACAGAGATCAAGGGATTAAGAAACAGTCAGGAGGACCTAAAAAATGTTGTAAATGAGCTGCAAAATAAAATGGAGGCGACCACAGCTTGGATTGAAGAGGCAGGGGAGAGAATAGATGAATTAGAAGATAAAATTATGGAAAAAGAGGAAGCTGAGAAAAAGAGAGATAAAAAAATCCAGGAGTATGAGGGGAGAATAGAGAACTAAGTGACACAATTAAACGTAATAACATACACATAATTGGGATTCCAGAGGAGGAAGAGAGAGGGAAAGGTGCTGAAGGTGTACTTGAAATCATAGCTGAGAACTTCCCTGATCTGGGGAAGGAAAAAGACATTGAAATCCAAGAGGCACAGAGAACTCCCTTCAGATGTAACTTGAATCAGTCTTCTGCAGGACATATCATACTCAAACTAGCAAAATACAAGGATAAAGAGAAAATTCTGAAAGCAGCTAGGGATAAGCATGCTCTAACATATAAAGGGAGGCCAATAAGACTAGTGACGGATTTATCTACTGAAACTTGGCAGGCCAGAAAGGAATGGCAGGAGATCTTCACTGTGATGAACAGAAAAAATATGCAGCCGAGAATCCTTTATCCAGCAAGTCTGTCATTTAGAATAGAAGAGATAAAGGTCTTTCCAAACAAACAAAAACTGAAGAATTCATCACCACTAAAACAGCCCTACAAGAGATCCTAAGGGGGATCCTGTGACACAAGGTACCAGAGACATCACTACAGGCATGAAACCTACAGACATCACAGTGACTATAAAACCATATTTTTCAATAATAGCACTGAATGTAAATGGACTAAATGCTCCAACCAAAAGACATAGGGTATCAGAATGGATAAAAAAACAAGACCCATCTATTTGCTGTCTATAAGAGACTCATTTTAGACCTGAGGACACCTTCAGATTGAAAGTACGGGGATGGAGAACTATCTATCATGCTACTGGAAGTCAAAAGAAAGCTGGAGTACCCAGACTTATATCAGATAAACTAGACTTTAAAGTCTGTAACAAGAGATGAAGAAGAGCATTATATAATAATTACAGGGTCTATCCATCAGGAAGAGCTAACAATTATAAATGTCTATGAGCCGAATATGGGAGCCCCCAAATATATAAAACAATTAATTACAAACATAAGCAACCTTATTGATAAGAATGTGGTAATTGCAGGGGACTTTAATACTCCAGTTACAACAATGGATAGATCATCTAGACACAGGATCAATAAAGAAACAAGGGCCCTGAATGAGACATTAGATCAGATGGACTTGACAGATATATTTAGAACTCTGCATCCCAAAGCAACAGAATATACTTTCTTCTCGAGTGTACATGGAACATTCTCCAAGATAGATCACATACTGTGTCACAAAAGAGGCTTTCATAATTATACAAGAATTGAGATCATACCATACATACTTTCAGACCACAATGCTATGAAGCTTGAAATCAACCACAGGAAAAAGTCTGGAAAACCTCCAAAAGCATGGGGGTTAAAGAACACCCTACTAAAGAATGAGTGGGTCAACCAGGCAATTAGAGAAGAAATTAAAAAATATATGGAAACAAATGAAAATGAAAATACAGCAATCCAAATGC
Source organism: Prionailurus bengalensis (assembly GCF_016509475.1). Classification (NCBI taxonomy): domain Eukaryota; kingdom Metazoa; phylum Chordata; class Mammalia; order Carnivora; family Felidae; genus Prionailurus; species Prionailurus bengalensis. Next base: position 86,673,045 of record NC_057358.1, read on the forward strand.
TTTGGGATGCAGTGAAGGCAGTCCTGAGAGGAAAATACATTGCAATCCAGGCCTAACTCAAGAGACAAGAAAAAACCCACATTCAAAATCTAACAGCACACCTAAAGGCAATAGAAGCAGAACAGCAAAGACACCCCAAACCCAGCAGAAGAAGAGAAATAATAAAGATCAGAGCAGAAATAAACAATATAGAATCTAAAACAAACTGTAGAGCAGATCAACGAAACCAAGAGTTGGTTTTTTGAAAAAATAAACAACATTGATAAACCTCTAGCCAGGCTTCTCAAAAAGAAAAGGGAGAGGACCCAAATAGATAAAATCATGAATGAAAATGGAATTATTACAACCAACCCCTCAGAAATATAAGCAATTATCAGAGAATACTATGAAAAATTATATGCCAACAAACTGGACAACCTGGAAGAAACGGACAAATTCCTAAACACCCACACCCTCCCAAAACTCAAACAGGAAGAAATAGAAAGCTTGAACAGACCCATAACCAGCAAAGAAATTGAATCAGTTATCAAAAATCTCCCAACAAATAAGAGTCCAGGACCAGATGTCTTCCCAGGGGAATTCTACCAGACATTTAAAGCAGAAATAATACCTATCCTTCTCAAGCTATTCCAAAAACTGGAAAGGGAGGGAAAACTTCCAGACTCATTTTATGAAGTCAGCATTACTTTGATTCCTAAACCAGAGACCCAGTAAAAAAAGAGAACTACAGGCCAATATCCCTGATGAATATGGATGCAAAAATTCTCAGTAAGATACTAGCAAATCGAATTCAAGCTTATAAAAAGAATTATTCACCATGATCAAGTGGGATTCATTCCTGGGCTGCAGGGCTGGTTCAACATTCGCAAATCAATCGATGTGATACATCACATTAGTAAGAGAAAAGGTAAGAACCATATGATCCTGTCAATCGATGCAGAAAAAAACATTTGACAAAATTGAGCATCCTTTCTTAATAAAAACCCTCGAAAAGGCGGGATAGAAGGAACATACTTAAACATCATGAAAGCCATTTATGAAAAGCCCACAGCCAATATCATCCTCAATGGGGAAAAACTGAGAGCTTTCTGCTGAGATCAGGAACATGACAGGGATGTCCACTCTCACCGCTGTTGTTTAACATAGTGTTGGAAGTTCTCGCATCAGCAATCAGACAACAAAGGGAAATCAAAGGCATCAAAATTGACAAAGATGAAGTTAAGCTTTCACTTTTTGCAGATGACATATTATATATGGAAAATACAACAGACTCCACCAAAAGTCTGCTACAACTGATACATGAATTCAGCAAAGTCACAGGATACAAAATCAATGTACAGAAATCAGTTTCATTCTTATACACTAGTAATGAAGCAACAGAAAGACAAGTAAAGAAACTGATCCCATTCACAATTGCACCAAGAAGCATAAAATACCTAGAAATCAACCTAACCAAAGATGTAAAGGATCTGTATGCTGAAAACTATAGAAAGCTTATGAAGGAAATTGAAGAACATATAAAGAAATGGAAAAATATTCCCTGCTCATGGATTAGAAGAATAAATATTGTAAAAATGTCAATACTACCCAAAGCTATCTACACATTCAATGCAATCCCAATCAAAATTGCACCAGCATTCTTCTTGAAGCTAGAACAAGCAATCCTAAAATTCGTATGGAACCACAAAGGGCCCCGAATAGCCAAAGTAATTTTGAAGAAGACCAAAGCAGGAGGCATCACAATCCCAGACTTTAGCCTCTACTACAAAACTGTAGTCAAGACAGCATGGTATTGGCACAAAAGCAGACACATAGACCAATGGAATAGAATAGAAACCCCAGAGTTAGACCCACAAAAGTATGGACAACTCATCTTTGACAAAGCAGGAAAGAACATCCAATGGAACAAAGACAGTCTCTTTAACAAATGGTGCTGGGAGAACTGGACAGCAACATGCAGAAGAATGAAACTAGACCACTTTTTTACACCATTCACAAAAATAAAATCAAAATGGATAAAGGACCTGGATGTGAGACAGGAAACCATCAAAACTCTAGAGGAGAAAGCAGAAAAAATCCTTTCTGACCTCAGCCACAGCAGTTTCTTACTTGACACATCCCCAAGGGCAAGGGTATTAAAAGCAAAAATGAACTATTGGGACCTCATGTAGATAGAAAGCTTCTGCACTGCAAAGGAAACAATCAACAAAACTAAAAGGCAACCAACAGAATGGGAAAAGATATTTGCAAATGACATATCAGACAAAGGGCTAGTATTCAAAATCTATAAAGAGCTCACCAAACTCCACACCTGAAAAACAAATGATCCAGTGAAGAAATGGGTAGAAAACATGAATAGACACTTCTCTAAAGAAGACATCCGGATGGCCAACAGGCACATGAAAAGATGCTCCATGTCACTCCTCATCAGGGAAATACAAATCAAAACCACGCTCACATATCACCTCACGCCAGTCAGAGTGGCTAAAATGAACAACTCAGGAGACTATAGATGCTGGAGAATGTGGTGAAACGGGAAGCCTCTTGCACTGATTGTGGGAATGCAAACTGGTGTAGCCGCTCTGGAAAACAGTGTGGAGGTTCCTCAAAAAATTAAAAATAGACCTACCCTAAGACCCAGCAATAACACTGCTAGGAATTTATCCAAGGGATACAGGAGTGCTGAGGCATAGGAGCACTTGTACCCCAATGTTTATAGCAGCACTTTCAACAATAGCCAAATTATGGAAAGATCCTAAATGTCCATCAATTGATGAGTGGACAAATAAATTGTGGTTTATATACACAATGGAATATGGCGTGGCAATGAGAAAGAATGAAATATGGCCCTTTAGAGCAACGTGCATGGAACTGGAGAGTGTTATGTTAAGTGAAATAAGTCATACAGAAGAAGACAGATACCATATGTTTTCACTCTTATGTGGATCCTGAGAAACTTAACAGAAGTCTATGGGGGAGAGGAAGAAAAAAAAAAAGGTTAGAGAAGGAGAGAGCCAAAGCATAAGAGACTCTTAAAAACTAAGAACAGGGCGCCTGGGTGACGCAGTCGGTTAAGCGTCCGACTTCAGCCAGATCACGATCTCGCAGTCCGTGAGTTCGAGCCCCGCGTCGGGCTCTGGGCTGATGGCTCGGAGCCTGGAGCCTGTTTCCGATTCTGTGTCTCCCTCTCTCTCTGCCCCTCCCCCGTTCATGCTCTGTCTCTCTCTGTCCCAAAAATAAACAAACGTTGAAAAAAAAAATTTTTTAAAAAATAAAAAAAAATAAAAAAAAAATAAAAAAAAAAAACTAAGAACAAACTGAGGGTTGATGGGGGGTGGGAGGGAGGGGAGGGTGGTGATGGGTATTGAGGAGGGCACCTTTTAGGATGAGCACTGTGTGTTGTATGGAAACCAATTTGACAATAAATTTCATATTAAAAAAATTTTGTGGCAACACTAATAGTCCAGCTTCAATGTTCACCAACAGTAGAATGGATATATAAATTACGGTTTATTCATAAACGAAATAGTATATACAATAAGAAAGAAGAAATCACTGCCACAGATAACAACATGAATGAAATTTACATATATAATCTATAACAAAAGATCCATACTCAAATGTGTACTTCCTGTGTGAATACCTTTAAACATGGTGGGGCACTTGGGTGGTTTAGTCAGTTAAACTTTCAACTCTTGATTTGGGCTCAGGTCATGATATCACTGTTGTGAGATATAGTCCCGAGTTGGGCTCTGCACTGGGCATAGAGCCTACTTAAAAATTCTGTCTCCCTTTTCCTCTGTTCCACCCCATTCACACATCCCAGCAAACTCTCTCAAAAGAAAGGAAGGAAGGAAGGAAGCAAGCAAAGAAGGAAAGAAGGAAGGGAGGTAGGAAGGAAGTAAACATAGTAAGATTGGTTAAAATAGTCATTACTCTTGGACTGAAGGGATATTAGAGGGCCTTTTTGGATACTGGTAATGTTTGGTATCTTGATCTTGGTACTTGTTACACCAGTGTTTTTGAGTTAAAAAAATTCATCAAGTTTCACACTTGAAATTTATGTACTGTTCCAAGTTTCTGTTGTCATTATTTTTAAAAGGACTTTAAACTTAATTTATGCATGAAATGCATGAAACTTACAGATATATTAAAATATGAGTAAAACAAATTTGTGATTCATAGTAAAGGTAAACATTTCATCAGCTTTTTGTGAAACATCAAAATCCTACTTGAAAAAATATATTAACTGGGTTTGTAGCATAAGTAAAGGAGTGGCAGAAGGCTTATGCCCTGTGCTATTCTGGTACCTTGTTTATGAGATTTCATATATGTCTAAGTATATATATATATATATATATATATATATATACACACACACACACATACATACATATATATATATGTGTGTGTATAGATATGTATACATATATATGTATGTAATGTGTATATATATGTACATATATGTATACACATACATATATGTACATATATACATATATAAACTAATATATACATATATATACATACATATACATATATACATACATATATACATATATGTATATATAAACATATACATACATATATGTATATATAAACATATATATACATATATACATATATGTGTATATATAAACATATATACATATATACACACATATATACATATACATATGTATGTATATATAATTCAGAGACACTCAATGGAATTTGGATGTTAATAAAATATTAAATTTTACACTGAAATTTTTCAAAAATTAAAACACTTAAAGGTCTTCTCCATCTCTATTTTCTGTACTAATTTATTTTATTGCAGAAGGCTCATTAAAAGGAGAGTTGAATTATTTTCATTATTAAACATAAACAAGGTATATATGAGTTCACACCTTGGCAATAACCATAGATTCCAGGAAAAATATATATATACACAAAACTAAGACAGGAATACATAATGCTAAGATGCTTTTTTCTCCCATAAAAAGTATGCTGAACTTCCTAGATTTTTATAACAGTTACTGACCATGGAGGTAGAACATTTGAAATGGATACATAATTAGAAAGTGTTACATGTTCTTTCATGAAAAGGTCAATAAGGACAGGAAAATCTCAGAAAAAGGAGTTAAGTCTTCCCATTTCCTTTTTATGGTTTTCAGCTAACCAAGTTTCTGAATGTCATGCTCAGTTCTAGAGAGTGGAAGAATATAATCAGAAGAAAATGTATATCAATATTTGATCTTGTAACAAGTATTTTCAATTTTAAAGAATCTCAAGTTTATTAAAATAACAAGTCTTAAGATTCTTAAAGTAATAAAATAATAACAACAATAAATATCATACAATTTGATAATATGCAGAAAAGTATCAGTCTACTCCATGAGTAAGAATAGAGTATATATAAATAATGTGAAAATCCCTTTGGTTATCTTCAATACGTGTTATTAAAATGAGTTGAATTTTAAAAGAATGTCTAACAGATATAAGTATGTTGCATACCATTGGGTGATTATATTTGTTGAATATAGCTTTTGTCTTCTAAAATTAAATATTTTATCTTTTTATGGCATTGCACTTAAATGATATTAAGAAAATTATGTTTGTGCTCAATTTTGAGATTACAAAGAAGTATTTTCAATTACATTATACAAAATAGAACCTCTGTAGGCAATGCAGGACTACCACTCTGCATTGCAAATAGGCAAATCTGAACAAAACAAAAACAGTAGCCATTACAGAAGAATGTCTGGGTTATTTAGTGTTTTTAAGCTGAAACTAATAGTGTTTCAGATTAAAATATTTCAGACTAAATTATCACTAAACCAAATATGTACTATGAAAGTGAAATATATAACTTGCTGCCATTCTGGTGACTAAATATGAACAAAAAGAGATGAAAAAAATCCCCTAATTATATGAGGAGTGTGATAACTTTAAAAGTTGAGAAGAAACAGTGTTCCTAAAGGCAATTCTCATTTTTGGTAATTCCCATTAGAACATTCCTTTTTTTTTTTTTCTTTCCTTTTCTTTCTTCATTTTGATGATGATCTTGAAAAAAATCTGTATGACTACCATGTAATTTCTTCCGTGCAATTTCTGCTCCCAACTTTTTCCTGATACCAAGTTGTGCTATTTTAATTGTGGGAAAATGAACAAACAACAAAAATAGAATTAACTTACAAATAATGCAGTTAAGTCAGGGGAAGACTAAAAGATAGCATGGCATTTCAGACAAATTTTAAAAATTATAATAATTTGAATGCAAAGAAGCAGTCATGAATCTGATTCAAGTTATATAAATATAGATACGTGTAAGTTCCAAAAACACTATGCCTTTGGATCCACGCCATATCTTTATAGCAAGAGGTGGCTGGCTACCTTCAGCAGAACATCACTGACACCATCAGTATAGTAAATTTAAATATGTGTTTTGGTCTTTTTAAAACTTTTTACGTAAATTCCAATTAGTTAACATACAGTGTAATATTAGTTTCATGTGTACAATATAGTGATTCAGTATTTCCATACATCACCCAGTGCTTATCACAATAAGTGCCCTCCTTAATCCCCATCACCTATTTCACCCATCCCCTGGCACTCTGGTAACCATCAGTTTGTTCTCTATAGTTAAGAGTGTTTCTTGGTTTGCTTCTATTTTTTCCCTTTGCTTGCTTGTTTTGCTCCTTAAATTACATATATGATTGCAATCATACAGTATTTGTCTTTCTCTGACTTATTTTTCTTAGCATAATATTCTCTAGCTCCATCATGTCATTGCAAATAGCAAGATTTCATTCTTTTTGATGGCTGAGTAATATTCCAGTGTGTGTGTGTGTGTGTGTGTGTGTGTGTGTGTACACATACCACATCTTCTTTATCCATTTATAGTTGATGGGCAGTTGGGCTGTTTCCATAATTTGGCTTTTATAGATAATGCTGCTATAAACATTGGGATGCATGTACCCCTTTATATTAGTATTATTGTATTCTTTGGGGAAACACCTAGTAGTGCTATTGCTGGATCATAGGGTAGATCTATTTTTAACTTTTTGTGGAATCTCCATACTGTTTTCCAGAGTGGCTGAACCAGTTTGTTCATATTTTTATTTTAATTCATAAATTTGTTTTCATTTTATAGCTGCATATAGGAGTTCTAAATATGGAAAGTTTATGCCTTGCTTTGTAATTTAATATATCAAAGTGACACTGGGATAAAAGTATTATGTCATCACAATGATTTTATTCTACTATTTCTGTAAAAAAATATGTATGTTACTTAAAAATTTTTTTAATTGAAGATTTTAAATTTTACACACCAAGATCTAGCATTGTTTCTTTAATCAGATAGATGTCTTAGATAACTCATTCAAGAGAGATCACTTAGTTCAAACTGAAGCCTATATCCTTCTCATGCTTACATTAGTGGCACATAGTTGAAACAGTATTGCTGGATCAGACCCTACAGGTTTCAGCTGATGCAACAAGAGAAAAAACTGTGGGCAAAATTTGAATTGTGGCTACAGTGCAGATGCTGGTGATCCATCTTGCACTCAGGGGTCATGACAAGCCAAAAGGCTATTTCAAGTTTTAAAATAATTTCGTGACAGTTTTCACATTCTTGAAAGATAGGAAACTCACTGGATTTGCTTGTAAACACAAAACTCAGAACAATACCCACCACACGGCATCAGCTTAGAAAAGCTTAGGGAATTGAACTTTGTGTAGCACATAACTAGGTACAAGGTGTAGAAGTTAAAGGGAAGCAGATACGATGCTATTTGGTTTTTTGCTCAAATTATTATAGTTGTCTCCACTAAGAGCTTGCTCACTTGGCTTCTGTGTGTCTTTGATATACTCCAATAACTACAAGTGAGTTTTTAATCATTTCTTTGCTTCTGACAAATGATTTTTATGGCTATTTTACATGGGACTAGTTCTTATTTGAACACACACACACACACACACACACACACACACACAAAGAGACAAACACAAGCAGATATTTTCATTAGAATAGATTTATTTTAACCGGGAATTAAAAAGGAAGATTATCAATTATAACATATATTTTTTTTCTTTTTACATAGACTTTTTTTTATTAAACTTTAAAACTTTTATTCTGCTGCCAAGAGATAGAAACAGTGCCCAACTAATGGATGTAAAACCAACTCAAGTTCCATTACTGTGATACATGAGATAATTTTTCAACAAGTACACTTTTTTATATGCCCATGTGTGAATGAGTACTCATAGGGATAAAATGAAAAGAGTCTACTGACTCCACACTTACAAATAATTTTGTCCTGCATCATCTCTACGCTTCGTAGTCAAAGAAAACAGAATCACTGATCTGCACATATGGGTTTTGATTTATTTTCAAAGTTTGACAGAAGTAAATGAAACATAATGCGGAAGCTGTGCTGGACTTGTGCATAGGTCATCATAATTGATTCATGTAAAGTAGATGAGAGCAATTACTAATTAAATTCTATGGTTAGTTTCATTTCTCATAACAAGACAGAAAACATAATCACGGAGTAGGTATTTTTACTTTTTTTCCTTCACCTCTACTTCTCATTCTTACGAGATATTTAATCTGGGGGTTTTAATAAAATATTTAAAATAAGCCTTCCAAATAAATAAGAAACAGGTTATTCCATTAGTAACTGTTGGCATCACATACAAATACACGTGTAAAATATTCTCACATTCTTTTGAATTATATGTCTGGTATTCATCATTATTACTCACATATTTGCAGCGTATGTCTGAGTACACTGTATGTGTTAGGAATAATGTACATTGTTTCAAAGAAGCAGTAGACACGGCTTCTTTCCTGAAAAAAACACATATTTTTTGAGTGTATGATAGGAACTTTATATACTTTGCTGGCTTTGTGTGTACCTCTATGTCAGTATAAGAACAGAATCATTTCTTTGAAAGATGGTCAATTACATAATTAGTTTAGTTTTGCTTCATTCTGCATTTCCTTCCTCCACCCATGATTATTCTCTGACTAATTTTGAATATTTATTGCTACGCTACTCAGATAATGTTACCAAGGGCTCAGAATTTCCAGTAAAGATAAATTCCAAGAATTTTTTTTTCCTATTCTCCCATACATCATCATGTCCAGAAGAGTTCAATAGTTGGGCTTTCTAGCATGCTATTTAGGAATGTAGGGTTTGGAGTCAGTTAAACCTGGTTCAATCACTTTCTGTGTGATCTTTTCTAAGTTATTTAACCTTTTAGCACTCCAGTTTCTTTGCCTGTTAAATGGCCTCATTAGGAGTTTTATAAAGATTAAATGTTGTAATCTGTGCAAAGCACATAGTGCAATGCCAGAAACCTTCACTGTAAAACTCTCAATGGGAGGTCAGCCATGTACAGAAAGTGTGTGATAAATGGTAGTTATTGTTCTTAACATCAGCGTCATTATTATTCAGAACACTCCTGCTCAGCTGCTCACAGCTAGACATAGCATACAATTCTTCGAGAAGAACATTTCAAGCTTTGCTTGAGACTCTATGATCACCTTCTACTACGTAGTAAATGAGTTTTTGTTTCATTTCTCGGCTGCTTTGGAAACCTAAAAGCAGAGGCTGAAGTGAGGGAGTAATGGGTTGCCAAGTAAGACCCTCCCATTTGTGGAAGACTTACAGTAACCATCCTGAGTCCTGGCAGCTTTAGAGGATTTGAGTCCAGCCCAGCGTATAAACAGAGGAAGGCACAAGTAGGCCAGGGAAATTCTGCATAATTTTGCACATGAAAAACACTAGACAGATGAGTCTTCTTGAAAAAGGCTATTTCATGTGCTGATGCCTAAAATATGAATTTCATGTCTAAAGCTTTATATTCAAACTAAAGAGTTCAGCGGATGCCATCACGATCAAAATGCACGGATACTTGCCAGGTAATTTATTAAGAATGAAGCTCTAAAATCAAAGACACCAAATGGAAAGAAAGAAAAAGATTAAGTAGTCAAACCTTTTTAGGTACGGATCCAATTTAGGAGTGGATCATATCTTGCAGATCATTTTGAGGGGGCAACAAGGGAGCTGTTTAAAATCCTGCAAATCTGGTTAGATCTCACTTGCTGATACCACTCCCATTTATTGATATATGTCTTTGGTACATATGAAAGGAATTTAGTAATCAGCCTTTTAGAGACACTTAAAATAAAAACTTGAAAAACAAATAAGTTATTAAACTACATAAACATTTTGGAAGAAAGCAACTTGAAGAAACTGAGCCTGGGGCAGAATTTTGAAAAAAGAGAAAGATAAAGTTAATAGTTAGGAGCCAATTCCATAGGAAGAAGAACACCCCAGCGCCTTACTAAGCGGGGTAGATGCCCAGAGGTCAGTATGTAGGTCTGTCCTAAAGAGCTGGCCACATAAGCAAGAGCAAAATAGATAAGGTAATAGTAGACTAAAAGGTCAAGCACCTTGAAGGCAAGGATCAAAAGATTAGACTTGAGAAGAAACACGGCTGGCAGCTACTTCAGGATAATGAGAAGGAAGGTCATGTTGCTTTGAGGGAAATAATTCCAGTTGCTGAGGGTTGAATAAATTGGATAGGAGAGAGGTTGAAGACAGGTCTCTACCTTGAAGGCTGTCTCGGTAGCCCTGGCACAAGGTAAATGAATTCTAGATAAAGACTGTGGCAGTGTGAATAATGAGTGGGTCTCAGCAATGTCCCAAAGGGCATAGTGACAAGATAGTGATGGACTGAATGACAAAGTCAAAGGAGAGAGTGAGAAATCAAACATGATTTTATTCCTATGGCTCTTAGGACTGTTAAGGTGCTGGTATAAGAAAGCTTTTTAGAAAAGTACACTGACTCGAAAGCTCTGTTTTTGCCAAGAGGCATGTTTAACAGACTCGGATAAACATAGGGTGCTAGAATATGAGGAATAAAGTACCTTTACATGTAGATGAGCTTCTGGAAATGTGGATAGATTACCAAGAGAATATAATCATGTAAGCAAATGACTATTCTGAAGATTTTAATATACAAGAAGACATTAGACACACAAACCCAACTTAATTTATGATAATTAAACGGACTTTTAGACTCATAGATATTTTTCCCCTTTGTATAACCAGCTCAGTGCTTGGTATATGAAACCTGCTCAAAAATAGGTACCTGTTACTTAAGACTGATAATAATCCTTGTCTTCCATGTTAAAAGTTGGACAACTCACCAAGTAATTAAAGTGAAAAAGATGGATGAATTTGTGTGTGTGTGTGTGTGTGTGTGTGTGTGTGTGTGTGTGTGTTATAATGTGTGTTATAAAAAGACTATAGAAAAGGATGAGTCAAAAAATTAACTTTTAAGGATTGGCTAAAATTCTCTCTACTCATTGTCAGTTAGCAGGTATTTTTCTCTGTTAAACAAATCTGCCTATTAACTAAAATAGTTATTTTTCCTTTTCACCCTTAAGTGAGTTAACTAAGTTAGGTGAACTAAAATTTAAGTTAGACTTTTCCAGGATTAGTACTATTTTTAGAATATATTATACATTTATTTCACAGCTTAAAAGGAAAAGTTTTCCTTTTTGTGTTTAATAGAAATACGTTTACAGGCACATTTTTAAAAAAACATTGTAAGGTAAATTAATATAAAGAAGTAAGATTATTAAGACCTATGGATTGTGAGAGGACAATTTATATTCTGTACTTTGCCTCCCCTAAGTATTTATTTCTTCTTTAGTGTTTCCACTCTGTTCCAAAAGAGAAAAGAGGTAATGGAGACAGTTATTTTTATTATTTATTTATTTATTTATTTATTTATTTATTTATTTATAATAATCGCTATACTTTGTTTGCTTGCTTTAGATAATCTCTACACCCACCTTGGGGCTCAAACTAATAATCCCAAGGTCAAGAGTCACGTGTTCTACAGACTGAGCTAGTCAAGTACTCCTTGACCATCATTTTTAAAGACGGGATTCAAAGAGGAGTTCCTTCAAAAGAATGTGCATTCCTTTCTAAAAGTTAATGAGTTTGGAAATCAGTGTAGGGCCCACTTGAAAATTCTATTTCTAATTAAAATATTATTATACAGCCCTCTTTTCTAATGTTTTGATAAAATTATAACAGAATCCTGCTATACACAAACAAATGCATATCTTTGTAATTTTTATCAACATTTTCCAGGAAAGGAAAAAGAATTTTCCTTAGTACTAATTCTATTATAGGTCTCTTTATTAATTACATGAAATTATAATTAGTTATGTCAAAATCTTTATCTTTTGGTTATATCTAAATATAAATTAATATATCTAAATCCCTTCTCATCTAGTTATGCCATATGCTGAAACAAATGAAATAGTTTAAATAAAGTTATAGTGTAAAATCACCTGAAACTTGTAACTCAATTTAAGAAAGGTGAAAAGGAGAAAAAAAAATCATGTATCTCAATATAGCTGTTTCAGTACCCTTTTAAAAACAGTAGCTGTGTTCCCTAAGAGCTCCGACTTCCACCAGGGGGCCCCCTTTTCACTGCTACAATTCTCTGTGGACTTTGTACACAATTTTTCTCCCCCGTTGCTCCTTCAACCCTAAGCACAGTGATTTTTGCTGTTCTCTTAACCCTGCCTACGTCTATGTCATGTAATCTGTTCTATCATTGAACTTTCCTGGATCCTGATTAAAGTAGTGATTGGCACCAGAAGTAGCCTCAGGAAGTGGACCCTCCAGATAGATAGTATTCTGGTACAGGATTTGAGGTACACACGGATAAGCTCCTTGCCAGGAGATATTCAGCACTAGTAATGCATGATATTGAAGTGTCATTTTGTCTTTCAAAATTATGATTTTCTAACATAAATCTCATAAATATTTTTGTGCAGACTTTTTTTGAGAAATTTTCAACAGGATCCCCTTTTCCTTTTCCTCAAAGCATAAATCTTAGTCAATCTATCAACAAGTAGGCTAATGAGCAGCTACTATGTTGAAAACACTTTGTTTCCTATCTTGATGGGTGAAAAAGCATAAGAAAAATTTATCATTCACCTAAATGAACAGATATCTAAGTTTTATAATTAGAGGAAGTTAAATCCAAAAAAAAATTAAAACTGTTACATGAAAATAGCAATATGCAGAAATTGTGTGTGTGTGTGTGTGTGTGTGTGTGTCCATGATTCTCATGGCTAGAGATATCTTTCTCGGGCTGCATGTGCACATGATTTATTTATTCTTTAAAAAAATTGGTTTAAATCTGTGCCCTTCTTGATGATTTAGACATGTAGCTAAATGGGGGTAGGAGAGAAAACAGAGCCCAAAGGCAGGTTTGTAAGGTGAGATAAGGAGGGTCAAGGTGCTCTGGGAGATAAGCTGGCAGCCGATGAATGTGTGTTAGAAGAAGAAGGATGGATCATGACAGCTGAACAGGGGAGATGAACAAGAGAAACAAGGTTTTAACCAGTGCAATACTGGAAGGAATCTATTCCCTTTGCTCAAATGCCATGACTAGCTTCATGTGTTTATGATAAGAAGGAAAATGTAGGTCAAAAATAAAGTAGGCAAGGGGTGCCTGGGTGGCTCAGTCGGTTGGGTGTCTGACTTCGGCTCTGGACATGATCTCATGGTTTGTGGGTTCCAGCCCCACATCGGACTTTTGCTGACAGCTCAGAGCCTGGAGCCTGCTTTGGTTTCTGCCTCTCTCTGCCCCTTCCTCACTTGTGCTCTGTCTCTCTCTCTCTCTTAAATATAAATAAAACATTAAAAAAATTTAAAAGGTAGGCAAAATAAAGTAAATGTGATATTAAAGATTTAGAAGAACAAAGAAATGATCAAAGACAACTCTTAAACCATAATGGCTTTTTCATATATTTTAGAAATCTTATTCTGCTTAAAAGCATATTTAAAATCTCAGTAGGAACATAAGCAGATAAAGAGGGAATTTTTAAAGGAAAAATAACAAAGTACAACTGAAAGTGTGTATGTATGTAATATACATATATAAATGTGTGCATAATAATTTTTTTTACATTTATAGATATGACAGTAGGCTAAGACCTGTTGGTGAATCAATTAAATATGCATAACAATTTTAGGGGCTCTGACTCTAAGTTCTAGTATCCCTTTATAATTCTGTTCCATGAGTATTGACTTCATGGTTATTTATGATCCTGGTTTGCAATTTTATTTGTGACCCATATAAAGTGTCTTCTTTCTCTTATATTAAATCTAGTCTCACCATATCCTCATATTTAAAAAACAAAACAAAACAAAAAAAGTGCCTCCTTCCTAAAGCCTTAGAATGCTATGGAAATCTATACTGAAGAACATTAAGGAGGGAATGAGCTAGTACATTACACTACAAAACTTCTTTTAAAATATTATTAAATATTTCTTCTTCTCACTGAAGTTTCACTCATGGCATCCGCTTAAACATAGTCTGTTACAATTACCCAACAATGTTTCAGTGTAGTAAAACAACATTATACATTATGTGGATCAATATTTGAGCCAGGGTTTGGTTGGTTGATTCTCAACTGGAAATCAGTCAGTGGTATTCACCTGGTGGCTGGTCTAGTCTGAAGGGTCCAGAGAATCTTTGCTCACATATATGTAAGTCCTTACAAGTGATGACTAGAAAGCTAGGCCTTGGTGGGATTTTGTTCCACTCCATGTGGTTACAGGGTGTCTCCTTATGGTCTGTCCAGCTGGAGAGGCCATTCCTCATACTGAAACTCAGGGCTCCAACACCAAGTGTCTCTAGAGCGTCTAGTGGAAGCTACAAGATCTCCAATGACCTAGCCTCAAAAATCCAGGAAAGTTATTTCTGCCACATTCTATTGGTCAAGCAGGTTACTAAGGCCAACATGATTCAAAGCAAAGGGAATTAGACTCCATATTTCACTGAGAGGAATAGCAAAGAAAAGCTTTAAATTAACACAGAAGGAGAGAACAATGGGCTTAACAAACCCATGATTTAATATGCTGCTTTCTTTGCACAGTAAAAAGTCAGCATAACTGGAAATGCATAAAGCAGGAAGGATTATATAGCCTTACAGATCGTTGGAATTGAAGAGACTGGAAAGGGGGAAAAATATGTTACTTTCCAACATTAACCAAATTATTTCCATATTTTAATTTATCTTCTGTCTTTTTAAACCACTTTATTGACATATAATTGACATACAAGAAGTTGTGCACATTTAATGTATACAACGTCATGAGTTAGGAGATATGTATAGATTGTTGAAGCTATCGCTACTACATATACCATAAATATACCCATTATCTCCAGAAGTTTCCTCCTGCCCTCTTTATTATTATTTATTATTATTATTATCATTATTATGTGATAAAAATGCTTAACATAAGATCTACCCTGTTAGCAAATTTTTAAGTATATAATATAGTACTGTTTACCATAGTCACTGTGCTGTACAGTAGATGTCTAGGTGTTATTCCTTTTGTAAAATTGAAATTTATACCTTTTGACCAACACCTCCCATTTCCCCTTTCCCCCAGCCCCTGACAAGCACCATTCCACTCTCTGCTTCTAAAAGTTTGACTATTTTAGATTCCTCATATAAGTGGTACCATACACTATTTGTCCTTCTGAGCTGGCCTAATTTCACTTAACATAATGTCCTCTGGATTCATTTGCATTGTAGAAAAGAGTAGGATTTCCTTTTATTGACGGCTGAATGATATTTCATTGTATACAGATATCACATAACCGAAGAGGAGAGTCAAGGTTATCTCACATTACAAGAATCTAAAAACTGAAATCCATAAGAAAGGCAATAAACAGATGAAGTTTCTTCCCTTAGATTAGCATACAGTCCAATAGAAATATAATGTGAGCCCCATATGTAATTATAATTTTTCTAGGAGCCTCATTAAAGGGAAAGAAAAGAAACCGGTGAAATTAATTTAAATAATAAAATAAAATATTTCATTTAACTCAACATATTTGAGAATGTTACCTTTTCAAGGTGTAATCAATAACGAACAAATTGTAAGTGAAATATTTTACTCTTTGTTTATAAAGTCTTTGAAATCCAGACCTTTACAGTATGTCTGCATTCAAACCTGCCATAATTAAAATGCTCATTAGCTACATGTGGTGAGTGCTTACTTCGTTCACCATGCAGCTCTGGACTCTTGCTACTGAAAGTGATCCTCTAAGCAGCAACTTTGACATCGCCTGCAATCTTGTTGGAAATGCTGAGCTTTAGGTGTCACCTAAGACCTACTGAATCAACATCTGCATTTTAATGAGATCTCCAGGTGACAGGAAAGTTGCACTACGTGGAATGAGTTTCCCCCTTTCTATTAGTTTGCTAAGGCTGCCCTAACAAAATACCACACACTGGTGGCTTAAACAACAAAAATTTCTTTTCTCATAGTTCTAGTGGCTAGAAGGCCAAGATCAAGATGTCGGCAGATTTGACTTTTCCTGAGGTCTCTCTCCTTGCCTTGCAGAGGGACTTCCCTTCTTGCTGTGTCCTCAGATGCCCTTCCCTCTGTGTGTGCACACCTCTGGGGTCTCTTCCTCTGTCTATAGGGAAATTAGTCCTATTGGATCAAGGTCTACCCCAATCCTCATTTTAACTTAATCACTTCTTTAAAGTCTATATCTCCAGATATAGTCATAGCCTCAGGTTATGGGGGTTAGGACTTTAACATAAGAATTTGGGGAAAAACAGTTAAGCTCATAATGTCTTCAGTCACCTACTCATCGCTGACCAATGCCTTCCTCAAATCCTATTTCTTTCCTTCCTGATCCCATCCAAGTTATACCCTTCCCATAAAGGCAAACTTTTATCACTACCAGAATATTAGTGAATATCACTCTAGAATAGTAGTAGGGTGTCACTACTAGAATATAGTTTTATAATTTTCTGCTACAATTTAACCTCCACCAAACTGTGCCACTTGTGAGGAGTGCTATGTCTTATTTTTAGCAATATCCTCTGAACTTACTATAACACCTGGTCTGTAAAATAGAAATAATACAAACATGGTAGAAAGAATGAACAAATGCATTAATGAAGCTTAGGAGAGAATTAGTTAATGCTAAAAACAATTATTCCTGGCATATTCAATCATCTCCTACTTCCCTGAGGGGGTAGAAGGAGTAAAACTTTTAAAAGGAAACCAACTCACTGTCTCAGCAGAAAATCTATATGCATCTCAATTAATCATTTTGCCTTGGCTATTTTCCTTTGAAGAAGGGTCCCTATCTTATCTAAATCCACATCTTCTACTTATGCTATGGATCTAGTCCCTTCTCACCCTCTCAGGATTACATTCTTTGATTACTTCTGCTCTCCTCTTTATCTTCAATGCTTCTCTTTTTTTTCTTTATCATAAATGTTCAAGCATCTTACATCTTTGGGGAAAAAAAGTCCTTTGAGGTTAGCCCTAACCATGTTACCCCTCCCATTATCCTTCATGGACAAGTATCTTGAAAGAAGAAACTTTTGTAATCTCCACTAACTCACCTATTCCCCACATGCCAGTGAGGTAAGATTTACTTTCCTCATACTGTTTTACTCATTTATTCTGGAAGAAACCATCCATTTTCTACATGTCACTAAATCAAACAAGCAACTTTAAAACTCACTTAACTTTCAGTGACACTTAACACTATTAATCAATTTCACATTTCTGAAAACTACCCCCCACCCTGCTTTCTTTCCTCCAGTGACGATAAACTCTCCTGATTTTCCTCCTACCCTTTCTGCCTGTTCTTCCATCAACTTGACAAGTTCTCAAACCATCACTTGAATATATGTGGTCCTAGTCTCTCTTTTTTCATGCTACATGTTATTCCTGGACAACTTTATTAACTCCCTGTTTCTGCTTATTATCTATGTTTTCGCTCTAGATACATAACTGCCTAAAGGACATTTCCATTTGTGCATCCCACAGAAGCCTTGAATTCAACATGTATATAAATTAACTTATTAGTTTCTCTCCTTCTTTCCATTCAGTCATATTTACATTTCCTCTGGGTTTTCTGGATTGTATAATGAAACCATATATTCACTCAGTTATTGTTGGAAGTCTAGGGATCATTTTTTATTCTCCTTCCTTTCTTTGCCCTCCAAGACTCGTCAGTGGTCTTCTAAATAGATTTGAATTTCCAAGGTCTCAGTTGGCATATTTCTGCTTAGCTTGTCTTAATATCCCTTTGTTCCCCTCTAATCTACTCTAGAAAAAATGCTGATGCCAGCATGACTAGAAAGGCCATAGTGTTCTGCTCAATATACAAACTGTAGATTGACCAATTAGTTGATGTATCTATCTATCCATCCAGTAAGCATAATTCTCAAATCGCTCCCAAGATTCCCACAACTTTGATGTATATACATTGATTTATTCCCTCCCCTTGAGTGTGATACCTGTACCTTTATTTTGAATATGATAAGAGTAATGGGATATCACTCCATGATTATATTACAGTATATGGCAAAGATGAGGGGATTTCACAGGTGTAACTAATGTCCTCACTCAGTTTACTATAGGATGATAAAAGTGATGTTATCCTGGAGAGCCTGACCCAAGCAGATGCTCTTTAAAAGAACAGTCTCTTGCTGGCCAAGAAGAAGCAAATAGCTCTGGTGTGAAGTCCAATGAGAGGAGAAACCTCTCAGAGTTGATGACCTCAGTATTACAACTGTGAGGAACCCAATTCTGCCAAGCACCTGAATGACCTTAGAAGATCCTTAGCTCTGGAAGGGATTGTAGCCAGCCAACATCCCAAATTCAGTCTTGTGAGACCCTTACCAGAGGAGCCAGTTAGGGAGCGACTAGACTCCTACCAACAGAAGCTGTGTGACAATAAATACATGCTGTTTTAACAGGCTAAGTTATTAACTCTTTTGTTTAAAATATTTCAGGGGCGCCTGGGTGGCGCAGTCGGTTAAGCGTCCGACTTCAGCCAGGTCACGATCTCGCGGTCCGTGAGTTCGAGCCCCGCATCGGGCTCTGGGCTGATGGCTCAGAGCCTGGAGCCTGTTTCCGATACTGTGTCTCCCTCTCTCTCTGCCCCTCCCCCGTTCATGCTCTGTCTCTCTCTGTCCCAAAAATAAATAAACGTTGAAAAAAAAAATAATAAAATATTTCAGTGGAGGGGCACCTGCGTGGCTCAGCTGGTTGAGCGTCTGACTTCCGTTCAGGTCATGATCTCACGGTTTGTGAGTTCGAGCCCCACATCGGGCTCTGTGCTGACAGCTCAGAGCCTGGAGCCTGCTTTGGATTCTGTCTCCTTCTCTCTCTGCCCCTCCCCACGTGTGCTCTGTTTCTCTATCTCTCAAAAATAAATAAATGTAAAACAATTAAAAAAACAAATATTTCAGTGAATTTCCAGGGCACTCAGAATAAAATCTTTAGCATATCTTGTAAGATTCTCCGTGAAGTAGGCTGTGCCTCTCTCTCCAGCCTTCCGATCTTTTCTCTTATCAGCTTTTCTGTCCTGCATAGAAACCAGTTATTTAAGGCTTTTTTCAAATTTTCACTACAGTCAGACTCTCTTGACTTCAAATTTTTACATTCATCTGGTCAAGTCTACCATCACAGGCTACCACTCTGATAAAAAGCCACAGTCATCCTTTTCCTGAATTGCTGTAATAATCTCCTCACTGATCTCGTTGCCCTTGCCCCTTTTCCTCCCACCATAGGCTTTCCCTGACAGAGTAGTTAGACTAAAACTGGTAAAACAGAAGTCACATAAAGATTCTACTCTGCTCAGAACTTCACAAGGCTCTCTGTTCTCTCTGGTTTTTCACTTTGGTAAAAACCAAAGTCCTCAAAATGGCTTCAAAGCCTGTGCACAGCCTGACCTCCTCTTGTCTCTCTAATCTCTTTTCCTTCTCCTTCTCCACTAGCTCAGTGGCCCTGGCCCAACATTTTTTTTTCTCCTTGTCTTTTCCTTATACTCCAACAAGTATACTTCTATATACTTGTTCTATGTGAAAATACTGCTGTCCTTTCTGTCTTGAATGCTCTTCCCCCAAGTGGACAGGACACATAGCTTATACTCACTTATTTCTGGTCACTCACATAGCAGCTTACCACTGACAGTATCCTTCCTGAACAGTGTTCTTCAGAATAGCAACCTCTCCCAGTACTTGCTAAATGCTTCCTCTGATTGTTTCCTCTGTAACATTTATCATGATCTTCCATTCTGTGTGTACATAGTTGGTTTTGAGGACATGGATTCTTGTCCCCTTCACTGCTGTATCCCCAGTACCCAGAACAGTGACTAATACATAGTAGAAAGTGAACAAATACTTGTAAACTAATTAGTTAAAAAAATGTTGGCTTTTTATAACACACTATCCTCTTTCCTCTCCCTTCCCCTACACAACTCCCAGGAAGTACACCCTCTTTTCTTTTTTCTTTTTTTTTAAGTTTATTTATTTTGAGAGAGACAGAGACAGCATGAGTGGGGGAAGGGCAGAGAGAGAGAGAGAGAGAGAGGAAAGAGAGAGAGAATCCAAGCAGGCTCCTCGCTGTCAGCTCAGAGCCCAATGCAGAGCCCAAACCCACGAAACCCTGAGATCACGACCTGAGCTGAAACCAAGAGTCAGGCGCTCAACTGACTGAGCCACCCAGGTGCCCCTTTTATTTTTTCTAGTTAGTTCTTCTGCATGCCTTTCACTCTTAGAGTAGGTTCTGCCTCCACAGAACATTTTCATAAAACCCTGTTTATAGTCCAACTACAGTAATAATTATATTTACTACTGCTACTTTTTAATGTCAGTTTCACTTGCTGAATATGTATACAAAAATATAGACAAGTTTTCATTATTTTATCCCTTGTAACTAATCTAGTACCAGTAATATGTTATGTGCTGTATGGGTATTTGTTGTAAGCAGTAAGGGGTATAGGATGTAAAATACATAAGCAAAAAAGGAAATTTCTTTCTTTTTTCTTCAATTCTTACCTTCACTTTGCTTTGCCTAGCAGAATGCCAAGCATATAACTAGTATTAGGTGCATATTTGTTGACTGGTCCATTGATTGATTTGGAAATCTTTCAAGAGTATTTGTCCACAAGTAAGATATTTGAGATATCATCCTGCTTTGCAAAACTAAATATTTATCACTGAGAAACAATGAGTGACTGACTGCCTCAAGTATAATCATGACACTTGAGAGTCAGAAATTGAGCACGAGGGGAAAATGACCAAACTAACCATGGAGCAATGAAGTGGACCATCGAATTCAACTTTGTGTAGAGATAATTAGATGATCAAAAGACTGTGTAGGGGCGACTGGGTGGCTCGGTTGGTAAAGCGTCTGACTTCAGCTCCTGATCTCATGGTTTGTGAGTTCAAGCCCCGCGTCGGGCTCTGTGCTGACAAGCTTGGAGCCTGGAGAGCCTGCTTTGGATTCTGGGTCTCCTTCTCTCTCTCTGCCCCTCCCCTGCTCATGCTCTGTCTCTTTCTCTCTCAAAAATAAATAAATATTCAAAAAAAAGACTATACACAAATTAAAAGTAATTGAATGAATTATGCCTTTGGAAATATATTTGTATGAAATGAACACTTTCGTGTCAGTGTGTGTGTACACACACACATACATACATGTATATCTCTCAAAATTATTGATGGAATTATTTACATTGTGACAATGTAGTTTTCTTTTAAAATAATTTTTAGGGGCGCCTGGGTGGCTCAGTCGGTTAAGCGCCAACTTCAGCTCAGGTCACAATCTCACGGTCTGTGAGTTCGAGCCCCGCGTCGGGCTCTGGGCTGATGGCCCAGAGCCTGGACCCTGCTTCCGATTCTGTGTCTCCCTCTCTCTCTGCTCCTCCCCCATTCATGCTCTGTCTCTCTCTGTCTCAAAAATAAATAAACGTTAAAAAAATTAAAAAAAATAATTTTTAAATTGTATTTCCTGTTGGATTTTTTTTTTATGAATTAGTAAGTGGCTATGTTTTTTATCAAAAGAGTTCAGAAACAATTTTCCCTACATCTGAAATAAATGTAGTATCTCTCCTTATAGACACTTTACCACATATGGTGGGTGCCCTTACTTGTAAAGCAGTGAAGCATAGGTTTCTTGGCCAAAGCTCAATTCCTCCAGTACTGACCTCTGTCATAAATTTTTGTATTAATTTACAACAGAAGAGACACTTTTCATCCTGTTTGAATTTCTTACTATGAGTCTACTCAGACCCTCTTCAAACTTCACAATGATTGAGATAAGCTATTTGACTAATATTAACCATTTTACAAACCATTTAAATAATTAAATTCTCCCATTTCTACTTTATTTTATTCCAGTGTTCAACATGGCCAACTTAGAAACTCAAATGCCTTATTAATAGATATATGAAAACAAGGAATATATTGCCTAATAAAAAGTATTTTTAATATTTCAGTTTTCCGAACTAAAGAAATTTATAGACACTTATGGTTAGGATACACGTTGCACTTTTATAAACTTGCCTCTAATATATTATGCACTCATATTTAGTGGAATGCTTTTTTCCAGCGCCCTTTAATAGCTTCATTTTGTGGAACAGGATTTATTTATTCCAATGCTGTCAGTTTTATAATAGTTCTTATGTGTCATTTAGAGGCATCCATCCAACATAATGACAGATTATGAAGAAAGAGGACACGAGAATAAATGGCCATAATAAGAGAAGGTAGATGTAGCAAATTCCCCTTCTTGATTCCCTTAATCATAGTTAAAGTTTCATTTTCTATGTAAATTTTTTTCCATCTGTCATTGGGCTCTACAAATGAAAGAATCATAAGTGAAACTGTATGTATTTATTTTCCACCTTAAGGAGGACAGAAAGCAAGGTTGTGATTTTGGATAATAAAACCAGATCTCTTAGAATGGGAAAATGAGTGATTTAGTTACATTTTTGTTTTTCCTCCCTCCTACCCAATTACACGATTCTGTCTCGACTTGATGAGAGCCTGAGTTTTCTACCTAATAACTGAGTTGCTATTGAGCAGATGACACTAAGGAACCCCATCGACCCAGCTGAGATGGGAAAATGGTCCGTGTGCGGACAGTGAAAGTAAAATTTACCAAGAGTTGCAGAGATGATAGATCAGAGTTGAGCACCATATATCTGTCAACATTCACAAAAGTAGTGCACCTTTGAGAATTGTTATTTTAGGGCAAAATAGGACATCATTAAAGAGTTGAGCTATATCATAAGAAAAACATCTCCAAAATAAAATATTTTTATTCATACAACTCAAGAGAAAACTGATTAGCATTTTGACTTTGGAATGGCTTGAGGCCCTAAGTCAAAAGAGCCGTCTCCATTAATGCTAGCTACTTGATAGGTCTCGTTACTAATCTTTAATCCTTGCTTGAAAATATGATATTACCTTATTACCTGAAATTGTGATTTATAAATGATAGCAGTGTAAAAGTGTCACTAATTCATAATTTTAGAGAGTATAGCTCATCAAAATTTTCTCTGATGTGTTTTATGAAAGGGGAAAAACCCAAGCCCTTTAATTAATAACCTGTCCTGGAAAACCATCTTTCTAGAAGAGTACTGAAAAGACTTAAGGATAACCAATAATAGCCTGACATCCTCTTTTATTTCAAAAGGAATCATTTGCTATTAATAATGGTAAGCAGGGTGTCGGGACATTTTATGGGAGCATCATTCCTTTAACTTGTCAGTTGGTTTTATGTTATAAAGAGGATGGTGATGGGGTGAACCAAGCTTGCAGGCATATATAACATTATAGAAGGAGAAGAATCTATGATGCTTCATCAGACAAGCCATTTCATTTTGTCACTGAGTCACAGCAAAGTCATTGCCATCTGAGGAATTATTATAAAGCTATTATATGCCATCTTAGACTTTATAGAACTATTTATATATAAAGTTGATATCAGTTTCTGTAATCACATCATACAGGGAAAATGTAGATGCACATATTTAAAGTACTGTGTTCCATTTATTGAAAATAAAATGTGTACATACATTTTTAATTTTGTTTGCAAAATGAGAAATATTATGGTCAAATTTTTCATTACTTGACAGTACTACTGGTCGGTGAAAATTGCTACAAATACACTGAACATATTCTTCCTTCTCCCTACTCTAATCCTCGCCTATCCCAGCAATAGGCAGAACTTCTAGAATACTAGGGAACATTATAACAACAACAAAAAAATCAGGATATAAAAACTGTTGGAAATAGAATCATAGATACTAGATTATCTATAGAGCATTCCTTCAATACCTTGAGAAACAAAAGCCCCTGAACAAACATGAAATAGTAAGAGATGATTTTACCAGGATTTTATGAGTTCTAACATTATAAGAAAATGTCTCATATTTACTAATGTTATAAGTAAACTTACCATGTGAGATGTTCTTTCACTCAAAAAAAAATGTATTGGGGCGCCTGGGTGGCACAGTCGGTTAAGCTTCAGCCAGGTCACGATCTCACGGTCCGTGAGTTCGAGCCCCGCGTCGGGCTCTGGGCTGATGGCTCAGAGCCTGGAGCCTGTTTCCGATTCTGTGTCTCCCTCTCTCTCTGCCCCTCCCCCGTTCATGCTCTGTCTCTCTCTGTCCCAAAAATAAATAAACGTTGAAAAAAAAAATGTATTGAGAGAGGGTTCACTTTGGTGGTAAAGACTATGAATAAAACAGCTTTCGCTGACCTATTTTATCACATTATAGGAAGTAATGGCAAAAAACACACATGTAGGCAATACTTTAATCGGATATGTTACAAATAGGGTTATGTACTATGGGAAAGAAATAAAATTGAATCCTAAAACAAAAGGCGGGGAGGATAGGATTGTTCATGGAAGATCTTTCTAACATAACATTTAGCTAAAACCTGAATGGTGAGAGTTGAATAAGCCCGGAAAATACTAAGGGGAAGCGTTTCAGGCAAGAACAGTACATGACAGTTTTCTGTTGCCATTTTTGCCCAGCGCTGAGAGATTCTAGGATCTTACCTTACAGTTGTAGCTTATCAATACAATGAGGTCCAATCGTCAACATCTCCCTAAATACAGACCACTCAGGCCTCATAAACTTGCTGACCCTCAATCCTAAAACTCAAAACTTACAGTGCACGCTCTAAGCTTTCAAAGTCTTGTAGTGCTTAAACTAAGGCATTCAAATTCAGTTTGCTACAGTTAAAAAACAAAGAAAATATAAATGTGTAAGCATTCCAAATCATTTTGCCTTGTAATGTCTCCGGTGTGCCTAATATTATATCTGAAAATAAATACTAAGAAAAATCCTAATGGGGAAGTTATCAGATCCTTATAAAATACAAACACATATCATGAGAAATCTTTTAATTCACTCATGGTTACTTAGCATCACAATCTCTAAATCTGAAAATCTCACCCCAAAGAAAGTTCCAGATAAGAAGTCTGATTTGGGTTCAGTCTCAAGGTGCAACATATGCCCTTTAACAATAACGTCCCTTCCAACTGTCCACAAGTTCCCTAAAGAAGTGGACTAGAAATCAGTGTTTCTCAATGGACACAATATTGGTCACTGGGGCTGAGAGAGGAGTGTGGGTCCCTGACCCTTACCTACTATATGTCATTGCCATTACCCAGTTGTTGTGACAAACAGAAAATGAAATGTTTTTACACATTACCAAATGCACTTCGGGTGTGATAATTATTTCTTAAACTGTGTTCATAATAATACTGTCCTGTCGGTTGGGTGACTGACTTCGGTGCAGGTCGTGATCTCACAGTTCGTGAGTTTGAGCCCCGCATCTGGCTCTGTGCTGACATCTCAGAGCCTGGAGCCTGCTTGAGATTCTGTGTCTCCTCCTCTCTGTACCCCTCCCCTGCTCGTGCTCTGTGTCTTCTGTCTCTCAATAATAAATAAATGTTAAAGAAGAAAATTAAAAAAAAATAATACTGTCCTGAATGACATTAATTCACATTATAAAAACAAAATGTGTTCATAGGTCAGGAATTACCTCTGCCACATAATATAGCAAATTATAAAGCAGATTTCTTTTTGTAGGATGTTTCCAAAACCTAATATGTTAAGGAGGACTGGAAATGTCAAAAGGATGGAGGTAGGCAAAGTGTTTATAAAGTATTCTAAGCTGATTTGACCGAACAAAAAAAAAATTTTTATAAAACTATTTGTGAGAAATGGACTAAGTGATCTTTCAAATTCCTATAACATCACATCACATATGGTATAGCTGACAATTTTATTTACCCTGTTTTTAGAGATTCAATTTGAAAGACTAAATAGGCTACAGAAAAGAAAGCAAATATGCAAAATTTTTTATATACACAAAGAGTCAAATAAATAATACAATGATATCTGAATGATTCTACATTCAGAATTGAATGGTAACATAATTTGCAAGTTTCTCTGTTAAACATTTTCCTTAACTGTTCTCTTTTTATGACAGTCCTATATGTAAAGTGATTATCTTTAATCTGTATTTGGGAAAATAGAGACAGACATTTGCTCAGAATATAAGCTAGTTGCTGTGAAAAAAGATACAAAATGTAGTTGTTCAAATAAGATACAAGTCTTTTCTTTTTTTTTTTTTTAAATTTCACCAGCAAAATATAGATAGGTGATCAAGGGTCGATAGATGGCTCAGATTCACAAAATTATCCAGAGAATCAGGTTCCTTGTATCTAATTTCTCTTCAGTCCCTCCCCCCCCCCCCCCCCGTTTCTTTTATTTGCTTGGTTGAAACCCTGTCACCAGAGTACCATATCTATATTCTAGCCCCAGGTAGTGGGGAAATATTGAAAGGAGGGGAAGGTTTACAGAAAGTTTCAGGCATTACCTATTGGCAAGGGAGTTTGGAAAAATAGTCACCAGCATGTTCCTACTCAAGCTTGGCAGGGGACAAGTTCTATTGAAGGAAGGAAGGAAGGAAGGAAGGAAGGAAGGAAGGAAGGGAGGAAGGAAGGACAGAAGAAGGGAGGGAGGGAGGGAAGGAGGAAGGAAGAAGGGAGGGAGGAAGGAAGAAAAAGAAAGACAGAGAAAAGAGAGAGAGGGAGGGAGGGAGAGAGGGAGGAAGGAAGGAAGGAAAAGAAAGAAAGAGAAAAGAGAGAGAGGGAGGGAGGGAGAGAGGGAGGAAGGAAGGAAGGAAAGAAGAAGGGAGGGAAGGAGGAAGGAAGGGAGGAAGGAAGAAGAGAGGGAGGCAGGAAGGAAGGAAGGAAAAGAAAGAAAAAAGAGGGAGGGAAGGAGGAAGGAAGGGAGGAAGGAAAGGAGGAAAGAGGGAAGGAAGGAGGGAGGGAGGGAAGGAAGGAAGAAGGGAAGGAATGAGGGAGAGGGAAGGAAGGAAAGGAAGGGAGGAAGGAAGAAGGAAGGGAGGGAAGGGAGGGAGGGAGGGAGGAAGGAAGGAAGGAAGGAAGGAAGGAAGGAAGGAAGGAAGGAAGGAAGAAAGGGAGGGAAGGAGGGAGAAAGGAAGGAAAAGTGGGTACTAGAGGGAAATTTTCAGTGTCTGCCAAAAAAGAAAGAGAGTGGGAGAGAAACAGGGAAAGAGGAAAAGAGAGAAGACCTATTTGCATTGAAACACAGTGACCCTCAATATGCAAAGGGAAATGCATAATGATGATAATAATGGTACCAAACATTCATCAAGGACTTCCTTTATCCCACACAATGTTCTAAATACTCTGCATACAGATATTAACCCACTTCATTCTCACAGCAACCCTAAGGTGTGTGTGCCATTATCATTGCAACGTGGCACCAGTCACAGGATCCCTGCTTCATTTCTGTCATGTGCAAAATGACACACTAGTAAGCAGGGACTGAGATTTCTAAAATAGGCTGTCTGGCTCTGAAATTCATGCTCTTCTGTGTCCTGCTCTGTTTCTTCTCCATGTCCGTTTTTCCATGAACAAGAGTTCTTTACATAAATTTGTTCATTTCATGCCTGACCTTATTGTGATTCAAGTTACCAATGGTTTTCTTAAAAAAAAAGTGGGGAGATGAGGATTTAAGTCTGTGATAAATATCTTTTTATTTTCTGTTAATATTATGGTAGAAATAATGAGAGATGAGGTTTATCATCTTTAGATCTAGATGTCACTACACCATTTTTAACTCCATAGCTACCATACCTTGATATTTCACCGTCATTTGGTGTCAGAATTCAGTGTGATTTGTCTTTGCTTAGGAAATTGCCATTCACAGCATACCTGTTATGACAAATTCTGGCATATCAATGGTATAAACACATCCAAGTCCTTAGATTTTTTTTTAAATAGTCCTTTAAGTATGACATCAAGTAGAACATTAATACATAGTTTCTGGATACATTTGAAAGTTCTGAATATAGGAACACCTGGGTGGCTCAGTCAGTTAAGCATCTGACTTCAGCTCAGGTCATGATCTCACAGCTTGTGAGTTCGAGCCCCATCATCAGGCTCTGTGCCAACAGCTCAGTACCTGGAGCCTGCTTCAGATTCTGGGTCTCCCTCTCTCTCTCCCACACCCCCGCTCACACTCTGACTCTCTCTCCTTCAAAAATAAATAAACATTTTTTTTAGGTTCCGAATATGGACCTCATGTAATTTTATCCTGGCAATCATTAACTGTGCCTGAATTATGTAGGTCTGAGAGTATCCTGCTCCTTGTTTATAGTGGAAGACTCCTATGAATGGAATTAACATTGCCCTGAATAGGTCAGTACCAATAGAAGGGTAGTGGTATTGATGTGGAAATGTTACTGTTTGGAGCCAATGGCCAAGAAAGAATTTTTTTGGCATCTTTGGTGCAAAAAACAAACAAACAAACAAACAAAAAAAACAGTTTTATTAAAGCACGGGGACAGGACCTATGGGCAGAAAGAGCTGCATTAGAGAGGAGTGGCCAATTGTATACTTTCAAATTGGAAGGGGGTTAGGAACAACACAAGCCTCCAAGGCATTTTGGAAACAAGGTTTCCAGGACCCTGAGGACCCTGAGGACCCTGAGAGGGCTAGCTATTGTTAGGAAAAGGTCATTTATTACTGTTTAGTAAACCCTCAGTCATGAGACCCTTCAGATGCATATCAGTGGGCCATAGCTTGGAAGATGATTGCTATCACAGGTTTGGGGAGTAGAGATAAAGGAAGTTTCCAAAGGAGTTTTTATATGTTAAAGTAGACTCACAGGATCCTGCAGGTTAGAAAAATGTTAAGCTAAGATTGCCTTTTGCCCTTAGCAAAGTGTCAGGGAGGCAGCTGAGTTCCTAGAGGAAGGTCATTCTGTCTCCTTTAAAGACTTGTCAATGGGCTGTAAGTAGTAGGGAAATTTAATTATTTTTTTTCTTTTGTTTTGTTTCCCATGTCAGTCTCAGTGTCTGTGCCAGACAGAGAATTTTGGTACATTCTCTATATTGTTCATATTAGCAGCCCGCAGGGAAAGACTAACCACAGAAGGAAGAAAGACGGTAGTACTACTGAAGCACTTCAGCATTGTTCTGAGCCATAAAGCAGCAAGAGGAGAATGTGACTCAAAGACACATTTCAGCATAACCACCGTGCACCATGACTGTGGTTCAAGGTCAGAAGTCCTAATGTACTCAGGGACTTGACCTAGAGAAACCAGTTTAATGCAAACTCTATAGGTATAGAATGTGATTTTTTTTTAATTTCTAATATCAACTTCCTCACAGTCATATCCCATCCAGTACCTGAAATAATTTTCAATACAGGTCATTTAACAAATACTGCCAACAAAATCAGCATGAAGTGATTCTTTTATTCATTAATGGATCTCAAAATATCAAGTGTAAAGTTTGAATTTTAAGCTCAGAGGTGATTTTTTTACAGTTTTATTAAGCCATTATAAGATCTCTAAATTATCGATACTCTGTTGAAAAAAGAAGTGTTTAACTAGATATCTTTCAATTCTTGATCTTTTGTTTCCCCCAGCACTTTGTTGTCACAATAGTCCTGAATTGTTGTGTATTAAAATGATTAACTTGGGGCACCTGGGTGGCTCAGTCGGTTGAGCGTCCAACTTTGGTTCCAGTAATGATCTAACAGTTCGTGGGTTCGAGCCCCGCGTCAGGCTCTGTGCTGACAGCTCAGAGCCTGAAGCCTGCTTCAGATTCTGTCTTTCTTTCTCCTCCTCCCCCTCCTCCTCCTCCTCCTTCTTTCTCCACCCCCCCCCACTCTCTCGCTCTCAAAAATAAATAAACATTAAAAAAGTTAAATGCTTAACTTGGTTTGCATTCAATACCACTGGAGACAGAGCATTTCTTTCACAAATATGATGCAAAAATATGTCCTTGAAGCCTCAAACTGAGTCCATAAATATTTTCTCTTGTTTAAATGAGATACTCCCTAAAGTGACAGATGTTAATAGATAAGTATTCCCAGTATTAATATCTTCTCTCACACTTACAAGTGATTTCTTCCCGCAAGAGATGTGTAAGAGAGTGTTTCTGTTTCTTGAATCTTCATTATTTTTTCTAAAGTTTGATTTAAAGCACATGAGCAATTAAAGTCACATAAATTCCAGTGATTTCTTTTTTGCTTTTTTTAAGTTAATTGTATCAGAATATATCCCTGTAAAAATCATGAAATAAACCCTAGTCTCTGCTCTTCTCCCCCTCCCCACATCCTCTCCTTTCCCTTTCTTTATTCAAATCAATATTAATTGACCAACATTCCTCTCAGGAACCAAATACCCTTTTGAAAATGGTCTTTTAGTGCTTTCTTCAAGAATATCGTTTACAACCAAGATTAACCTAGCATCAACTCATTTTCAGGCCAGTGTAGTTAGGGGTATCAGTGTCATTGAAACATTCTTAGAATTTTATGACAAAGGTAACTATTGTAAAAGTATAATATTCAAAATTAAAACTAAAGAATGGCAAAACTTGGTCAAAGTCCATTTGAAGAATATTTTGCTGCCCAAGAAAGAATGTTGGAAGGAGATCACGAAATTAGATTAAGAAGCAGTTGATAACTTTAGAGAAATATAGCCATAACAATTGGGGTTATTTTTAATTCCAAACAGAAATCATTTGAATCCTGACTAGATAAAAATCTACAACTGCATAGCTTATCTAATCAATAGTAAGTAGCAGTCAAACACAACCAAGTTGCCCTGGGGGGAAAAAAATCTTTGAGAGGGCTTGTTAGATAATGTTCTGGAATGCCTTTGAAAGGGCACACAGGCATCTCTTTCCTTATTTCCTTGTTTTGGGTACTTTTCCTTAACATTTCAATTCCTTCCTTTTTTAGAAATTTTAAATGAAGTTTTAGTTAACATACAGTGTAATATTGATTTCAGGAGTAGAATTTGGTGATTGATCACTTACATACAGCACCCAGTGCTCATCACAAGTGCCCTCCTTAATGCCCACCCCCTACCTAGCATATCTGCCACCCACCTCCCTCAAATCCTTCCTTTAATGAAAAAGGCTCACTCCTATAGCAATGGAGTGTTATTGGCATAACAATAGCTTCCTGTAAAATGTATATTTTGTCTTTATCTGAGATGAAGAAAAGTGAAAGTTCTGGATTAGATGAAATATAATTTTTTCACACATGAGAATTAACAAAATCGAAAAAGCATCTAACTTCCCACAGTGAGAATGGTGTCTATCTATCTATGGTTTCCTAAGATGGCTAAGATTTCCTATAATATTTAATAAAGGCGTTTTTTTCTAACAGACATATTTAAAATCTTTGCAGACACTTTTATATAAACAAATTCAATATTACAAAACTATACTTCATAAAATATGTTCTGATGATTAGTTTAAAAAAGATCATCCAAGACGCCTGGTGGCTCAGGTGGTTGAGTCTCTGGCTCTTGGTTTTGGCTCAGCTCATGATCTCGTGGTTTGTGAGTTTGAGTCCCTCGTTGGACTCTGTGCTGACTGTGGAGCCTGCTTGGGATTTTTGCTCTCCTTCTCTCTCTGTCACTCCCCTGTTCTTGTGTTCTCTCTCTCTCTCTTTCTTTCTCTCTCTCTCAAAATAAATAAGCTTTTTAAAAAAAGATCATCCAATTATTAAATAGGGTTGTTTCTTTAGTCAGCAAATTGTTGAACATTACTCTGAAGGGTAATAAGAAAAGATTGAAAATATGAACAAACATGATTTTTGTCCTAGGAAGTTTACATGCTGGATGGTGCATGAAAACATTTAGTTATGACGAAAACTGTGAAAAATATTCTAAGGAAGCTGGTAAAAATGGTCATGCTAGAGCACAGAAGGGAGGGGCTTCTCAAAGTAGTGGGAGCAAGTCTAGCTCGGGTCGTGAAAGCTGTGTGATTCAACAGGTTGAAGTGAAGCAGCTTGTAAAGTTATGGTTTCAGGGGGACCAAGAGCAAAGCATGGAAGGCCAAAAAGAAATTTCCTAGGAATTTCAGATATTTGACTTGAGGATATGATACATTTACAGAGAAGACTAAGATGAATTATGTATGAAAAGCTAAGGCTAGGGCAGTTTTTGCTTCATCTCAAATATTAGTGATTCTGTGTTTCTGCAGAAAACTACACTAATGTGTCTCACCACTTAATAAGTACAGTATACATATTCTATCAATTTGTGACAAGTTACAAGTGAACGAGATTATGTTATTTTTTTGTTTTCATTTCTTTATCCTGTTTTTCTTATTTTAGCATTTGCTTTCAGTAGCCATATTTTAAAAAATCTCATATATGATTGTGTTTAAGTTTTTTAAAAATGTAACTTACCAATATGACCTAGCGTTCTACTAAGAGCCCTGGCAGTCTTAAATGACCAAGTTTGAAAGTCAGTAGAGTGGATAACTGGGGTCCTCTGAAGAGTTTCTACTAAACGGTGATACAGTCAGCTTAAGGGTAATCACTGTAGCTACCACATGATGTATCGGCATAAAGAGAAGGAAAGTGGGTGAAACAAAGTTGTACAGGTAAAATAATGAAAACCAGGTAGTTGTGTTCCATTTGAGGGGGGAAAGAACTTGACACAGAAAAAAATAAGAGCATGAATTTGATATTAAGTTACAATTTTATTCCATTATGAATTGTTCACTTATTCTGAATCAGATTGAGTACATGTTACTCATACTATAATTCTTTTTCATACTATGCTCTTTGCATATTATCTTGCCGAAATGTGCACTAGTTTGTTCACTATGGATTTGCTTCATAATCTGCTGCATACCCAGAAGTAACATTTAAATTACTAGCAATCAAGGTATTAAAATCGAACTCAGGTGAAATAATAATACCCAAATTTAAAATGAACATAGCAGAGAAAATACCTTTTTTTCCTGTTTCATAAATTTGCAGATGTACCATAGTACAGTGTAATTGGAGAACAGCATCCTCACTTCACCACGTGACAGGTCATGAAATAGATAACACATATTTTGTACTCATTAAATATTTACAAGCAATAATGAGTGATCAGTAATTATATAAGTAATCTATTACTTTAATTTTGTTTATAATTAAATAAGAAGCAAGCTATGCTATATACAAACGTATAAGATAGAATGAAATAATACTTGTTAGATGTTCTTTGACAGGATTATTAAAATACTCCACGATTTATGGTATCTATTGCAGATATATTTATCCATAACTGTCACAGTTAATTTACATATCTGAATGATATGGTGGTATATAAGAAACTATTGTGACTTGAGGTAATAATTTAAAAATCTAATCTAAAAGTACCCAGATATAAGGCATAATATTACATAATAATATCATGTAGTCGGGGCGCCTGGGTGGCTCAGTTGGTTGGGCAACCGACTTCAGCTCAGGTCATGATCTCACAGTTCGTGAGTTCAAGCCCGGCTTTGGGCTCTGTGCTGACAGGTCAGAGCCTGGAGCCTACTTCAGATTCTGTGTCTCCCCGTCTCTCTACCCCTCCCCTGCTCATGCTCTGTGCCTCTCTGTCTCTCAACAATAAATAAACGTTAAAAAATTTAAAAAATATATTATGTAGTCATATTTCTTTTTTTAATTTTTTTAATGTTTATTTATTTTTTGAGAGAGAGACAGAGCATGAGCAGGGCCGGGCAGAGAGAGAGGCAGACACAGAATCTGAAGCAGGCTCCAGGCTCTGCTGTCAGCACAGAGCCTGACATGGGGCTCAAACCCACAAGCTGTGAGATCATGACCTGAGTGGAAGTTGGACGCTTAACTGACTGAGCCACCCAGGTGCCCTTATGTAGTCCTATTTCTTAACTTGGTTCTTAACATGGTTCTTAGGGGACAATGTCCCTTCCTTCTCTTTCCCCCAGCTCATGGGATATTTGGCAGTGTCTGGGATAGTTTTGATTGTCATCATGGATGGGGGGCGGGGAAGGGTGTGATACTAGCATCAAGTGGCAGAGACCAGAATGTTTAGGCTATTAAACACTGTATAATTAAAAGGACAATGCCTCCCCCCAAACCAAGAATTATCTGGCTCAAGATACAATTGTGCCAAGGTTGAGAAACCCTGACATACAGTATTGGTTTAAAATGTAAGCTTGTGAAGACCAAACTTACTCAGTTTAATGCGTTTTATATGATTATCTCTTGATGGGTG
This sequence comes from Prionailurus bengalensis, assembly GCF_016509475.1. NCBI lineage: Eukaryota > Metazoa > Chordata > Mammalia > Carnivora > Felidae > Prionailurus > Prionailurus bengalensis. The sequence continues at coordinate 86,707,506 of NC_057358.1, forward strand.
GCAAACAGATTGTGAAGATTAAATAACATTCCTTATGCATCAGATTTTGCCTTATTGCATGCAACAGTCTGTTTTTAGTGTATACATAAGAATACGGTGACTGATAATGTTCATTCTGTGTTTATATGAAAACTAAAACCCAGCAAAAACACTCTCCTACTCATTCTCTGTGACTGAATATAAATACTGTCTGAGATGTTATTATTTTAAAATGAGAATTCCTCTATATTTGCCAACAAGAGAAATTTTATTAACCAGCTCTTAGTACAAAAACGAAGTCAGTGCCAAAGGACAGAGAAAGTCTAAACTGAGAGTAAGAAGGTTTCCGCTTTGTGAGACGGCAAGGCTCAATTTTCCATCAGTTTAGAATCACGAGCACCTGAAAATGCAGAACACAGAATTCTGAAATTTTTATGTGAGGATTTTCTCTCAGCTTCTAGATCCATCCCTAATTTTCTTTTCCTTAAAAGAAATCTCAGATGTGTTATGCAGATTCATTTCTCTTCATTTATATTTCATACTTTTCACCCACACATTTCCTATGTCTTAGGACAGAGGCATAAGAAAGTATAGAAGATATTTAATTTATTGTCCCCTGAGTAATGATAAGCACTAATAGGCAATAAGTGAGTGCAACTGGATAGGCCTATAACTGACGGAGACTTGTTACATCATTTCTCATTTCGTGTCATCTGCAAAATACTGTAGCTTGGTTGTTAGAGTTTTTAAGAAACGTTTTAGAATAGGTGTTCAGCAATCTTTTGATGATGGTGATAAAAGATAAGATGATGAAAAAGATAACAGGGGCCTGACTTGTGCAGGATGGGACTCAATTAAAAGTAATATTTGTTCTGTAGTATTCTGTAGAATGAAGTAGAAAGCAAAGGAATAAACACTTTACTCAACAGAGTCTGGAAAAAACACTTGAGGACAATAAACAACAAGAATGGAAGACTGGTAATGAAGATCTATGAGATAAATGCTCAAAATTTAGCAACGATTAAATGTGTAATATATAGAATCACTATGTTGTGCACTTGAAAGTAATATAACATTATATGCAAACTGTACTCAATAATATATATATATTTTTAATGGATGGGGGTGGTGCTCTGCTGGCTCAATCAGTGGAGCATGTGACTCTTGATCTCGAGGTTATGAATTCAAGCCCCATGACAGGTGTAGAGAATAATTAAAAATAAAATCTGAAAAAAAAAAAGGCTACCAGGAGTGTCCTTTTCAATTTGGGACAGTACAATTAGTAACAAACACAGAAAACATTGCAAGTCTTTGGGCAACAATGACAAAGGCTAAAATATAAAACATAGTACACATCTAATTAAGATCTGGAAAAAGGAAAATAATTACATGTACAGAGTTGTGATTTAACCTATTATTTGTACAAATAACTTGTCCAAGGAAGGTCTCTCAGAGAAGAAGTTGCATTTTTCATTATTTGTAGTTTATAAACATTTGGAATTTATTTCTATCTTATTATAATATAATAGATTGGAATAATTATGGTGAAATAATAGTAGTTTTCTCAAATGTATTATCCATACCTTCTGATATAATTATAAAGGGGTTCTTTACTGTTATTAATTTCAAGATAAATCAGAAAAATAAAATGCTTAAAAAATAAAAATAATCCCCACTTATTGTTTGGTAGGGATCTGTGAGTATCATAAAGATTTTCTAATACTACTAGGGTCGTATCTAATTTGTTTATGTGAAAATTGAAGAATAAAATTTCTGCTCATTGAAATGTAACAACAGTAAAGTAACCTATTTGTGTTAACTAGTTGATAACAACAAATCATTTAACACCCTATTTTTCCAAGCATTTATTGAGCTACACTGTACAAGGTATTAATTTCTGCTGGATAAAATCTAGCAAAAAAAAAACCAGTTTATCCTTATTGTGTTTATCATTCTTGTAAGAAAGAGAGTTAAGCATCAACTTTAAATTATTTACACATATATGTAATATGTAATATATATAATTATAAGTTTTGGGTATATATAAAATTATTTTAGATGGTGATAAGAGCTACAGGGATAACAAAGGAAAGGGGATATGAGTAGAGAGGCATTGGTGATAGTGAGTGCAAAATTTTAAATAAGGTGGACAGGAAAGTAATTGCATAAGCATTGATACTTCAGTAAAGACCTAAAAGAGGTTGTGTTAGGCTAAAAAATACCTGCCCTCAAGAGATATCAGTGTCCTACTCCCTGGAAACCAGGAATGTCACCTTATATGGCAAAATGGAAGGAAAAAAAAGGTCTTTGCCAATGTGATTAAATGAAGGATTTTGAGATGGTAAGATTATCCTGGATTATCCAGTTGGATCCTAAATGCAGTCATGAATCCTTTTCAAGTCACAATCAATCCTTTTCTTCCATTAAAGAAATTTTACCCATAAACAGAACAGGAAAAGGTAATGTAATCCCAGGAGGAGAGACTTGTGTAATGCAGCCACAAGCCAAAGAAAGACAGTCGACACAAGAAGCAGAAACATACAAGGACTGGATTCTCCCTTAGAGACTTCAAAGGGCATGAAGTGCTGTCCACACTTTGATTTTAATCCAGTGTTAGTGGTTTCAAACTTTTGGCCTCCAGAACTGGGAAAAAATTTATTTGCAGTGTTAAGCCACTAAACGTGGTAATTTGTGAGAGCAGTCATAGGAAACAGATATAAGAGTGAGGATGCAAACCATACAGATCTCTGGGAGCAGAGAGGTGCGTAGGGGAAATATTAAGAGCCACCTTTTGAACATGTTAAGTGTAAGAAGTCTGCTAGATGTCCAAGTGTGGGGTGTGGAGAAGAGTCAGGGAGAGTTCAGGGGAGAGTCCGGGCTATCTAAATTTGAGAATTATTAACATGTAGATTGTGGTAGACTCCTGGGACCAAATGACTGAACTGTTCAGAAAAAATAAAAGGTCAAATCACTGGGCTCTGGACCCCTTCACTACTGGAGATTAAGGACATGAAAAGGAGCCAGAAAAGTAGGCTGAGCAAAGAGTGGTCTGAGTAGTCAGAGGGAAATCAGGCAAGAATGGTAACCCTGGAATTCAATAAAGAAAGTGTTTCAAGGAGGATTGCACAACAGGGGCAACTGGGTGGCTCAGTTAGTTAGGCATCGGACTTCAGCTCAGGTCATCATCTAGCGGTTAGTGGGTTTGAGCCCCACGTTGGGCTCTGTGCTGACAGCTCCGAGCCTGGAGCCTGCTTCGGATTCTGTGTCTCTCTGTCTCTTCCTCTCCCGCTTGCACTCTGTCTCTCTCTCTCTTTCTCTCTCAAAAATATATAAAAATTAAAAAAAGAAAAAGGAGGGCTGCACATCAGCTGTATCAAAAGCTTAAGGACAGGCTAACAGAACTGTGGAATGACTTAGCTTTTAGCCACAAGAAATATTAAGAGAAGGTTCAGTGGAAGGGGGAAGAAAATAGTTACTGAGTTTAATCTAATATACAAATTAAAGTGAGGCTAACAATAACCAAATATGGTGACATCATGTACATATGTAGTCAAAAATATAAGGCAAATATTTGTCCATATCTTTACCCCAAATGGGGCATGGTGCAAATCTATCATATACTAGACATAGTGTTTACTTCCTTTACAATATAGTTAGGTTATAGGTATATAGGTAGGTATATAGGTAGGTAGGTAGGTATATAGGTTATAGGTAGTTAGGATATAGTGAAAATATTTTTGGTGATGTCACAGTGTAGATCATTTAGCTTGTTAGAATATGTGTGGGCTTTATACTACAAATATTTATACTGTAAACACATTTATCTTCAGCTGTGTTATAAATATCTAAGTTAAAGTCAGAAAACTATAAATTCAGTGAGAGGAGAAATTAATATTTATCTTACCATAACAATCTCACTGTGTAGAACAGTGTCTGGGATGTAGTAAATGTTCAATAAATGTTTATTAAATAAAGGAAAAGTTAATCACTGAAAGTTGATTTCCACATCTTTTGAGCTTTCCTTCTTATTCATTTAGATGGCCTCAAATCTCAGGTCCTCAGATTTTCCACTCTTAAAGTTGGAAGAATTCTACTCACCTTACAAGACTTCTGTGAGAATTTGAGACCTAATAAAGCATCCTCACCATTAGAAAACTATTTAAATATATTACTTGTAAAGAGCAGAATGATTCAAACCTCCTCTCAAGACTGTCATTACTTCACCTGCCTCCTTCCACTTTCTTATGGTTTCTTCTTCAAAAAAGTTACTGAAATCTTTAGTAGCCTTTTGATACCTCCCCCTTCCCCTGGAATACCAACTCCATTTAAAAAAAAATTAACTATTTATTTTCAGGAGACAGAGAGAGATAGAGCATGAGTGGGGGAGAGGGGCAGAGAGAGAGAGGGAGACAGAGAATCCGAAGCAGGTTCCAGGCTCTGAGCTGTCAGCACAGAGCCCGACTTGGGACTCGAACTCAAACTCACGAGCTGTGGGATCATGGCCTGAGCCAAAGTCAGATGCTTAAACAACTGAGCCCCCCAGGTGCCCACCAACTCCATTCACTTTACCTTTGTGGGTTTATTTCATTTTAAATCATATCATTAGGTTCTAAGAAAGATTTTAGGTAAGTTCATATACCTAGAGTACTGTGCTGTATTTCAGGTCTCACAGTCTGTAGATTTCTAATATGCTGTCATGTTACAAACTGTGCACCTTCCCCTTCACCTTCCTAGGCTCCGTGGATCTGGTTTTCCTTTTGTGAAATCAAAAGTAAATTGCTTTCTCCAATTTGTTGCTTGTATTTTCTCACTACGCTTGTCACACAGACCTGTTTTTATTATCACCATCCCTACTAAACTCTAAATTTACTTGAACTTCTATGTATATACATAATGTCTACCACAGTTTTTGTACCTTAGTAAATAATATTTGTTGAATAAACAAATACATGCATTAATGGAGTTTTTTCTCAGAACATATTTTTACAGTCGGTAAGGATATTTCTTTTTATTTATTTATTTATTTTTTTTCTTTTTCAACGTTTATTTATTTTTGGGACAGAGAGAGACAGAGCATGAACGGGGGAGGGGCAGAGAGAGAGGGAGACACAGAATCGGAAACACGCTCCAGGCTCTGAGCCATCAGCCCAGAGCCTGACGCGGGGCTCGAACTCACGGACCGCGAGATCGTGACCTGGCTGAAGTCGAATGCTTAACCGACTGCGCCACCCAGGCGCCCCTCGGTAAGGATATGTCTGTTGAGATTTTACAAATGAGTCATCAGAAATACAAGCTAATTCCTTACCAGAATAAGATCATAGTGAAATTTATATTTAAGAACCTCATGCCAGTCCTCACTGAACCAGATGCAACTGTGATGACCTCTGGAGAGATAAAAATACAACTCTTTAAGGCTGAATTTCCCAGAGCCTCTGCTTTCCAAATCCTAATAGAAATTGTTTCATTTGTACAGAAAATGTAAGTCAAGTCCATGCATTACAGTTATTAGTGATTTTTAAGATACAGTAATGGTATATCCCAAGGGTGACACCTATTCTAAAGCCACCTTATTATTACTTTACTTATGACAAGAAGTTAGCAATGAAGAACAGGTTGCTGTGCACAATGTCTCATTCCTTGATAGCCGAGGATATTAATTCATGAGCTTCAGGCAAGTACATTGATCTTTCTAGCCATCCAGAAATAAAATGTCATGTAGAGCAACTACTTCTTCATTGCTATTCCAGCACAGTTTTCCCCCCTCCCTTGAGATTTTTTTTCTCACATTAAGAATAAAAACGTACCCACTCTTTTCCGAGGAAAGATGACAAACAAAACCACAGGTTTAGAGGTACTCAGTCTCATTAGTGTCCTCTTTGATGAGCACCACACTATGCCCCAGATAATAAAAATATACAATGGTTACCAGCTTCTCAGAAATAAAAACTCTTTTCATTTCCTCTGGCATCAAATTAATATATTCTCATATTGACCCCAAAGAGACCAAGGCTGGGCCTGGACAAATGCCTAGTCATGCATGTGGTAGAAAATATAGATGAAAGGGTAAAATAGACAAGACCTCTCTACAAATCCTTTTGAGTACAAGTACTTGATAATAGACTAGTGAATTAGCATGCTGCATGAATTCCCTGCCTCACCTCTACCCATTTCCACAGACAGCCGAAATATCCTTGAATATAGTATGATAAATGGAAACACACACACAAATTCCAGCAATAGCCCAGAACACCTACAAATATAAAACACGTTGAGCAATGCAAAGGAGGGAAAGATGAGCTACAGTGACATAATCCAACCACTAAGAAAAATGAAATAAAGTAGGAGGAAAGGAAAGAATGCCAGTTAATGTGCATATATAAAATAAATATTGTTATAAATAAATGTATAAATATAGAATATATAGAGATCTGTTGAATATTTAATTCTATAGCCCTTGCACATTTTGCTATAATGCTTTCAAACTAAAGTCACTGAATTTTAGGACGTAGTGAATTCATAGGGTAACTGTCCTTGAGAAAATAGCAAGTATTATGAATATTTTGTTTCAATGGAAATTTTTAAAATTCATATACTTTGCCATCAGAGAAATCTGAATCCAAGTGATTTCTGCATTTTTTCACTTTGAGCAGTTATGTGTCCTCCCTAAGTGGAAGAGCCTTCATAAAAATTGAGCAAACCAAAACATTTGCCTATTATAAAAACTTTTTTTTTATTCCTTTGAGGAAGTGAAATTTTAAAACCCCCAATTTTATTACTATGCAAATATTTCTTTCTCATACTGTAATCTATCTATCTATCTGCCTGTCATCTATTTATTTTAGTCCCAGTATAATTAACGGTGTTTTATTAGTTTCAGGTGTACAATATAATGAATCAACAAGTTGTGTATTACTCAGTGCTCATCATGGTTAAGTGTGCTCTTAATCCCATTCACCTATTTGATTCATTTCCCCAACAACTTCCCCTCTGGCAACCACCAGTTTGACTCTATATTTAAGAGTCTATTTTTCTGTCTCCTTTTTTCTTTGCTTCATTTCTTAAATTCCAAATATGAATGAAATCATATGGGTCCATTGATATTGTTGCAAATGGAAAGATTTCATTCTTATTTATGGCTGATATTTTGTTGAATATGTATAACCACCTCTTTTTTATTCATTCATCTATGGATGGACACTTAGGTTGTTTCCATATCTTGGCTGTTGTAAATAATGCTATAACAAACATAAGAGTGCATTTATCTTTTCGGGGCGCCTGGGTGGCGCAGTCGGCTAAGCGTCCGACTTCAGCCAGGTCACGATCTCGCGGTCCGTGAGTTCGAGCCCCGCGTCGGGCTCTGGGCTAATGGCTCAGAGCCTGGAGCCTGTTTCCGATTCTGTGTCTCCCTCTCTCTCTGCCCTTCCCCCGTTCATGCTCTGTCTCTCTCTGTCCCAAAAATAAATAAACGTTGAAAAAAAAAAATTAAAAAAAAAAAGAGTGCATTTATCTTTTCAAGTTAGTGTTTTTGTTTTCTTTGGGTCAAAACCAAGTTGTAGAATTACTGGATTATATGATTATTCTATTTTTAATTTTTTGAGGAACCTCCACAATGTTTTCTATAGTGTCTGCACTAGTTTGCATTCCTACCAACAGTGCATGAGGGCTCCTTTTTCTCCACATCCTTGCCAACACTTTTTGTTTCTCGTGATTTTGATTTTAGCTATTCTGAGAGGTGTGAGGTGATATCTCATTGTGGTTTTGATGATGAGTGATGTTGAGCATCTTTTCACATGTATGTTGGTCATCCATATGTCTCTTTGGACAAATGTCTGTTTATGTCTTCTGCCTATTTTTTTTTAATATTTATTTCTGAGAGAGAGAGAGAGAGAGAGAGTGTGAGTGAGGGAGGGACAGAGAGAGAGGGAGACACAGAATCTGAAGCAGATTCCAGGCTCTGGGCTGTCAACACAGAACCTGATGCAGGGCTTGAACTCATGAACTGCGAGATCATGACCTGAGCCGAAGTCGGATACCCAACCAACTAAGCCACCCAGGCACCCCATCTTCTGCCCATTTTTTAAATTGGATTATTCTTTTTCTGGTGTTGAGTTGTATAAGTGTTTATAATTTTTAGCTATTAACCCATTATCAGGTATACCATTTACAAATATCATCTCCCATTCAGTAGGCTATATTTTTGTTCTGCTGATTGTTTCCTTTGCTGTGCAAAAGCTTTTTTATTTTGATGTAGTCCCAGTAGTTTATTTTTGCTTTTGTTTCCATTGCCTCAGGAGGCATGTCTAGTAAAATTCTGCTATGGCTGAGGTCAGAGAAATTGCTGCTTGTATTCTCTTTTAAAATTTCTATGGTTTCTGAATTGATAAAGATGTGATATATATAAAATGTGTGGTATATATGCTATATATATATATATATATATATATATATATATATATCGGTGATGAAAAAGAATGAAATCTTGCCATCTGCATCAATGTGCATAGAACTGGAGGGTATTATGCTAATTGAAATAAGTCACTCAGAGAAATATAAAAAACATGATTTCACTCATATGTGGAATTTAAGAAATAAAACAGATGAACATAGGGGAAGGAAAGGAAAAATAAGATAAAAACAGAGAGGGTGGCAAATCATAATGGGGTCTCAAAGATAGAGAACAAAGTGAGGGTTCCTGGAGGGATGTTGGGTGGGGTGATGGGCTAAATGGGTGATGGGCATTAAGGGGGACACTTATTGGGATGAACACTGAGTGTTATATGTAAGTGATGAATCACTAAATTCTACTCCTGAAACCATTATTACACTGTATGTTAACTAATTGGGATTTAAATACATTTTTTTAAAAAATCATAGAACCAGAAAAGAGACCTAAAAAAAAAATGTCCATGATTTCAGATCACACATTTAGGTCTCTAATCCATTTTGAGTTTGTGTATGGTGTAAGAAAGTGGGTGAGTTTCATTATTTTGCATGTAGCCATCCAGTTTTCCCAGCACAAATTGTTGAGGAGACTATCTTTTGCCCATTACAAGTCTTGTCTCCTTTTTCATAGATTATTTGACCATATAATTTTGAGTTTATTTTTTATTTCTGGGCTCTCTATTCTGTTTTGCTGATCTTTGTGTTTGTTTCTGTGACAGTACAATACTGTTTTGATTACTAGAGCTTTGTAGTATATCTTGAAACCTGTAGTATATCTTGAAATTTTAGGATTATTTGTTCTAGTTCTGTGAAAAATACTGTTGGTATTTTGACAAGGATTGCATTACATCTGTAGATTGCTTTGGAGAGTATGGACATTTTAACAATATTGGTTCTCCCAATACATGAGTATGGCATATGTTTCTATTTTGTGTCATCTTTGATTTCTTTCATCAATGTTTTAGAGTTTTTGGAGTATAAGTTTTTCACTTCTTTGGTTGTGTTTATTCCTAGATATTATTATTTTGGGTGCAATTGTAAATAGAATTTTTTTAATTCCTCTTTCTACTGCTTCATTATTAGTGTATAGAAATGCAAAAGATTTCTGTATATTGATTTTGTATCCTGCAACCTTACTGAATTCATTTATCAGTTCTGATAGTTTTTTGGTAAAATCTTTAGGGTTTTCTATATTTAGTATCATGTTGTCAGCAAATTGTGAAAATTTTACTTCTTCCCTACCAATTTGGATGCCTTTTCTTTTTCTTTTCTGTTTGCTGTGGCTAGGACTTCCAATACTATGTTGAATAAAAGTGGTGAGAGTAGACATCCTGGTCTTGTACTTGATCTGGGGGAAAAGATCTTTGGTTTTCACCATCGAGTTTGATGTTAGCTGTGGGGCTTTTGTATATGGCCTTTATTATGTTGAGGTATGTTCCCTCTACACCTACTTTGTTGAAGGTTTCTATCATGAATGGATGTTGTACTTTGTCAAATATTTTTATGCATCTTTTGAAATGATCATATTGTGTTTATCCTTTTTTGTTGTTGATGTGATATATCATGTTGATTGAGTTGTGACTATTAAATCACCTTTGGTTTGCATCCTAGAAATAAATCCCACTTGATCATGGAGAATGATTTTTTTAATGTATTGTTGGATTTGGTTTGCTAATAGTTTGTTGAGGATTTTTGCATCTATGTCCTTCAGAGATATTGTCTTGTAGTTCTCTGCTTGTTTGTCATGTTTTTATCTGGTTTTGCTATCAGGGTAATGCTGGCCTCATTGAATGAATCTGAAAGTTTTCCTTCCTCTTCTATTTTTTGGAGTAGTTTCAGAATAAGCATTGGGGTGCCTGGGTGGCTGTCAGTTAAGAATCCAACTCTTGATTCTGCCTCGGGTCATGATCTTAGGGTTTGTGACTTCAAGCCTTGCATTGGGCTTTGCTCTGTTGGCATGGTGCCTGCTTGGAATTCTCTCTCTCTTCACTTTTTGCCCCTTCCTCTCTCTCTCTCTCTCTGTCTCTCTCTCTCTCCTCTCTGTCTTCTCTCTCTCTTCTCTCTCTCTCTCCTATCTCTTCTCTCTCTCTCTCTCTTCACTCTCTCTCAAAATAAATAAACTTGAGAGAGAGAGAGAGAGAGAGAGAGAGAGAGAGAGAGAAAATAGCCATTAACTCTTCTTTCAATGTTTAGTAGAATTCACCTCTTCCTGGGTAAAGCCATCTCTTCCTGGGCTTTTGGGGAGTTATTTGATTACTGACTCAGGTTTATTGCTAGCAATCATCTGTTCAAACTGTCTATTTCTTCTTGATTCAGTTTGTGGAGCCTATGTGTTCCTAAGAATTTATCTATTTCTTCTAGATTGTACAAATTTATTGGTGTATAACTTTTCATAATATTCTCTTACAATCTTTTATATTTCTGTGGTCCTAGTTGCTATTTCTCTTCATTTCTGATTTTGTTTGGGTTCTCTTTCTCTCCCCCTCTCTCCCTCTCTGTGTCTCTCAGTCTCTCTCTTTGATGAATCTAGCTAAAGGTTTATCAACTTCATTGATCTTTTCAAAGAACCAGTTCCTGGTTTTATTGATCTGTTTTATTGTGTGTTTTTTGTTGTTGTTGTTGTTGTTGTTTGTTTCATTTTGTTTTGTTTTCATTTATTTCTACTCTAATCTTTATTTCCTTCCTTCTACTGGTTTGGGGTTTTGTTTGTTTTTCTTTCTAGCTCCTTTAGGTATAAGATTCAGTTCTTTATTTGAGATTTTTCTTGCCTCTTGAGGAAGACCTCAAGAATCTTCCTTCTATAACAACTTTTGCTGCATATTCAAAATGTTGGAACTTTGTGTTTTCGTTTTCATTTGTCTCCATATATTCTTTCTTTTAATTTCCTCTTTGATTTCTTGGTTAACCCATTCATTGTTTAGTGGGAATGTATTTGACCTCCATGTATTTGTGCTCTTCCCATATTTTTTCTTGTGGTTGATTTCTAGTTTCATAGCGTTGTGGTCAGAAAAAAATGCATGATGTGATTTCATTCTTTTTGAATTTGTTAAAATTTGTTTTGTGGCCTAATATGTAATCTATTCTGGAGAATGTTCCATGTGCACTTGAAAAGAATGTGTGTTCCTTTTTTATTGGGTGGAATTTTCTGAATATATCTGTTAGATCCAATGTTTCCTTGTTTCTTTTCTCATGGATGTTTTATCCACTGATGTCAGTGTGGTGTTAAAGTCCCCTACTATTATTGTATTACTATTGCTTTCTTTATGTTTCTTATTAGCTGCTTTATGTATTTGGGTGTTTCATGTTGGGTGCATAATTATTAGAATTATTGTATCTACTTATTGAATTGTTCCTTTATAATTATGTAGTATCCCTTCTTTGTCTTTTGTTAACAGTCATTGCTTTAAAGTGTGTTTTGTCTGGGGCACCTGGGTGGCTCATTTTGTTAAGCGTCTGACTCTTGATTTCAGCTCAGCTCATGATCTCACAGTTCATGGATTTGAGCCCCACATCGGGGCTCCATGTCAGCATGGAGCCTGCTTGGGATTTTCTCTCTCCCTCTCTCTCTGTCCCTCCCCTACTCCCTCCCCCCTCTCTTTTCCTCTCTCAAATAAATAAACATAAAAGGAAGTTAAAAAATTAAAGTGTAAAGTATATTTTGTCTGATATAAGTATTTTTATCCTAGCTTTCTTTTTACTTCCATTTGCATGATAAATGTTTTTCCATCTTTCACTTTCAATCTTATTCTCCATGTGTCTTTAGGTCTTAAATGAGTCTCCAAGGCAGCATATAGATGGGTCTTGCTTTTTTATCCATTCTGTCACACTGTCTTTTGATGGGAACTTTTGGTCTATTTACATTTAAAGTACTTACTGATAGGTATTTACTTATTGCCCTTTTGTTGCTTGTTTTAAGGTTGTTTTTATAATTCTTCTGTGTTCCTTTCTTCTCTTTCCCTCTTCCCTTGTGTCTTGATGGCTTTCTTTAGTGATATGCTTGGACTCCTATTCTTTATTTTCTGCATATCTATTACAGGGTTTTGATTTGTGGTTACCTTGGGGTTTATGTATAATATCCTATGCATAAAGTAGTCTATATTAAGTTGATGTCTGCTTAAGTTTGAAAAGCACTAAAATTTTTATATCCCCACCCTCATATTTTAGGTATATGGTGTCCTATTTTCCATCCCTTTGTTTTGTGAATCCCTTGACTGATTTTTATTGATATACTTGATTTTATTATTTTCTGCTTTAACCTCCGTACTGGTTTCAAAGGGATGAATCTATTTGTACTATGTACCTTTGAATATTTTTCCTTTCCTACTTTTTTTTAATTTTTGCTTATTGTCTTTCCTTTCTGCTTAAAGAATATTCTTTAACAGTTCTTGTAATATTGGTTTAGCAGTTATGAATTCTTTTAACTTTTGTTTGTCTGGGAAACTTTGTATCTCTCCTATTCTGAATGATAGACTTGATGGATAGAGTATTGTTTGTTGCAGGGTGTTTGTTTTTTCCTTTCATCACCTTGAATATGTCACTTTGAATATGTCATGCCACTCTTTTCTGGACTGCAAAGTTTTGGCTCAAAAATCAATTCATGGGGCACCTGGGTGGCTCAGTCGGTTAAGCGGCCGACTTCAGCTCAGGTCACGATCTCGCCGTTGGTGAGTTGGAGCCCCGCGTCGGGCTCTGGGCTGATGGCTCAGAGCCTGGAGCCTGCTTCCGATTCTGTGTCTCCCTCTCTCGCTGACCCTCCCCCGTTCATGCTCTGTCTCTCTCTCTGTCTCAAAAATAAATAAACGTTAAAAAAAAAAATAAAAAAAAAAAAGAATCTATAAAAAAAAAAATCAATTCATAGCTTTGTGTATTCTCCCATGTCTGTAACTGTTCTCTTTCCTCCTGCTACTTTTAAAATCCTCTGTTTATTACTTTTTTTTTTGACATTTTAATTATGTCTTTCTGTAGATCTCCTTGGGTTTATTTTGTTAGGGACTCTCTGTGCCTCCTAGACCTCGATTTTTTTTCCTGTCCATATTTGGGAAGTTTCCAGCTATTATTTCTTCAAATAAATTTTCTGCCCCCTTTTCTCTTTCTTCGCTTCCTGGGTTCCCTATAATGTGAATTTTATTGTGCTTGATGGTATCTCTGAGTTACGTTAATCTATTTTCATGTCTTCTTATTATGTTTGTCTCTCATTTTCAGCTTGATTGCTTTCCATTAATCTTTCAGTATGTTGATTTGTACTTTAGGTTCTTCTAGTCTACTATTTATTAACTCTAGTGTATTTTTAAGTTTGGTTACTGAATTCCTCATCTTTGATTGGTTCTTTTTAAAATTATTTCCTATCTCTTTGTTGAGATCTTGCTGAAGTCTTTCACCCTTTTTTCACGTCCGGTGAGTGTTTATGACCATTACTTGCAATTCCCTATCAGGAATATTACTTATCTCCAAATTTCACTTAGCTCTCTTGCTATGATTTGGGTATATTCTTTCTTTGGGACATATTCATCTGGCTCCTCATTTTGTCTAACTCTCTGTGTCTGTTTCTATGTGTTAGGAAAGTGAACTATGTCTCGTGCTTTTGAAAGTAGTGGCCTTATGAAGAAGAGAGTCCATAGGATCCTGCAGTGCACTTCACCTGAACCTGGCACTTGGGGGTATCTCTTGTGTGTATTGCATGTGCCTTGCTCTATCACTGATATGTGTTTGCCTTCAGTCCAGTCATCTTCAGTGTTTGTCTCAGCTTGTTGTGGGCAGGATTTAGTCTCTGTGTTGCTAAGTGGCCAGTCTGGAGCTGCCTTGAGCTTGAGTTGCATCCAGATGTTTGCTAGAACCGTAGTCTCACTGAATTGCAGGGCACTTTCCATGTATTATCTGCTGAGAGTTTTTCATTTGTCAGTAGGTCTTATAGTAATACAGGATATCTGCCTTCAGCCCATTCCTAGGGCTGCAGTTGAACCAATGTATATTTTTGTCTTCTCCTCTCCCCAGGGAAGGAGTCACTTCAGAATGGTGTGGGCCCCTGTTGGGCTGTTTGTGCAATGCCATGCTTGTCGAGCAGTTTTGGATAGACTCCTGCCAAGTGGGGCATATTGGATGGGGCAGATCTATATTAGAATGCAAGGATGAGGTGTGCTCTTAACAATCTAAGAGGAGATTGTGCTTGTTCCCGCAGGTGTCCCTGTATCTAAGCTGGGGGGTGGGGAGAAAAATGGTGCCCACCAACTCTTTTTTTCTTAAAGAAATCTCTGAAGATACCTGTTCCTCCCGCGCATGTTCTGAGATTAGTAAATAAATCTCCTTCCAGTATACCCCAGGTCTTTTTCAAACTGCTACTTCTATGCTGTATCTCAGAGGAGTTGTTTGCTATGTTATCTCTTTAAGGGTGGGGACTTAGTTTCCTATTACCCTCCTGCTTTCCTAGAGCTAAGCCCACTGATATTTAAAGTTCTAGATGTTAAACCCTACTGATGATAAAAACTTGGGAAGTTAAGGTGCTGTGGTTTTCAAAGCCAAAGGTCATGGGGATTTATCTTCCCAGTGCAGGTCCACCATGCCTGGGGTTCTGGTGTGGGATCTGCTCCTCTCCCTTTTCCATGCTTGAGGTGTCCCTCCCTATTGTAGTTAGTTTCACAGGTTAGTTTGGTTACAAACCACATCTCCTCCTGTTCTACCATTTTTAATGTGTCCTCCTCTTTATGATTAGCTGTGGAGAATCTGTTCTGCCAGTCTTCTGGTCATTTTCTGGATTATTTACACTGATAGGGATTTTATGTAGGTGAGACAAGGTGAGCTTAGGATCCTCTTACTCTGCCACCTTCCTCTAAATTTTTTTGAAATTTAAATAACTATATATATTTATGTGTAAATATTTATATTAACCAATTAGTATTTAAATAATTAATAATTAAATATTAAATATTTATATTATATATAAATATGTAATATATATTTAAATAACTATATGTATATAATATAGTGTCTGAAATAGGTGCTCAGTATATATGGGAAGGCAATATGATGGCATTATTAAGAATTTAAATTACAGAATCAGACAAAGTATGGTTTAAATTTTGGTCTTACCATCTTTTAGAATTTTAAATATAGTCAACTTGTTAACATTAACACATTAACTTCTCTGGGCCTCAGTTTTCTCATCTATAAATGGACTCATGAGACTTGCTAACTTTTTCTCTTACGTGCTTCCAGGGAGTCCTGTGTTACTTTTTTTCATTAAATGTTCCACATTACTATGCAACTACTCCTTTATTTTTCTGTGTCTTTTACCAGAATAAATGTGCCTGTTTACAGATACTGTATCTTTTTCAGCAACACATCCCTGAGACCATTACATAGTAAGTGATCAATAAATCTACATTAGATCAGTGATTGAATTAATAGTACCTACCTCACGGGGAGCCTATGTGGCTTAGTCCATTAAGTGTGCAGCTCTTGATTTTGGCTCAGGTCATGATCTCATGGTTTGTGAGGTCAAGCCCTGCATCAGTTTGTGACAGCCCTGTGCTGTCAGCATGGAGCCTGCTTGGGATTCTCTCTCTCCTCTCTCTGCCCCTCCTTCCACTCAGATGTGTACATTCTCTCTCTCAAAATAAATCATAAACTTTTAAAAAATAGTACCTACCTCAGAAGGTTATTGCCTGTCTCAGGAATGGCACTTCAAAAATAATCCTAAAGAGCATTATTTTCTGTAGTTCAGATTTGAATCAATTTTGAGGCACATAACACAAAGATCCAAAGGGATTAGGCAAACTGGCCAATTAAGTCTTACTGGGTAATCTCAGAGAATAGAAGTTCAGGGATAAAGCAAACAGTGAGCTAGAAAACAGAAGAGAAACTGGTCCATTTGCAAAATGTTTCATTTATTCTTTTGCAATACTTTATCAAGCAATTTTTCTGTGTTAGGTGACATTCTAGAAAGAGAAGTGGAGCTAACTACTGAACTGTATACTTAAAAATAATTAAGATGAGGGGCGCCTGGGTGGCTCTGTTGATTAAGCCTCCGACTTTGGCTCAGGTCATGATCTCATGGTTCATGGGTTTGTGCCCCACATGGGGCTTTGTGCTGACAGCTCGGAGCCTGGAGCCTGCCTCAGATTCTGTGTTTCCCTCTCTCTCTCTGCCCCTTCCCCACTCACTCTCTGTCTCTCAAAAATAAGTAAACATTAAAAGCAAATATTTTTTAAATAATCAAGATGCATATTTTATGTTATGTGCTTTTATCATAGTTCAAACACAATTGAGATAAACAGACATGGTTATGGCTCTGATGGAAACTTAAAATGACATGAACAAATGTAAGCAAGGAAAGAGAAAAAACAAACAAACAAAATAGATTGTGATTAGTGGCATAAAAGAAACAAGGAGAGGATGAGAGAGTCAAGACTTAGATGAAGAGCAGCTCTGCACTGGATAGGATGACCAACTCTTTCTGGGATGATAATACATCCTAAAAGTTGAGAAGGGGATACCCTTCATGGGAAAGAGAAGGGCAATCAGGGCAGCAAAGATAGTATATATAAAGGCCCTGATTAGCAAAAATCTTAGCAGATTCAAGAGATTAAAATATATATATATTTTGAAAGTAGAAAACATGGGGATTGGTGAGTAGTTGGATAAATTTGGAGAATTAATTGAGGCTCACTCATGTTGGGCCTCCTATATGGGATATAAATTGTGAGTAAGCAAATAAATATCTATGCTGATGGATTTCATATTTTGGTGAAGGCAGTTAGACAATGCTTAAGCAATAGCCAAGAATATTGTGTGTTATCCATAGAATTAAAATATTTGATGTTCTAAAGAATGACTGAGTAGATATTTCAGGTTTGAAGATCAGGAAAGCCCTTTCTGAGAAGATAACATTTAAGCTATAAGCTGAATGACAAGATGGAGCTAGCCAGTCAGCAGAAACAAAATAGCTATTAAATTCTTAAGACGGGAAAGACTTTAAGTTTTTCAAAGAAAAAATGGAATGAAGACTAATGTGGCTGGGCAGTTGGACACAGGGGCAAGATTGAATATTGACTAAGACAATATTGAATAAGAAAGTAGGACCCATATCACATAAGGCTTTGAAAGCCAGGGAAAGAGGTTGACTTTAATTTTAAGTAAAGAGACCTTGGCAGGGAAGTAGAATAGAATAGAAGTCTCAATGAGATGGAATGGCTTTGAAGTAGAAAGTGAGGAAGAAGAGATATTGTTAAGTCAGTTTGATGTGAAGGAGAGGTGAAAATCTGAAATTGACTTGACAAGAATATGGAATTATTTGTGTAATTTCTCTTTCCAAGAATAATTACCTGTTCCAATGCAAATATGGAGAGACCACCTATTCTTCAAGGGTTTCATTTTTCCAGGACAGTAAGATAGAGAGAGAATGTGGAAAGGAACTGAGTATACTCCACTGTGTTGAATAATAATAATAATAACAAGAATATATCATGGAATTCTGGCTGGGCAAATAAAAATCAGCCAGAAGGAAGCTATGGGTAATGACAATTTGGTGGTTTTAATGAGTTAAACTTTGGCTTCACACCCAGCATGGAGCCCAGTGTGGGGCTTGAACTCACAATCCTGAGATCAAGACCTGAACTGAAATCAAGAGTTGGATGCCTAACCAACAGAGCCGCTCAGGCACCCCAGTGAATTGAACTTTTTGAAGTTATGACTTTTTGATGTTACGGAGTAAATGAGGTCAAATGAACACTGAGGCAGGAGGGCAGAGTTTTTAAATTGTTGATTAGGTTCTGCTGTTTTTTGGTGACTAGCTCCAAGATTTAACTACATAAGTAGATACAGAAGATAAATTCGAAGGAAAGGTCACTAAAATAGATGTGAAGAAGCTGGAAGCTAAAATATTCATCTGAAGAGTGAAGTCACCAAGGATGGTAACATTAAGAGCTAAGACTTATAAATAAGGAAAGATGACCAGGAGGTAAGTTCTTGACAGCAGTGATTTGGGATTTTAATTATGTGCACCACAATATTCAAATTGGACTATATTTATCATGTTCTGTAAGTTTGAGTCCATTTATTAAAAGCTGAGAGCAAACATTAGGTAACATGATTACACTAAGAAACAAATAAAAGTTGTGAGAAAATGTGTGTTTACTAATACCATAGGTAATATTTTAATTGCTACTTAATGTTTAAATGATAAAATTTCTTGGGTTACATTGTGGGGGTGAGTGCTATAAGTGTTCTAGAAATTATATAAAATAGCTAAAATTTTAATATATCCTGGTATAATGCCATCACTTAAAATTCTAATTATTAAAATGTGTGACACAAAAATACTCAAATTTTCTTGTCAGCTGCAATATAATAAACTCTCATCAGATTTTTTTTTAATTAGTGTTTATACTAGGATAATAGTTGTATTAAATAAGAAAGTTTTCAGAGCACTCTTAACATTTCTTCTAGCGTTGGGAGAGCTTAATTGACTAGTTGGTTAAACTAATAAGTCAAAATTAAACAAATTAAACAAATCCGAAGAGATCTTTCCTGCAACTTAACACTAAAGCTTTTTGGGTTTGAAAGACCTATGTACTACTTTGTGGGAGGTTACCTTGAGACATTCTTAGAGAGGGGAATGAATGATAACTACTAGGCTATACCTTATATTCAGGACTTCATCCAAAGACATCCTATCCTAGTGTAAAGGAGAGTAGTCTATTCCTTAGGAATAGGAACCAAACCTATTAAGTGGTAGGAATTCAACTTGTTTGTGAACGTTTTTCATCATGAAGTTGCTCTCACTCTAGAGAAGACACAGTTGAAGAGCATATTGCCACATTTCATATCCCCAGTAGGACATTAAATGAAAGCTTCTTTTATTCCACATCAAACATTAAGCACTAAGTCACTGGATTCCAGAGGAATGTACAGATAATAGTTTCTCCCCACTGGAAGAATAATAGTGAGAGCATTGTACTCAGATTGAAACTTAAATTCAAGTATTTGTGCCTTTCCTTGTTATGTTATCTTCAGTAATTTACCTAAGCCACTAAATCTTGGGTTTCTTTTCCCTCCCATAGCAATAGTAATAATCTGTCATCCTACCATTCCCTCCTCCAGGGAAGCTGAAGTGAATTAAACTTAAAGTGTTATATACAAAGGACTGAGCACATGGCCTGGCATATTATAAATGCTAAGTAAATAGGACTATGGTTTTTACTGGTAATAACAGAACTTCATCACAAGGAAGATGCTGTTATGCAAATCCTCCTAATTATTATTCTCTACTGTAAGGTTGGAGAAGGTATCTAACACAGGAGTTTACCGGTTTAGGGAATAGAACTTATCTCTCTAGTATACTGTGTTGAGAAGTCCCCCAGAAAGCCCTATTTTTAGTTTTAAACAGCCTCATGTCTTTGAGATAATATAGAAGTTGCTCTGCATTATAAAAATTCCAAATCAGAACCTTTCCTAATGAGGCTGAAACTAAATAACCGAATTGAAACTGGGATCTTTTGCCCTACCTGTAGAAAGAGGGAAGAGATCATTGGCCAACACCCTGATCCTATTTTTCAGCTGTCAGGTAATATGCATACCATGTTTTACTTTTACAGAGTCAGAAATAAGGCAGTGTTTAGTTAGACTAGAATGCATAGGTGTTTCTTGGGTATTTAACAAGTAACATGTGGTAGCAAATGCAAGATATGCAGTATTTTGCTTAAACAATGTTTTGTGCATGGTATTTAGACTCGATTTTATTTAATAATAATGACATTTTTACAAGAAAAACATTCTACTTAAGCATGCATTGCAGTGTAATAACCTTGCCATCTCTAATCTAGCCACCATAAACAGCTCAAGTAATCAAGACACAAACATAAGAAAAACTGAGCACAGATAGGAGGTTACTAAGTTACATTTGTATCTTGTAGAGCACAAAAGGATGAGAAAAAGAGATAGAAAGAAGGAGCAGAGAAAGAAAAAGAGACTGAGGGAGGAAAGAAGGAAAGAAAGAGGGAGAGAGGGAGAAAGGGAAGGAAGAAACTGTGCCTCAGTAATGTAGATGATCCAGGTTTCTGCTAGATAATATGAATACAGAAGCCACTGATGATTTTTAGAATATTATTTTGAAATACTGGAAATAGATATGGAATAGGAATAGGAAGTAATTTAGAGGTTGATGTATAGTTTTGTCATTAAGAGGGAAAAAAAATCTTTAAAAGATGATAAGCTAATTGGATTTTCCCAGAAACAATATCACATGCAACACTTTTTAAAAAATGTATGATTCCCGAGGCGCCTGGGTGGCTTAGTCAGTTGAGCGTCCGACTTCAGCTCAGGTCCTGATCTCACAATCTGTAGAGTTCCAGCCCCGCCTGGGGCACTGTGCTGACAGCCCACAGTCTGGAGTCTGCTTCGGATTCCGTCTCCCTCTCTCTCTGCCCCTCCCCCACTCATGCTTTCTTTCTCTCTCTCTCTCTCTCTCTCTGTCAAAAATAAATAAACATTAAAAAAAAATTTAAAAATGTATGATTCCCTGTTGATCACTAGAATGCTGACCTATCTATGTTCTTAAAAACAATAAATAACACGATCAGCAGTAAATTTTTTAGTTAGCTTTGCATGCAGTATATAATTTTAGATTAACCCTCTTTCAAATTGTTTTTGAAATTTTGTAAAATAAACATTATTAGACTTGTTTTATATTTTCAAAACATGTCTGTTTTATCGAAGACATTATGATTTCTCCTTAGTAAAAAAATAAAAAAGAAACAATTGCAGGCAATTTATAGAGGCCTAAATCCGTCCTCACCATCAAGATTTGCCTGAGCCCAAAACCGACACATTATTCCATGTGAGTAGAGATGGCATGAATCAGATAAGAAAGAAAGTGGCTACATTTAACAACAACAACAACAAAAAAAAAACAACAGGGTGCCTGGGAGGCTCAGTTGGTTAAGCATCCAACTCTTGATTCCAGCTCAGGTCATGATCTCATGGTTTGTGGGTTCGAGCCCTGTGTGGGGCTCTGCACTGACAACACAAGCCTGCCTGGGATTCTCTCTCTGTCTCCCTCTCTCTCTGCCTCTTCCCCGCTAGCTTGTGATTCTTCTGTTTTTGTCTCTCTCTCTCAAAATAAATAAACAAACATAAAAAATTGGCATTCCTTTATACACAGAATTAAAAATAATCTGAGTCAAATTTGTGCCCATCCAATTGTTAACCTGGGGAGAGGGAACTTGAACTGGGTATTATAAACACATTGGGAAGCAACTATGCGTCTTCCAGCAGGGTGGGCAGAATCATGATTGCAGGCCACCTTTTCTGTTTTATCTGGTAGTGTGCATTCGGGTCAAGGATGCTATGAGATTAGGATGTTTCTTGTTACCAGAGTTGGGGCAATTCAATAATTTTGTGGTATTTTATCTGGAAACCATTACAATAAAACAATTGCCTCCAAATGACAGAATTATCACACAGAGAATAGGTCTTAATTTCTAAAACAAGTAAATAAATAATAACTTTGGAAGAAGAAATGAGATCTGGCCTAATTATATACACTAAGGATATTCAGTGTCTTATAATTCCATGTTTTGATGTTTAACAACCTTCAAGACTCTACAACTATATTACATTGGCTGTTGATCAGTCTTTGATGTGTTCATTAAATATTCTTAGGCCTCCTGTACACTGCATTATTGGTATGTAGCTGATCACACACACACACACACACACACACACACACACACACATTGGGATGAATAACATTTTATTTTGTTTTTGTTTTGAGAGAGAGAGTGTGTGCAAGCAGGGGAGGGGCAGAGAGAGAGCGTGTGAGAGAATCCCAAATCAAGAGTCATGCTTAACTGACTGAGCCACTCAAATGCCCCTGAATAATATTTTAATGATGATGTTTTAAGAAATAAAATTAATGTAAGCATTCATGTTGAAGAAAATATGAAACAAATATATTATCAGTATCACCAATTTTTCTTTTTGTCTCAGACTCCATTATGACTTAACACAACAGAGCTCTAAATTATTTACTACATTATACCAAACTCTGGCTAACTTAAATTTCATTAAAAGGATATTAAGTAGCTCAGAATTATTAGAAATTTAAAGAACTGGGCTAAGAAAATGGGCCCTTAATATGAAAATTCTAGGCGCAAAGAAAGGACTGCTGTATCAGTTTGGTCATTATGTGATTATTGTCATTTTTCCCCATTGTATACTTCATAACCTGGACTCCACAATAAAATGATTTTAAATCTCTCCGCATCTTTGTATCACTCCTCTGAGTTCAAGTTGTTGGATGGGAACAGAAAATCCTCCTCAGAGTCCAGGACTGATACACGTGTCCTAGTTTTTAGGGATTAGAGCTCAGTTTTGCTTCTTGTTAAGACCCATACAATGGAGGATTCCACTGAAATAAATATATTCAATCGTGGGATAGTAATAAAATGTCCAGTGTCTACTATGCCCATTATTATCTGGAGCCCTGGAATCAAAGTGAAAGCCCGAGCCAGTTGTCCAAATGGAAGAATAAAAATACAGAAAGCAGACAAATAAAGAAGTGATATTTAAGAAACAAAAAGTAGCCTTTGAACTGGTCATGTAGATTTCTAATTCGGTGATAATGTCAGAAAGTTCAGAGAGTGGGAAGAAGAATGTCAACTAATAGGAAAATAAAAATATTCCTGAAAGGGTATTTCATTTTCTTGGTATTAAAAATTCACATCACTCATGCAGTGCTCAAAGAATCTTTTGCTTACTAGATGAAAAACCAAATAAATTCAAGGGGCTGTAAATAAAAACTCAAAGGAAAATACTAACTTTTATCCAGTTATTATAGATAACTAAATGTGTCATCAAGAATGTGTATGTATATGGGACAGACTGTTAAAAAGCAACTACTTGATAGTGCATGGTGAGGTCGGTAAATATTCTTCGCCTCCAAAAATATACAAAATTGCCCCCAAGCCATTGCAGGTGTCTCGATATTGGTTATAGGACATCAGGTGAGAAGCACATCTTTGTGACAA
This sequence comes from Prionailurus bengalensis, assembly GCF_016509475.1. NCBI lineage: Eukaryota > Metazoa > Chordata > Mammalia > Carnivora > Felidae > Prionailurus > Prionailurus bengalensis. The sequence goes on from NC_057358.1 coordinate 86,730,947, forward strand.
ACTGTTAGAGCGGAGGCTGCAGCCTTCTTGCCTGGTCGCTACAGTGTGCCCGAAATCCATTGTTGTGATTGCTTTCTGGTTTGGCTGTGACAACTCTCCGTGTCACTGCCAGGGAGACAGACGTAATGTGAGGCTGGAGTTGTGTTTTCAGGAGTGGTTGTTGTTTTCAGCTTCGCATTTCAATTATGTCAGCCCCCTAGGTCCACACTGCTTGACTCTGGGTTTATCCAGTGTAATAAAATGGCTCCTGCAATCCACATTTAGAGCCATTTTGCAATTTCAAAGGTAGGGGAAAAGGGGGATGGAGCATTAGGCAGAGAATCAGCTTACTTTTTAGCAGAGATGAGAAAAATTCCTGTAAAATTCCCAGGAAATGGGGGCATTCAGTTGGTTAAGAGTCTAACTTTGGCTCAGGTCATGATCTCTCAGTTTGTGGGTTCAAGCTCCTTGTCAGGCTCTCTGCTGTCAGCACAGAGCAGGCTTCAGATCCTTTGTCCCCCTGTCTCTCTGCCTCTCCCCCACTTGTGCTGTCTCTCTCAAAAATAAATAAATAATAAATATATAAACTTGAAAAAAATTCCCAGGAAACATTCTTTCACTTTATTCAACAGAATTCAACAAATGACTACTCTAAAATGCAAGTGAGTCCACAAAGTAAATTTCTGGTAAAAAGGAATAGGTATCATCATCTAACTAGGTTTTTTGCCACCGAGAACAAATTCAGGTTGATTTGGCAAAAGAGCTATGAACTGGCAGCTAATTGTGTCTGCTGTCATTTTTCAGCATACATCTCCTTTTGCAGTAATTTAATTTCTCTGTGTCTTCCCCCATGAGACTCTAAACCCCATGAGGTCAGGGACTAGACATGACTTGCTTACCATTATTGCCCTAGTGTAGAACAATATGAAATTCAAAGAGGAATGATATACTGTATATAGTCATTGTGAAAATTCAAATTTCACACAGGAATAATAATGGCCATGAAAACAACATGCTTAAACCAGTTGTTCTTTACTGGGTGTATCCTCCCAGGGAATGGTTGGCAATGTCAGGGCACTTTTTAATGATCGCATTTGGAGGGAGAGATGCTACTGTGTCTAGTGCATAGAGGACAGGAATTCTGCTCAACATGGTATGATACACAGGAAGCACCCATAAAAGAGTTGCCCCATCCAAACTGGCAAGACGTCTGGTGCATGCCAGTCGTGCCAAGGTTGAGAAACCTTGGCTTAAACTCATTTTACTTAATTTGTAATAGTCTACAAAAGTTGAAGACCAGCTTCAGCAACCACTTTTCTTATTTTCCCTTCATTCTATCTCCCTCCCCATCTTTTTCAGATACAAAAAAATATATATTTGTTGTATGTAACAAGATACAGAATCTATACTACATCACTATTCCTGACTGAGGTTGGGGAGCTCAGGACCAGCACCCCCAATATGAGTCAAACAGGAATTTGTATAAGAGGGATTTAATGACCTGATAAATGCTTCCTCCTATCTTGTTGCCTGCGTTTGGGAACGCCTGTGAACACCTTTTCTATCGATAGAGAGCATGCCCAAGTCTTATTTCCTATCCAAGAAATCAAGCAGAGTAGAAAGAACAAAACTAATAATTATTGATTTATACATTATGGTTAATGTTTATCATCATATTAGTCATAAGAATAAAGGAGAATATATCATTTCCAGCTAATAAATATCAAATAATTTTAGGATGGAGAAACCCTTAAGACTAGAAAGTTTGGCAGAAATATCTATGGAATATTTTTAAATGAGTAGTAGTTGTCTTTATGATTCTAAGTCAGCTTCTCTGATTGTGTTAATTCCCATTGGATGCTATAACAAATAACCACAATTGGGTGCCTGAAACAACAGTAATTTATTCTTACATCATTCTGGAGGCAGAAGTCAGTGTATCAGCAGAACTACACTCCCTTTGAAGGGTCTGAGGGAGAATCCTTCTCGGTCTCTTCCAGCCTCTGGTGGCCGTGGCAATATTCCTTTCCTTTGTGTCCACATGACTCTAATCCATCTCTGTCTTCATTATCAGCTTTCTCCTCTGAGTATCTGTACTCTATATGTGTCTTACAAGTCTGTGTTTCATTTGATTCAGGATCTACCCTGACAATTCAAGGTGATTTTATCTCAAGATCCTTAAGTAATTATATCTTCAAATAGCCTTTTTCCAAGTAAAGTAGTATTCATAGATTCTGGGGATTTTATGTAGCTATCTCTTGGAGAATCATTTTTCACCTTATCACACTAATCATTTGAGATTTTTCTTTCACTTTGAATATCAGTTTTTAAATGTTTCCACACTTCAGTTATGTTGATCATTGCCAAGCTAATTTTGATTTATAATACAACTCATACTTATAGGTCTGTTTCTGGATTAAACATTGGTTATACCAGTTGATATCACTAGTTTTACTGCTATAGGAATATATTTCCACTTTGGTTATTTAGCTGGCAAATACCTTGTTCATTTGCTGTTACTATCAGCCAGATTATTCTTTCACATTAACAATATTACACAGAATATTAAGATTGTATCTAGATCATTCTTTTCCAGTGCTGAAACGTACTGTCTTGATCACATACACCATGGCTGTGAGCTATCCTGCAAATGTTCTCTGATATTGTAATTGCTCTCATTGTTAAAATTAAAATATTTTTGACAAGTATTTTCATATTTGTTTCCTCTGTGACTCTTATAGCATGCAAAAGATTTAACTGATTGACATCATAGTTAAATCTCTTAAGTGCTCAGAGGAATTTCAAAACAAAGAAAATAAAAGTTTTCTCATGGTCTAAAATATATGAAATTTTATAAATGCTTACTCATATGTATGTATACATATATTTTAGAAAATATTACAAAATAGTATATATAATGAAGAAAATGTCAAGGAAATAATTTTATGTGAATAAAAGAATATATATTTGCTCTTTTAAATATCTAACTTTCATTTTGAATCTAATAAAATGTGATATAAATACACAAGCATACGTAGGGGGTGAAAAAACACTTTACTCCCTTAGCTTCTGGGATCTATGGATTGCACTGACAAAAGACATATTACTAGGAGAAAAGCATACAAATTTTATTGAATATTTTTACATGCACAGAAGAGCATTCATGGGGGGTGGGGTGCCTGAGTAGCTCAGTCAGTTAAGCATCCAACTTGGGCTCAGGTCATGACCTCATGGTTCATGAGTTCGAGCCCCATGTTGGGCTCTGTGATGACAGCTCAGAGCCTGGAGTCTGCTTTGGATTCTCTGTCTCTGTCTCTGTCTCTCTCTCTCTGTCTCTCTCTCTGTCTCTCTCTCTCTCTCTGTCTTTCTTTCTCTCTCTCTCTCTCTGCCCCTCCCCTCCTCAAGCTCTGTCTCTCTGTCTCTGAAAAAAAAAAGAAGAGCATTCATAGGAAAAACTAAGATCTGAAGGAGCAATTAGGACTGAGAGCTTATATAGCTTTTAAATAAAGAATGGGAAGTATGTGGAGAAGTGACAAGACAAAGGAAAAGGGGGTTAAGCTTCTTGGGATGATAAATTGTGGGAAAGTTACTAGGAAATACATGAGGGAGATTAATGGAATGTAAGGATTATTTTAATGGGTTTGTTTGTATAGATTAATTCCAGCATTGACCCCCAGTCTCCAGTGATAACAATGTTCTTCTTTTCCCTAAGGCAGGAAGAGCACTTTTTTCTTGGGAAATTTTATGACCTGCTTTGTGGTAGGAAGGGGAAGGTCAGAGAGCACTTCCTGAATCTGTTGTTTCTCAAGTATCTTCATCTGAAAATTATTAATATGCCAAAGTGGCATATTTTGGGGTAGCATGTCCTGAACCCCTTTATGTCTCCCATCTGAAACTTCACTGGAAATTACACATATTAAAAGCTGAGTTGGTGGCTGTGTACAGAAACATAGAGTTAGTAGCTGAATTTTAAGAGATCTGCAGAGAGAGAGAGAGAGAATAACATGCATTAGAACAAGAATAAATAAGCAGAAAAGAACAAATCTAAGTGTATTTCCTCATTTCCCATTAAGCTAATCTACCAAGCCTGGGAATAGGTCAGTCCAAGTAAATGGTGGAGCCTTATTTATCTTATGGAGAGTGTCAATTTTTTTAGGTATACATTAGACACTTCTTGTCTTATCCAATTCAGATAGAAGCAGCATTTTTTTTACTATTGACTGCACAAGGTCCTCCTTGTTGGACAGGGAACAAATCAAGGGTGTGACCATGTAAAATACAACACAGCCTCAGCTATTAACTTATTATTGAAGTGTTTTCAGCATCCATATAGTAGATATTGAACTGTTGTTACAGGAAAGATTTAGGGTTACCTTTAACAGATCATAAGTTTCAAAACATGGGAATAAGTCCCTCAATAATGGAAAGAATTAGGAGTGGCAATACAAAAATGGGTTTTCCGTGCCATTTCACTGGATAAATTTATATGACACTGTCTTCTGAACAAAGAAGATCTCAAGCTTGTAATTTGGCAAGTATTTAAGATGGTTTAATTGGTGATGAAAGGAGCAAAGTATCTGAGTCCATCTCACCTTGACCATTTACTTGGGAATCCTTCATATACCTTAACACTACATAAGATGATTTAAAAAAAAAAAAGTAATGTTTCTCACAGACAAGGTCAGAATGGAACTTGGAATTCCCCAAGTCCCATGTGTTTTTGTCTTTGTCATTGGTCATGTTGGCATCTGCACACCTCCACTTTCCAGGTGCCCTCGTCAGTTTATAAGAGCAGAACAGATTGTAAAATGTCTGATATAGGAGGCCCAAAGTCTCACTTGACTTTTTGACCTGACCAAGTTAGTCCAGATTTTTGGTCCACCCATATATAACTTTTGGTGTTGGGCACCTAAGCTGGGCAGCTGAGCTACCCCAGATTACTTGAAGATGGCCCGTGAACCAGCTGAAACATTTGCTGATTTGGCAAATGTTTGTGCCTTAAAAGGCTGTGCTTGAAACCCTTATGACTCCTGTGAAGGGTTTGAGGATACAACTGTCAAATCAAACCATAGGGATCACTCCCAATATTGTTTTGGTATGTCACCTAGACATGTCTAAAGAGAGCTATGCTTGTTTTTAATGAACAGGTAAATTTTTCCTTCCAATATTTTTATCTGAGCAAGGGACAGTCCTGGAGTTTCAACAGAGGTTTATCTGAGCCCAGTTGACTCACATCAAGGAGAGTAGATTGACATTATTTTCCTGGTCATGGACCTCCTACTCTTTCATTCATCCATCTTCTGTTGTTCGCCTGTCTACCAGCAATGAATATGAGTTCAGGTTCTTGAATGCTATCTAGATGTTGACATAACCAGCAACGAAATTGATTAATTAATGTGGCCAAGGATTTTGAAAACTGGGGTGAAGGAATGTTGGGTTGTGTCTGACTTGTTGAGAAAATGGTAAGGCTTTGTAAGAGTGAGATACAGGTTGAAAACTAGCTCGGTGGATGATCACAGGAAAAGTAAGACAGATTGAGACAAGCAATCTCTAGTCAGTCTTCCAATAAACAATGTGAATGGCGAGCTTAATTTAAATAAAGGTGTTTTTTTTTCTCTGTTTCTTAGGAAGAACAGAGATTTAAAAGGAGGGTAAGTGTAAGTAGAGTCAAAGTTTTTTGAGACATGACCTTGGGGAAGACTGTCTATTTTGTGATGCTGTCTGCTTCAAGAGCCTGGGATTTGCCTCTGGAAGTCCTTACTTTGATATCATCCAATTGTCCTGGGAGGAATGACCTGGGTCTAGGTTGGTGTGGTTCACATGAATCCCAGAGGATTTTTCTTTAATTTTGTTGGCAGTGTAGGTTACCAGTATTTTGTAAGTTCTTTCCCAGCAAGGTGATAGTTTGTACTTTCTTCAAAAAATCTTAATGCACACCCAGTCTCCTGGTTAAAAGGGATGATAAGCCATGTCAGTTGATGGAGGCCATGGCTTTCTTACCAGCTAATGTCTTGCTCCAAGTATATTAGTTCTTATGTTCAGCTTATCATAGCATTAAATTGTCCACTTAAGTCCCCATGATGGAGTGGAAACTGTAGAGATGCTAGGAGGCATAGGACAATGAAAAACTATTTCAAAAGGGGTTAATACGGGGCACCTGGGTGGCTCAGTCAGTTAAGTGTCAGATTTCAGCTCAGGTCATAATCTCACAATTCGTGAGTTCAAGCCTGCATCAGGTGCTCTGCTGTCAGCATAGAGCCCACTTGTAATCCTATGTCTCCTTCTCTCTCTGCCCCTCTCCTGTTCATGCTCTCTCCTATTTAGAGTATTCTGGATACTCTAGACAGGGATAATGCTCCTGGTCATTTAGGTCATTTTTTGACAGATTTTTCTAAGGTCCATTTTTGGTCTAGATTTTTATATTCCACTTGCCTTTATGATTGAGAATGGTGTGAGGTATGAAATTATAATGGGTACCTCAGAGTTTTTGTAAGCAAATAGTTTGTTTCTGCTAAAATGGTCTGATTTAATCCATAAGGGAATGCCAAGATAAAAAATAATCTCAGTTATTAATTTCTTGACCAATGTGGCATCAGTATGTCTAGTTGGATAGCACTCAATCAGTTCACTAATCATGCAGACAATAACCAAATAGTAGAAATAGCCTAAAGCTGGTGGTAAATCTATAAAATCCATTTGGAGTGCGGCTGGGTCCAGCATGGGCCTCAGAGGACAAATTGTCTTTTAATTCCTTAATGTTCCTTAGTCTGCACATATGTCCCATCTGATAGGAGGTAAGAACAAGCAAAGAGGTCAAAAGAAAGGGAGTACAGAAAGTCCATTTGGCCCAGTGTCTACTCCATCTGGCACATGTTTAGTGCTCTTTTATATCAGTTTGTCTTTTTCACATTGCAGGATATTTGCTTCATAGTCTATAATATCATACAGGGATAAAAGCAGGTTTATAAATTGGGTAGGCAAAGGAGATGTGGGCCCATTTTCAGCAGTGTTTTTAGTAGTCTTGTCAGCCCTACTGTTCCCAGTGATATAGTACGGATCTCCTTAATATGGGCTGGACCATGAACAATAGCAATTTTTGTAGCAAGATGAATAGACTGTAACAGAGTAACAATTATATGCTCATTGGCAATAGTAGTGTCAGCAGAGGTTAAGAATCCACAGAATTTCAGATTGTGCCAATTTGTGGTAGACTCCAAAGGCCTACCTGGGGTCATTGTAAATGGTGGCACTTTTCCCTTTTCCCAATGTGTAAAAACTCTAGTAGAAGCTATGAGTTCAATGGCTTGGGCTGATATCACAGTGAATACAGAATATGCCCTCAGTGTTTCATGTCGGGAAACTATGGTATAATCAGTTATATTTTCCTGGAATTTGGTTCAAAAGACCCATTATAAAATTGAAGTAAGTTTAGGTGGTATGAAGGGATATATAAGAGATCTTCTTGTGGCTTTGAAACCATTTATATAGTTGCAAAGCAGTCTTGGAATGGAGAGGGGTTCTCCATCATCAGGGAGAAGTAGGAGAGTAGCTGAATTTAAAGTATTACAATAGGGCCACCTGAGTGGCTCATTTGGTTAAGCATCTGACTCTTGTTTCAAGCTCAGCTCATGATCTCATAGTTTGTGAGTTTGAGCCCTGCATTGGGCTCTGTGCTGACAGCTCAGAGCCAGGAGCCTGCTTCGGATTCTACCTGTCTCTACCCCTCCCCTGCTCACGCTCTGTGTCTCTCTGTCTCTCAATAATAAATAAACGTTAAAAAAAATAAAAAAAATAAAAATAACTTGAGAAAATATTAAGGGGGACTCACAGATTCCCTGAGCTATGCAAGGCCATGTAGTCTTCCTCTAAATGTAAATGCAAAGAGAAATTGTGAATCGGGGGCAATGGAATTAGAAAGCTGAGCAAGAGTCAATTACTGTAAATCAGGCTATGTCAGCAGAAATTGAAGTAAGAACAGTAGTTATATTAGGGACTGTAGTGTAACAAGGAATTACAAAAGCCTTTATGGCTCTTAGATCTTATACAAATCAATAGGTCTGGTTCCCATCTGAATAAAATTTCCTTTTTTTCACTACTGGCAAGGTCAAGGTATTACAGAGTGAGGAAGTAAAGATAAGAACATTGTGCTGCAAAAATAAATAAATTAAATACATACATACATACATACATACATACATAATACTGTGCTCTAAAGGAAGTCAATTACAGATCCAATTCCCTGTTCTGCTACTTGAGAGAGAAAGAGTATTGGGCTACTGATGGGACAGGTTTCCAGAAAATGTGCATAAGGTCTACACTCGGTAACAATACAACCTCATTTGCGTGTGAGGAATAAAGACTAATGAAGACCTTTTTTAAGGTTACATCTTCTTCAGAGGATTTTGAAAGAGATAGGTTTCCTTTAGGGAAAGTAGAAAGTTTGACATTTGATCTGAGGGCAGGGAAATAAAAACACGTTTCTCATAACATTGTATGGTGGCATTACATTTGCCTAACAAGACTCTACCTAAAAGATTTGCCTATGAGTCAGAAACTCGAAAGGTATGATGGGTGATAAGACAGCCTAGAGGTATTGGGGTGGTCTGAGATATGGACAATAAAATAGGTTGCTCAGAGACTCTGACAGGTTGAACAGAATTAGAAATGGCAGGTAGAGATAAATCCTCTAAGCCAATGGTAGAGAAAGTTCCACTAGTGTCAATTAAGAAGTACAGCTCTTAGTGTGCCTGGTGACTCATTTGGTTGAGTGGCCAGCTTTTGATTTTGGCTCAGGTCATGATCCCAGGGTCATGGGATCAAATCCCATGTCTGGCTCTGTACTAAGCATTGAGCCTGCTTAAGTCTGTACTTCTGCCCCTCTCCCCACCTTGCATTCTCTCTCTCTTGCTAAACTAATAATAATAATAATTATTATTATTATTATTATTTAATAATTTGAAGAAAAAGAAGTACAGTTCTTGATCTTCTACTTTAAGTTTATCGGGAATCTCTGAGGTACAACTGAGGATTGACCAACCCCATCAATTGATGGGGAATTATCCCACATAAGGTAAAAAACTGATTCTCTGAAGTTTCTTGGATCTAGGAGTTTGTTATGTAAGTTTTCCTTTCTTTTAAGCGCAGAACAGTTGTTTTTTCAAAGTCCTGGCCTTTTACAATATCTTCAAACATCTTAAGATGGATAGGGAAAACTCTATCATTGGAAAAGCAAGTGAGTGGCTGTTAAGTTACCCTTAGAGTCCTACTTCTTGTTTTTTAAAGACTCAATTTTCAAGGCAAGGACTGTTGATGTTAATTCCCTTTTCCTCCTGCTTTCCTGTAAACTATTTTCAAAATATGAGATAGCAGTGTCAATAGTGACACAGATACTGTCCTACACAGCCAACCACACCACTTTGGATTTCTCCTTTTATACCAGAGAGATATGTCACTAAGGTGGAAATTAAAAGATTTCTGTGTTCTGGAGTGCCTGGGTGACTCAGTCGGTTAGGCATCCGGCTTCGACTTAGGTCATGATCTCATGGTTCATTGAGTTCCAGCCCTGCACTGGGCTTTGTGATGACAGCTCAGAGCCTGGAACCTGCTTCAGATTCTGTGTCTCCCTCTCTATCTCTGCTCTTCCCTGCTTATGCTCTGTCTCTCTCTCTCTCTCTAAAAAATAAATAAACATAAAAAATTTCTGTGTTCTGAGGCTTCAGGGTTTAATGCAGTGTGGCTTTGGAAAGTCTGTATAAAAGCATTCCACAAAGACCCTAGGATGTTTCTCTGTTCTTTCCGAATGTACAGTTCAACCTTAGACCCATTCACCTTGAGGGGAAGACATCTACTGTGGCTTCTTTTAGTCCTTGAATATTGGCTTCCAGAAGATCCATTTCCTGATCATTTAGAGGAGAGTTTGGGAGAACTTCTAGCCATCTGTTTTCTCTGTTGGGGGAAAAGGAGTTTCCCCAGGGGGCTATCTGGCCTGTCATATAACTGTAGTATAATCACAGTCAGGAAGAATACCTCTTAGCCAGTTGATGTCCCTATAAGTGGACATGTGAATGGCCACTAATTTTTCTAGTTTCTAGATTTTATGGGATCTTCTAAAAGTAGGGGTAAAGGGCCTAGTAATTTAAAAGATTTGCTGCTGTACAAGGGACGTGAATTCTTTGTAGTGGAGATCCAGGATACATCCTCAGTGGGCATTGCATGGGATGACCTAAAGCTGCTGGGGTCGGATTATATGTACGTGGCAAGTGAGTGGAGTTATAAGAAACAGCTAAATGAACCCTACTGCATGGGCCTGGGCCTTTGCCGAAGCTATTTCCTGGATGTAAGCATTTATGTAAGTAATCTGTATACCCATCCAGACCTGGAGATCAGACTGGCATACTTACAGTAAGTTTTGCAGAGAAATAAAGTGGTCAGTGGGTATTTAGGGGATTTTTCTGGGGGAAATTAAGAGTTTTAGGGATTAAAGGGATTTATTGAGGAGGTAGAGCTGGATTATGGGTAGGAGGATTTGAGCTGGGGGTCCAGAGATCAAAAGATCTTCTGGGTAGGAACAGGGATATAGGAGTATAGGAGGGAGGAGAAGGGAAATTTACTATAGATATAGATTTTATCTTTTTTTGTAAGTCTCATTTGTGTTTCTTTTTCTTGTTAGAAGAGTTCAGAGGCTCTTCTGTGTCCTTCTTTCGATTTGAATTTCCCGTAAGTAACAATAGGACACCTGTTTAGAATGAGAGCTCTCTGAAATGTTTTTAAATATAATTTCTTTTCCAAATCAAAGGATACATCCATTGATGAGTACAAACTTAAAGGTATACCTGTTCCAGGAATGACTCAATCCAATGAACCTTTCCACAGAAAGAACCAGAGGTAACTTTCCAGACTTAGAATAACTTTTTATCATGGACGCAAGAGATATCCCTGAAGTGAGTGCAGCCTTCATGATCCAAAATATGATTCACAAAGATAGTCAAAGAAAGCAAGGACTCTTGTTGTCAGCAGGGGGAAGAAGAGTGTTTATGAGAACTTGTGTCTCCAGTCTCCCACAAAAGTAGCATGTTTCCAATTGTCAAGGAGCAAGAATTTCCTGTCCCCTTTAAGGTCTTTTGAGCTGGACTAAGAATCACATTGACATGAAACATATTAATTGGAAAAAAATCAGATTTAATTTGGTACATATGAGGAATCCATACAGACTTGGAAATTCCAAAGACAGGCAAAATGAGATATATATGTCATTCAGAAATAAGGAGAAGAGGGTAGGGGTCTGGGACTTGAAGGGGAAGGAATGCAATTTACAGGAAGATGAAAAAGAGTAAATGTTTGGTAATGCAGTATTTTCTGGGCCACTCAGAAAAAAGGGGACATAGGAGACATTGAGCAAATTTTGCTAGGTTCCTCCCTGTCTACTATACCTGGCTCATAGTATGAGGCAGTTATATATGGTGATGGCTCTCTCCTTGAAGCTAGTTAATTTTTGTTTTGTAGGCTGTTGAGGGGAAGTAAAGAGCTCTTCCTACATTGGTGGGTTTTGATTGCTTTTTCATTCAAAATAACCTTCCTGCCAAAGTGACCCATCGTGAGGGGGCCTTGCTCTTGGCCCACAGTCAGACCTGCTAATCTGGGACACTAGGTAGCTGATACTCCTCCTATGGGACTCTTCCAGTAATGACAAGGCAACAGGGTAAAGGTGATGAAGACCCTTTATGGGCTGAGACTCCTTATTAAGCCAAACTCTGTTGAGAGATGGCACAATCAGAAAATGCTACTAGTACACTTTGTGTCTCAGGTTCCTAGTCTGATGGCTGGCTACCTATTACAAACTCTACAGTCTGCCTTCTGTCTGGCAGTAACCTGGTTACAAGCCGAGGTCTCAATACACAAATAAAATGAAAAGAAAATCTCATCCAGGTTTTGGTGTGTGTGTGTGTGTGTGTGTGTGTGTGTGTGTGTGTTGTTTGCTTTGTTTGCTTGTTGGTGTTGGTTTTCATTGGTGGTCCACAGTAAAATTCGACCAGACTTTGGTCCAGTGAGAACCATTAAGTCACTTGTCTGTGAGAAGCCAGCTTGAACAATTGGCTTATGAGGCCCATGCCTATATTCTATCCTTCGATTCTCCCTTTATTAAAAATGGCATAAAAGACAGAAACAAAGGAAAGTTGTGGCCATTCCTGAGAGATAAAGGATCAATTAAAACCAAGAGTACTCAAAACAAAGAACACAAGGAAAGGAAAAGAAAAAGACAAGGAGAGACTCTCAGCATCCTCACTTGACTGGTTCCTACAGGCAGACACCTGGGAGAACAACATGGTAAGAGTTCTTACCTTTTGCTGACTTTTCTCAAGTGTCCCCAAATATCAGCTGCAGTCTCTGAAGTGAGTAGGGTATCCTGGCCAATGATATTCTGTCCTCATCATGATCACTGTAGAGGAGGTGAGAGAAATCTCCTCTACCTTCTTAGGTTCCGTAGTTGAAGCGTATGGACTGAACTGACAAAAGATTAGCAGCAAAAAGGATACACATTTTATATAAAATTTTTACATGCACATAAGAGCTTTCAAAAGAAAAACAAAAATCCCGGGAAACAGCTATGACTGAGACCTTATATACCTTTTTAACAAAGAATGATAAAATTGTGGATAAGGGGATAATTGTGGACAGAAGAAAAGGGGGTTAAGCTCTTAGGGGAGATAAATTGTGAGAAAGTGACTTGGAAATATATGGGAAATGGAGGGAAGATAAGGATTAATTTAGTAGGTTGGTTTGTACCAATCCATTTCAGCATTGACTCCCCATCTCTGGTCATAAGAATGTTCTTTTCTTCCTAGCATAGTCAAGGCACTTTTCTCATGAGAAATTTTATGCCCTACTTGTTGGTAGAAGGTGGGGGTAGGGTCAGAGAGCCCTTCCTACATCTGCTGTTTCTCTTCACCTCAAAATTATCAATATGCCAAAATGGCATATTTTGGGGTGACATCTTCTAAACCCGTGAACACATACACACAATCTTGGGACTACTGCAGATTTTTCTGAAGTGAGTAATTCAAAAGGTTAATTTGAATTGCATAGGAAAGACAACACCTAACAAGGCCCCCCAAAAAAAAAAAAAGTGTTCTGGTTCGTTAGCTTCCAAACAGATATTTTTATATGAAAGGGTACATTTTTGAAGAACTGCGAGGGAGTTATGTGCAAAAATTCTGTTCATGTATAACAGGATTTATTCTAATACCTCCTACGCACCACTTTTAAAATGCACCCCTCTCCGCTTTATGGATTGTTGTCTTGGGAGGGACTGTGACTTGGTAAGAGGTGGATATTTGTAGAACAAAAACCTTGCTACCAACAAAAAGCCTTAATAAAAATAGTAGTTTTAAAATGATGATAAACAGAGAGAAAAACAGGTAGATAGGTGGATATAGCTTTATATTTTATAGGTTGCTTTGAAACAAATCAACATAAAAACTAAAACCAAATGAAGATTTCAGATTTGATGAAGTGTCAAAAGAGTATTAATCACAGCACAATTTTCTTTTTACAGCTAGTTTTCATAAACCCCTTTATGATATTATATTGGCATGAAGTCTGATACGTAGCTGCACAATAAGGTGAACACTAGTCTTTGACCAAGAAAATGAAACTATTTACGTGAGTATATGCCCAGGCATTCCTTTTTTTCTTTTTTTTTATACAAAAGAATAATGATGTCCGGAACTACAGGGCTTTTGTGGAAGGGCCTCTGGTCAAAACCAAAGGGCATTTGATGGTTAAATCCAAGGAGGAGGCAGGAAGTGGATGAAGACAAACAAGAGGAAATGATTATTTGATTGTGGATGAAAGAGTGGAGCGTACAAAGCCGTACAGATTAGCAAACCCGAAATGCCAGCATTCCTTCTGAGCTATAATTTCCTGAGAACAAAAAGGCATTAACTCAGTACCCTCAATGCACAATGCCTACTAATTGCCAGTGATAAAAGTAAGCCTCCTGCTTCTAATCCCAAAACCTCCTACCATATTTCTGTGAATACCAGTTGTGAATTTGTTCACTCTGTTTCCCCTATGATAAAAGCGCTCCTGGAGGAGACATAGCTGTTTGGTAGGCTTCTATATTTAAAAATAGACAGACATAATCAATATAAGGAACAAATGAATTAGAAAACTTTTGTTAAGTGTAAGTACTTACTTTACATTATAACCCGTTGGCCGGTCATTTAAAATTATGCACTGAAAGGGAACAAAATATACCACCCAAAATATAATGCCCTTTTGGCATATTGATTATTTTAAGCTGGTTATTAAAAAAAAAATGACAGACACAGAAGAAGCTCTGAAAGCAGAACAGAGTTACCCTTTTGTAAGGAACAATTACATTTATAAGGGAAGTCTCTATTTGTAAGGGGGTTTCCCTTATTATAAGAGAAAGAAGGGATGATTTTAGAAACTGTTATCCATGGAAACCTTAAAGCCACATAACAATCTTACCCTTGTTTGCTATGATTTGTCTGAAAACCTCCTGTAATGGATTCCCTGCCGCAACATCCTTTTTTTTTCTTTTTTCTTTTTTTTTGTCTTTAGCTGAAGGTGCTACTTACAGTGATGGCTTGGGCCCTTTCAAGGAGTTAGTTTTCCTGGGTTTTTCCCATTATACAGGAGGTATACATATTATTACTTTTGTTTGTTTTTCTCCTGTTAATCTATCTTATATCAACTTAATTACACCAGACAAAGAACCAAGAAGAGGAGATCGTTTTTCTGCCCCCGTAACACCGGTGGAGAGAATTTTTTCAATAAAAATTTTATGATTAAACACCTGATAAAATGCCATTACATGTATTAAAAAACAAAATTTAACTGAGTAAATTTGAAGATCTAATTGGCTTTATTAAACAATTCATGAATCAGGCAGCATCCTATCTAGCAAGTAGAGGGGAGCTCTGCTGAACTCAACAAAATAGAGGTTTCTGAAGACAGAGAGGGCATTTAAAAGAAGGAGGAGGAGGAGGACAAAGAAAGAATAGGGGAAGGGGGAGAGGAGAAAAGAATTTATTAGCAAAAAATGCATTGTTTAGGCAAGGTTGCCCTCCTAAGGAGAGAGGAAGTATTCTATCAGCAAATTTCCTAGTATTGGCCAGAAAATTCCATGTTGACTAGTGAAAGGTTACATTCCTGGGAGGTTGAAACTGCAGCTAGTTAGGTATTAAGTCCTGATTTACTGATGTGGGGGCCTTATGGCAGGTATTCTTTTTAAGGATTCTCCCCTTTTGATTAGACTTTCAGCTTAACTGGGAGATGTGATCAAAGTTGAAGGCATTAGCACCACTCTTATGCACCACTCTGTAGTTCTTGTAGATCTTGTGGATCCTTTGCTTGGCAGCTCCAGGTCATGTTTTTGCTTACTGTCTGTGATATTTACAGGTTACAGCTTCAGGTTTACATTCTTTAACTCAGCCATCCTCTTCTTTCCTTTTCTGAATTCCAGTCCTAGGGAGATCGTTTGTGTGGTATTTAGCGACTACAATAACTACAATAACTTTAAGAACTAATAATTTACTGATCATACCAGTTAAGTAGAGACCTGCCAGAAGAGTGAATCCTCAACTATGAAAGCCTCTTGGCAGGTTCTTTTTAATTTACAATGTAAATCCAAGGGAGTCAACCAGTGAGATGGCTTATTTTGTTTACGAAACATTAGGAACATAGATTTTCTCCTAACCTGAAATAAAGGATGATTCTAAATTCCAGGGGTTATTCCCCCTTAGCACTGGCCTGGGAGATAAAGATAAGGGTCTTTCCAGGCCAATACCAGCATGGAGACAATGAAAAGGAGAGTTGTATGTTTAAAGTATGAAGTCTTCATCCATTGTTTTGGTGGAAGTAGTCTACCTCAAAGTCAGCAAGCAATAAAGTTACATACACAAGTTATATCTGTCCACAATGTCAGGTTTACTCAGTCATAAAGCAAGGTCAACATAACCATAAAGCAGGGTCAGGATTCCAAAGTCAATGACATTTCACTACACATTTCACTTGGCTTCATAACATGCCACACAAAACAAAGTACAATACAAAGTCACACAACAAACAAGACACAGTAAAAGGTAAGAAAATAACAAAGTGGCGGTGCCTAAATGGCTAAGTCAATTCAGTCTCCAACTCGTGCTATTGGTTCAGGTCACGATCTCATGGTTTTTGAGATCGAGCCCCACATTGGGCTCCACACTGACAGCACAGAGAGTGCTTGGGATCCTCTCTTTCCTTCTCTCTCTGTCCCTCCCCTGCTCTCTCTCTCTCCCTCTGTAAAATAAATAAACATTTTTTTTAATTAAAAATTAACTAAAAAGGAAGTTAACACACCAAACTTGAAGTTAGTGTCTAAGCACATGGTTCACAATGAGGACTTGGTTGGTCAGGGTCAGCTCTTGGGGCTTAGGGCTTACTATGCTTCAGCAGTGGAAGATCTTTATTATGATCAGTGATCAGCTGGACGGAGTCTTCAGGAGCAGTTGCCTTTCTAATGTGATCAGATGTGGAAGAGTCAGTGTATGGAGAATTTGACTGTGCTGCAGATGTCCTGCCCTTTTAAAGGAGTTTAATCAGCCCAGGGCCTATGTAGGCCTCTTCTGGGTCTGCTTCTTTTCACTTCCAGGTGTTGTCAGTCTGTACTGGTTTTGGTGGTATCTTCTCTCTCTTTCTTTCTTTCTTTCTTTCTTTCTTTCTTTCTTTCTTTCTTTCTTTCTTTCTTTCTTTCTTTCTTTTTAATGTTTATTTGCTTTTGAGAGACAGAGGGAGGCACAGAATCCAAAGCAAGCTCCAGGCTCTGAGCTGTGGGCACAGAGCCCGATGCGGGGCTCAAACCCACAAACTGTGAGATGATGACCTAAGCCTGAAGTCAGACACTCTACCGACTGGGCAACCCAGGCACCCCTGTGATGTCTGTTCTTAAGCTTCAATGCCCTTGGCTGATTACATCACTACTTAACATGAGTAACTCCATCTTGCTCTCTATACTTGTCAATATGATTTAGAGGTCTCCAGCATCTGTACAAGACTAGGAGTCAGGTGGAGCCTTTCTCAGCTGGGTGATGTGTCCCCAAGCTCAGTACCTTATAGTTCTGTAATAGTGTCAATGGTCAGGAGTACTTGGTAAGGTCCTCTTCCGTGGGACTGGAGGGCTGTTTTCCTCTGATCGTGTTTCCAGAATACCCAGTCACCAGGCTGTAGCCTGTGACCAACATGATTCTTTGAATTGAGATCCAGGAAGACTTTTTTTTTTTTTTTTTTTTAGCCTGTTTATGATAATCTTGAGCACAGACATTAGAAACTTATAAAACAGCTCTTGTCATACTAGCATGAAGCAACAAGTATACAGCAGAAGCTTGTATACCAATAGAATTTTAAGAAGTTTATAGGTTTTTGTTAAGGCTTATATGACTTGTTTAGTGATCTGGGTGCTTTGATCAATGGAGATCATGGAAAGTATACCCCAAATATACTTTGTGGTATTTAGCGACTACAATAACTACAATAACTTTAAGAACTAATAATTTCCCCGCTCCCCGCTCCCCGCTCCCAGAGTGGGGACATAAGCCTTACAGCAGGGAAAAACTTCAAACCATCTGGAAAACACATATACAGTAACAAAAACATATCGATACCCATAGTAAATGCCAGTTGAATGAGTCCATCTAAATGCAGGTGTTTAAAGGTTCCAAGGAAGGTCTGAGGCCTCTGGGGACAAAAATAGTTTTTGCCAGAACTATGGACCCAGCAAATCAGACATTGTGGGTAGACTGTTTTTGAAATTTTATATTGGTCTCCCCACCATTCTCAATTTGTAATTTGAGTCACCTTAAATGTACCATGGTGAAGGAATGTAAAAACTGACAGATGGGATTGCCAGAGAGCAAGGAAGAACCAACCAACCGTCTTGGGTTCCCTATAACCCTGACATTTAATGTACAGCCATTGTTTACCATGTTAATGTCTCTGATTTAGGAACAGGTTGTTGCCGTGTTACAAGGACATTAGGATAGCAAAAACCTGGCAATGAGGAACCATTTTCCTCTGGGCTTTATCTACATGTGCCACAATCTTTACAGATTCTGTTGCTATTGCCTTTGTATGAAAGCCACCTTGATCACATATTAAAATTTCTTTCCAAAGATTCCTTTCCACAAACCTTTTACAACTTTATTTTTTATATTCACATTTTGTTCTAAGTTTTCCTTCTTTAAATAACCAGCCTCACTTTAGAACAAAATTACTTTCTTTTCTCTAAATAAAAATGTATTTCTGTTTTTCATACTTCATTTTTTTACCAAAAACATACATCTTACTTTTCTTGTAAAAGAGTTGCTTCCCTTATTATTTCCACTGATCTTAATTACATTTATTAGCATTCCAAACTCTTAAAAACCTTAATTTCTAGTCAAAATTAAGTAGTAGTGAATGAACTCATTCATTATGAATATATTTCATAATTTTAGAAGCATACACCCTCTTCAATTTTCCATCATAGCGTAGCATGAACACATACAAATATTGTTTTTTTTTTAGTTTTTTTGTAATAGGAAACCAAAAGTAGATAAACCTATATTTAGCAATTAAAGTTTCAATATTTTATCATAATCAGAAATGACCTAGTTATTTAATTAATTTAAGTTAAGTTATCATTTAACCTAACTCAGCAAAATTTTAAGGTTTTAGGTTACCAAAAATATTTGGGAAAAGTAGTTAAGTAGATGTAAATATGCCTGAAAATATGCCTGAAAACTCTTTAAGTAGATGTAAATTTGCCTGAAAAGTTCCTTTATTGCTTTTATCTTGTTTATTTACACCTACTTAATTTACATGTTCTTAGAAATTGTGTTTAGCTACCCTACAAGAGCTCTGTTAAACACTAGACAAAGTCAGCTCTTATCCCAAGCTACTCTTGTTTTTGTTGACAGATCTTCTAAGAAAGAGATAACATGAACTTGCTTGGCTAATAAATGGAAGTAAAAAAAAAAAAAAGTTTGATATTTAATCCTGAGATCTCTAAAGACATGCCTGTTTTAATTAAACCATCAACATTAAACTAGCTTCCATAGAGAATATTTTCCCCTTTCACATAAATCTGAAAAACTTTGGGTTAGTTTCTATCTTTCTCAGAGTTTTAGAATGTCCAATCCTTGTAAGTGCTTGCCTTTCAACCAACTAAATAGAGCTCTTTTGGAACAGGGCCACAGGTGCAAGAGCACCGGGCTCCAGGGCTTTACGCAGACCAGGTTCGGCAACTTGCTGCTGACAAAATACAAAGGCAGAAAGGTGAGCGGTGCTAAACCAAGAAAGGAATTTATTTCATTGAGGCAAACACTGGGAAGACAGCAGACTAACATCTCAAAGACTGTCTCCAAAGTACTGAAAATACTTCTAGGTTTATATAAGGAAAATGTGGGACAGAGGTCGGTGGGCACATGCAGGTGGGCAACAAAGGTCAGGTTGATTATTACCTTGGGGTCAGTCAAGGGCCAGGTCTTGCTGGCTCAGGGTGGTCCTTATTGCTTGAGGGGGTAGTTTCATTTCTCCTCATGGATATTTCCCCTGCAGAGTCTTTTGCAGGAGTTAAGAGATAAGCTGGGGAAAAAAAATAAAACTTAATTAGAAAGTGGAGGTGGTTGAAGTCTTTTTTCAAGGTATCTGAGTGTTCAAAGGGGTTTAGATCTTGCAAAGATAAGTCAAGAATGTGCATCAGCTCAATCTTCACTTTTGAATCAGCACTGGGAGTTTCACCACTGAGTTATTGTCCCGGATATGATTAGGCTATCTCCTGGCCTGATAGTGGCTGCCAGGGGCCTAAAATTACTTTTTTTTTTTTTATATAAATTTACTTATTTGTTTTTAGACAGAGAGAGACTGTGAGTACAAGGAAGGAGCAGAGAAAGGGAGAGCGAGAGAATCCCAAGCAGACTCAACATTGTTGGTGAGACCCTGATGCTGGGCTCAAACTCACCAACCTGAGATCATGACCTGAGCCAAAATCAAGAGTCAGATGTTTGACTGAGCCACCCAGGCACCCCTAAAATGACTTTTCTTATGTCAAGAAAGCTATGTCTTGTCTTTCTGTTTCTGTGGACCCCTAACTCCTTTTGTTTATAATATCATCAGGAGGTATAGTGATAGCTCACATTTATAGCACCTATGGACATACAGGAAGATCTAAACACCTTATGGTTACATATATTTGTGGAGAAAAATTTTATGCTGTGTCTTTGTCTCTGGAATTAATCTTAAGGAGGGTGCACTAGAGTTTGGTTGTAAGAGCCCTTTGAGTGTATTCAGTTTGTACTTTTTAAAAAGGCCTCTTCTGGGGCGCCTGGGCAGCTCAGTCGGTTGAGCGTCCGACTTCGGCTCAAGTCACAATCTTGCGGTCCGTGAGTTCGAGCCCCGCATCAGGCTCTGGGCTGATGGCCCAGAGCCTGGAGCCTGCTTCCGATTCTGTGTCTCCCTCTCTCTCTGCCCCCCCCCATTCATGCTCTGTCTCTCTCTGTCTCAAAAATAAAATTAAAAAATGTTAAAAAAAAATTTTTTTTTAAATAATAAAAAGGCCTCTTCTTCTCCCCTCTTCCCCCACCCACTTTTATTTCTTTTGGTCTCAGATGATTGTGGGCTGTGTTTACATTTCCAAGATATGATAAGATGCATAACTTCAAAGACAGAGAAAGAATGTAAGTTCCTCTAAGAAGGACTTTGGATTCCTAAGGCCAAAATTTATAAGCCTTTTGAGATAAACAGGGAGGTTTAAGGATTGGTAAAGAAATAGGTGAATTTTGAGTTGCCTCTAAAGCTGACTTTTGTTTTGCAAAAGACTCATGAGCTAAGGATAGTTGCTTTCAGTGTTTGAAAGAATTGGGCTGTGACTTAAATGACATCATAGGGTGATTCACCTATCCAATACATTATCTTCAATTTGCTTTTCTCATTCTGGCTACATAGTTTTAATTTTAAATATTTCTAGCAGTATTGAATAACCATCCTTGGATGTAAGATGGATCCTCAAACAGGGTACAAAGGATATTACCTTCCCCAAACCCAGAGTCACTGCCAAAAAACGCCAAAAGAAAGAACCAATAACATGCATGTTTCAGGAAGTCAGAAAGCCAAACTCAGTTATGCAAAATGAGACAGGCGAGAAGGCAATAGTCATCTCTGGAGAGAAAGGATCAATACAATGGGTTCGGATTTGGAAAGGATGGGACAATGTGAAATTTCATTTTTTAGCCTCTAGTAGGCACTTCAGACAAAGATTCAGCAGAATTGATTCAGGTACTTTTCTGGTTTCTACAGGTTTTTCTAGGATTCCTTTAGAAGTTTCTGGTATCTGTCAGTTTCCCATCTGCTGCTTAAGGGCATAAAGTAGCAGTTTACCAGAAAATCCCTCTGTTTTTGTCAATGCTGGGAGGACCCATATGGGGGCCCTCCTCTGAAGAGAGATATGAGGTGTCTGTAAGGTCATTAACTTAGAGGACTTTTGTTTACGGTTGTATGGTCTTTTCAAAGTAGGAAAACAATTCTGATAGAATTAGCAGAATGAGTCCTGGAAGGAGGAGTTAAAAGAGGAATAGTAGCAGTTAGCCAGTCTTATAGTCTTTTGTTTTAGGTACTTCTTACATCTTTAATTTTTCATTAGCTCTTTGTAATGAATCTTTTAATGAAACTGCTTTGGAATTTTGAAACCTTTTGGAGGCTTCTGCTTGCCAACGACAGCAGACACCCCATTTTTAATTTGGGAAACCTTGCTTTCAAGTGTGCCTCTTAAATGATCTTATCAAATCCCAATGTTCCTGATCATGACCATTGTCTTTTTAAGTTGTCAGTTCCCTGAGGGCTGCAGCAGTTTACTAGGACCCAGCCACATGGGGTTAGCCCACATTTCTGTCCAGCCTTATTTGGGGGCCCTCAACCTGACAGTTACCTAGCAAAGGGGCTCAAGACAGACCCCCCAGAATGTGCCACATAGGCATGGGGATTATTTTCAGTTTAAGGCACTCGAGACCCTTCGATTCAAGAGAAAATTTTGTCCTTCCCTTACACAGAATAATCTAAAATAGGAGTATTCCCCAGAATAAGGGTTATTAACAGAGGTAAACGTCCAGTTACCAAACTTCTGCTTATCACCCCATAAAATGCATTCCTTTCCTCCAAGTCTCAGACCCGGACCCCTTATCCTTAGTTCAGGGTGACATTTATAATTCATTTTGTCTGACTGCCTTTGGAATTTCCATGTGTATGTGGATTCCCTATATGTACAGCCATTAAATTTTATTTTCTTTTATTAATCTGTCTCATGTCAATTTGATTTAGCCCGGCTAGAAGGACCTTTGAGGGGAAGGAATTTTTACTCCCTGACACAAGTCACATTCCTTAAGATGTAAAACAAGCCTATAGATTTGTATAGATTCTGGGACCAGAGTTCTTAGATAAAAAATACGCAAGTATGCCAGAAGGTGGTGTGCTTAACTTTTTAGAATTTAGGAATCCCATTAGCTAAGCCTTTGTTTACACAAAACAAGACAAACAAACATGGTACCTTAACACACCAGCAGTAATCCAAAGATGTCACTATGGACAGACAAGAGAAGGTCCTGCACATCACCACCAGCAATCCCCAGCGTGGACTAAACCAGGAGCCTCCATTAATGAGGACTATGGACTAGATATGGGGAAATGGGGAAATGGGGAAAGGACTAAACCAGCATACTCCAGTAAATGGAGACTGCACACTGGCAATAGGGAATGGGTTCCAATGTAGACTGAACCAAGGGCTAAGGACTGGCTCTCTGTAAGAGCATCCTGTTAGTCTAGACTCACCTGTCAACTCTGGACTAGAAAGCCAGTTAGATGGTTAGCTCAAATGCAAAAAGAACAGAGCCCAAACAGAGAGGATTTACCAGTGGCTCTTGGAAATGATGATAAGGACAGTGAACTCAAGAATGTCACAGGGCGCTACACCTGTGTTTCTCCTTATCCCCATGTGCCTTCACAAGTTCACTTTAGATCCCAGCGCTGCCACCAAATCTGTTACAAAACAAAATCCAACTCAGTAAATTTGATGATTTGATTGGCCTTATTAAATGATTTATGAATGGGACAGCATCCCATCTAGCAAATAGAGGGGAGCTCTGCTCACCTAAGCAAAAGAAAGGTTTTTAAAGGCAGAGATGAGGGAGAGTATCACTTCTGGAGAGTTTTGGCAATGTCTGAGAGATGAGGGAGAAAGGCAAGATCTGAATTTGTTTTGAATGGGGTACTTGGTTTGAGGAAGGCCTTTCAATGGTAGAAGGAGGATGGACTTGATTAAGACTGGACAATTGATCCTAATCAACAATGGAAGCTTCAAGGAGATGATTTTGAAGTGAGATGATGTTAGAGTATGATCTGTCTGTGGACTTTTTTCAATGAAAAGTTGATGGAGCATTCTGTGAGTTCCTGTGATAAATAATTAAGCCATTTTGGGGGCAAGAATCTTCTCAGTGCCCACCCAGCACAGTGCGGAGAAGGCTTAAATAGTTTTGCTTCTTATAGTTATCAGCACATGCATGCACGCACATGCACACACACATACACCTGCATAAATGAAGTGCCCAAACTGAATCATTCATAGCTGTATCTGTCAATTATAGCTACTATAATCTCAAAAATGACCAAACTTTACATGGGCCATTACATAATGATGAAGCTGTTGTTCTCCCAAGAAAATGCAGTAAGTGAGACTTTGTTATCCTCATTGCTCATTTTTAATTGTAATTTTTTTGTCCCCTCTTAGCAGCAGAAAACCTGTTTGCCTCTTAAGTTTTTGAGAGCAGCCATGTACTCATTATTCTAAGGATTGCTAAGAGGATGAAAGGTACTACTGAACAATCTATCAAGGCTGCTAACTCAGGAAACAAACCAGAAAGTCCTGGGCCACTACTGTAGCCAGGCGATCTGCTCCCACCTGGGGAATCTCAAAGGGGTGGGACAAATCGAAAGCATAGCTCCAGGCTGGGTATATCAACACTGTTGCTAAACAAACTTGGATAAACTTGTCACAGGAAAAGCCAATAACTCAAGAGTAGGGTTTGGAAAAGAGAAAGGGAGAAATTTATTTTGGGTTCCAGCAGCCAGGGAAGGTGGCAGGGTCAAGCCTGAACAACCAACCTCTTGGCTAGCAAGATGGACACCTAGAGTTTTATAAGGAGAGGTTGGGGGGTACGTGCAAGAGAGCAGGCAGGAAGCATGTAATCATTTGTAGGAGGTGGTTTAACCCATGAACTTGAGCAGGGAGAGAGACATCTGGCACGTGAGCATGAGCATTCCATTGCTATTAGGCCTCAACAACGTGCCATAAGAAATAAGCCAAATGGGTTTTAGTTAGAGCATGAATTAGATGGGCTTGTCTATTCCTGATTTTAACTGTTGGGGTCTATAGTTGAGCAACAGGACTCACTAATACACCAGCAAACTGAAATCACTTAATTGGTCGTTTAAAATTAAATCTCAATTTTGCCAGTTTACTGACTACCAATGAAATATACACACTACATCTTTATTCATTCATCCATCAGCGGTTGTTTCCATGTCTTGGCTGCTGTGAATAATGCTGGTTATGAACATGGCGGTGCAGAGATCCTGATTTCATTTCCTGTGGATAAATACCCAGAAAGATAGCAAGTATTGGAGAGTTTGTGAAGAAAAGGGAACCCTTATGCAACATTGGTGGGAATGTGAATTGGTATAGCCACTGTGGAGGACAGCACAGAGGTCTCAAAAAATCAAAACCAAGTGGCATATTCTGGAGTGTCATATTCTGATCATCTTCACTCTCAAACTACTTTTTTATTGGTTTGATGTCATTGCCTTCTAGTTTAAAAATATTTAGGAAATACGAAAGCAGTGCCATTTAAAAACAACTTATTTAAACTTTCTGGATGGGCTCTGAACAGAGCTCTATTTTCTCTCAAATTCCTTAAGAAGGATACATAAATGTTAATATTGGGATTTAGGAATAAGGTTTTTTTAGCATTACATCTGAAGTTTATGGCAAAGGTTTATATTATAAAAAATAAAACCGCACTTTTAAAAAATTTACAAATCATAAACCAGTGCACTAATAGCTACCATCCATCAAACATTTATCCAAATGTTTATTATAAATTATGTAGAGTTCAGGAAACAGAAATTAGCAGAGAAAAGAGAAATAGAATCCATTCTTTTTTCCAGTAATTCATAGGCTTATACGCCTTTGTGGGGAAATGTTTATCCTTTCTATGCAATGAAATGTTTAATTTCCTTTAGGTAATCAGCATTTCATGAGAATTTTGTTTTTTAATATACTTTGAATTTTTGAATAGATGTAGGTTTTCGAAAAAATTACTAATGCTTTTGAGTTCCCATATAACTCACATCCAGTTTCCCCTATTATTAACATCTTCTATCAATATGGTATAATTGTCCCAATTTATGAATATTGGCACATTATAGCGATAATGAACTTTACCTGAGCCCTATAGTTCTGGAAGCAGCTATAGTTAAAGGACCCTCCCCTCACTTTGTGTTCTGGGAAAATGGTTACTGCCATGAACCAACCATCCCCACATGAGTTAGGTAAAACTTCGATAAAAAAGAATAACACCGTTTCTGGACTTGTGGATAAAACCCTTTTTACCTAGGACAAGGCCAAGCACAGACCCTCCAAATTCTCATCATTTGCCTCTTTTTTTTTTTTTTTTTTTAAATTTTTTTTTTTCAACGTTTATTTATTTTGGGGACAGAGAGAGCCAGAGCATGAACGGGGGAGGGGCAGAGAGAGAGGGAGACACAGAATTGGAAACAGGCTCCAGGCTCTGAGCCATCAGCCCAGAGCCCGACGCGGGGCTCGAACTCACGGACCGCGAGATCGTGACCTGGCTGAAGTCGGACGCTCAACCAACTGCGCCACCCAGGCGCCCCTCTTTTTTTTTTTTTTTTTTGTCTCCACTGATCAATCTGAGCAAAGTGCTTGACTTGGCCAAACTTAATTTAAGCTTCTTTCCTTCCCACAGGACCTTGAACTTTGTCCCATCTTCTGTCTTAGCCAGTGTGAGAATTAAGAACAGCGCCTCCTTACTGGCCTCTCCCAAAAAAGCAACTACACTTGAAGACAGACAGTCCCTGATCAACTCTCAAGTCCTGGTTCTTCAGAGCCTGGCTTATTGCCACTTCTAAAAGAAAAATCCATTTTTGCCTTTGAAAGGTTTGCAGATTAGGTAGTTGGAACCTGTAGCAATCATCTTTTTGACTGAAGTCTCTCTTAAGTCCAGATGTGTTATGTGAAAATTACTACAGTTGAAACTTTCTTTATGTTTGTTTAGTTTTACTTAGTAGCCTCTTTTCTGGTCCAGGATCCCATCCAGGATAGCACATGATATGTAGTTACTTTGTCTCTTTAGGCTCCTCTTGGTTGTGAATTTTCTCAGACATTCCTTGTTTTTGATGGCTTTGACAGTTTTGAAGAATACAGCTCAGGTATTTTATAGAATGTCCCTCTACTGGAATCTATCTGATATTTTTCTCATGGTTGGACTAGCACTCGTATCGAACATTCATACTATTAGTGTGAACCAAGATCCAGGTGCAAGGTGTGTTCATTGCTACTTGATTATTGTTATTTCTAGGCTCCCTTAGCTTACAGAGTGAGGAAATACATATGTACACACATATGTATACATCCATCTGTATGTATATTAAACTATACATCATTTTACACTGATGTCTCCAACTCTAGTCCATTACCACATGAATTCATGAATAATTCCATCCTTCTCGTCTTGTCTGTAACCTCCCCCTCCCACAGAGCAAATATGCCTCCTACCATTCTGCTGTTCATTTACCTAATCATTCACTTCCACTGTACATGTGCAGGGCTACCAAAGGCCACATAGATTTTCTCTGATGCTTTCTTCCACACATTTTGTAGTTTATGTTTGGGTCTAAATCCATTCGGAATTAATTTTTGTGCAAGACATAAGGTCTGTGTTTAGATTATTTTTCTTCCAGTTTGTTTGCTTTTTTTTCTGATTTTTTTTTTTTTTTGCATATGGATGTCCAGTTCTTCCAGCACCAGCATTGTTGAAAAGGCTATCCATTTTTCACTGAACTGCTCTTGCACCTGGGTTTTTGCCTGTCCATAAACATTTTATAATCATTTTATTACTATCTACAAAATAGCTTGCTGAGATTTTGATTGGGATTTCCTTGAATGTAGAGATCAATTTGGGAAGAATTGGCATTATAGTGATATTGAGTTTTCTAATCCATGAACATGGAATATCTAATTATTTGTATCTTTGAATTTGCCAGTTTTTGTTTTTTAAGTCTTCTAAATGTAAATCTGTATTTTTTGTTTAAAAAGTTTCCTACATACTTTATGGAATGGGAATATCTCACGGAGGTTATTACAAGTGGTCTCGCGGTTTTAATTTCAAAGTCCGATTTTCTTTGCTGGTATATAGGAAAGCAATGGACTTTTGTATATTGATCTTGTATCCTGAGTCCTTACTATACTTATTACTTACAGAAGTTTTTGTTTGTTTGTTCGTTTTGTTTTGGTAGAGTTTTGGGTTTTGTCTACATAGACATTCATGTTAATTGAAAATAAATACATTTTTTTCCTGTCTTGTATTTATTTTTAGTCTCATTCAATGAGCTCAGAAATTATAGTACAATGTTTAACAGAGTGTTGAGGGAGGACATTGCTGCCTACTCTTGACTTTAGGATAAAGACATCTAGTTTCTCATCATTATGGTGTTAGGTCTAGATTTTCATAGTCTTTATAAAGTTGAGGAAGTCTTCCTCTGTATTAATTTTTTGTGGCTACTGTAAAAAATCACCCAAAGCAAGTGGCTTTAGAAAAAATAAAAAAGCAATTTATTCTTTCACAGTTTTAGAGGCTAGAAGTTCAAAATCAAAGTTAAGAAGGCCTTGCTTCCTCTGAAGGCTCTAGGAAAGAATCTCTGTTTACTTCTTCCTAGTTTCTGGTGTTTGCAGGCATTCCTGGCTAATGATTGATGCAGCTGCATCATTCCCATCTCTGCCTCTGTCTTCATGTGCTCTTTTTCCTTCTGCACAATTTCTCTCTTATAAAGACAGCAGTCACTGGATTTAGCACCACCCTAATCCTAATTTTAATTTAACTGAATATATCTGCAAAGACCCTTATTTCCAAATTCAGTCACATTCTGAGGTACTGAGTGTATATGACTACTTAGGGGACACTATTCATCCTTTATTGCTATTTTGATGAGAGTTTTTATCATGAATAGGTATTGAGATCTGTCAGATACTTTTCCTGCATCAATTGATAGGATCATATGATTTTTCTTCTTTAGCCTGTTGATATGGTGGATTATATTGATTGATTTTTCAAATGTTGAAACCTGTAATAAATTCCTCTTGGCCATAATGTATAATATTTTATACATTGTTGGATTTGACTTGGCTAATGTTTTGTTGAGAATTTTTACATTTTTATTCATAAGAGATATTTGCTGTAGTTTTCTTAAAATATTTTTAATCTGGTTTTGATATTAGATTAGTGCTGGCTTCATAAAAAGAATTAAAACGTGTTTTCTGACCTGTGTTCTGGATGAGATATTGGGACAAATGATATTATTCTTCCTTAGATATTCTCTAGAATTCAAGAGTGAAGCCATATGATACTGCTGTTTTTGTTTTTACAAGGTTATTCATTACTGTTTAAAATTATTTTCTAGGTATAGGGCTATTCAGGTTAACTTTTTCCTTTGTGTAAGTTTTAGTAGATTTTATCTATCAAAAACTACTCCATATAGTCTAAGTTATCAAATTTGTGAGCAAAGAGTTGTTCACAGTATACCTTTATTACACTGTTAATGTCCTTGGAATCATTAGTGTTGGACAATATTGGCAATGTGTTTACTCTCTTCAATTCTTAGTCATACCATAGGTTTATTAGTTTTGCTGATATGTTTAAAGAACTAGCTTTCGGTTTCATTGATTTCTTTTTCTTTTTTTTTTAATGTTTATTTGCTTTTGAGAGAGAGAGACAGAGAGACAGAGAGAGAGAGAGAATGAGTGGGGGAGAGGCAGAGAGAGAGTGGGGGAACAGAGAATCCTAAATGGGCTCTGTGCTGACAGCAGCTAGCCTAACGTAGGGCTTGAAATAACTAACCGTGAGATCATGACCTGAGCCAAAGTCAGACGCTCAATCAAATGAACCACCCAGGCTTCCCTCACTGATTTATTTATTTATTGACTTACTGTTTTCACTTTCATTGATATCTGCATTAAGTTTTTGTTTGTTTATTCGTTTGTTTGTTTTGCTTACTTGAAGCTTAATTTGCTCTTTTTCCTCTACTTTCCTAAATTGGAAGCTTAGATTATTGAGTTTAAATCTTTACTATTGTTTCTATGATATGCATTTAACTGTTATAATTTTCCTCTGATCACTGCTTTAGCTGCACCCACAAATTTTGATAAGTTGTATTTTAATTTTTATTTAACTGCTATAGATGTTTTGTTAATTTCTCTTGATACTTCTTTTGTTTCATGTTTATTTTTGAGAGGGAGAGAGACAACACAAGGTGGGGAGGGGCAGAGAGAGAGGGAGACACAGAATCCACAGCAGGCTCCAGTCTCTGAGTTGTCAGTACAGAGCCTGACACAGGGCTCAAACTCACAAACCCTGAGATGATGACCTGAGCCAAAGTTGGACACTTAATTGACTGAGCCACTCAGGTGCCCCTTACTTCTTATTTAATTCAATGTATATTTTGAAGTATGTTTTCTAATTTTTAAATATTTGTGATTTCCAATGATCTATCATTGATTTCTAGTTTAATTCCATTGTGGTCTGAAACATGTTTTGCATGATTTCTAATATTTCAGATTTCCTAAGGTGTGTTTTTTGTTTTTTGTTTTTTTCTTTTTTGGCCCACAGTGTGGTCTGGCTAGGTGAATATTCCAAATGCTTTTAGAGCTTCAGAAAAAATGTGTATTCTCTTGTTGGATGAAATATTCTATAAGTCTCAATTAGCTCAAGTTCATTGATAGTGTTGTTTTGTCATCTATATCTGCACTGATTTTATTTCTGCTTGATTCATCAATTATTGACAGAGGGGTATAGAAATTTCCAACATAATAGTGAATTTGTTTATTTTTTTCAATTATCTCAGCTTTGCCTCATACATTTGACATCCTATAGATGCATAGAGGTTATACATTATGTCTTCTTAGAGAATTGATCCCTTTAACATTACTTATGTATATTGTAATGATATTCTTATTCCTTTTAAAGTCTGCTTTGTCTGAAATTAATATACCTACTATAGCTTCTTTTGATTAATACTAGTGTAACATATCTTTTCTCGTTCCTTTACTTTTAACCTACCTGAGTTTTATGTTTAAAGTGAGGTTCTTGTAGACAACAGGTAACTGGACTTTACTTTTTTTATATAATCTGAAAAATTTTGTCTTTTACTTGATATATTTAGTCCATTCATAATGAAGTCATTATTGATATAGTTGGATTGATATAGATCTTTACTTCTCTAGTTTTGAGAATTTTATATGATTTCATGTTATCTCCTCTTTTAGCATACCAGTTATATTTATTCTTAAAAATTTTAGTGGTTCCTCCAAAGCTTACAATATACATTTTCAACTAATCTAAGTCTACTTTCAAATACTAACTGTGCCACTTCACATATGGTGCAGTTATATTATAACAATGTATTCACAATTTTTACACCTCATCTCTGTGACATTGCTGCCTTACATTTAATATATCCATATGATATAAGAACCAAATATATTGTTACTCTCATTGCTTTAAAAACCATTTATAGGGGCACCTGGGTGGCTCAGTCGGTTAAGCATCCGACTTTGGCTCAGGTCATGATCTCGCGGTCCCTGAGTTCAAGCCCCGCATCGGGCTCTGTGTTGACAGTTCAGAGCCTGGAGCCTGTTTCGGATTCTGTGTCTCCCTCTCTCTCTGACCCTTCCCCGTTCATGCTCTGTCTCTCCCTGTCTCAAAAATAAATAAACGTTATAAATAAATAAATAAATAAATAAATAAAATAAAAAATAAAAACCATTTATATCATAGATAAATTAAGAATATGAAAAATAAATGATTAAATCTCTACATTTATTTTGCCTTTTTCTGATTCTCTTCCTTTTTTATATAGATTTGGGTATCTGACCTATATCCTTTTACTTCTACCTGAAGAACTTCTGTGCATATTTACTGTAGGGTGTATCTGTTAGTGATAAAGTCCATCAATTTTTGCTTGTTTGTGTCTTTTGCTTCTTATTTAAAATTTCACTGCATATAGAATTTTAGGTTGGGGTGTGTGTTTGTGTCTGTGGCAACTCTTCTTCTTTTGCTTAATAAACAAGGTGCCTTTATTCCTCTGGCTTTTTTCAATATTTTTTCTTTGTCTTTGTTTTTCTGCAGTATTAACTGACATGCCTAGATTGGTATTTATTCTGCTTGGTGTTTTTTGTTACTCATTTCTGAAAGCTTTGTCCATTATTTTTGCACATATTTTTTTCTTTACTTCCTTTCTTATATTCCCATATGCATATATTGTATCTTTTGAAATTGCCCCATTCTACTTGAATATTCTGTTGTGGTTTTAATTATTTTTTCTATTGCCATTTTAGTTCCAGAAATTTCTATTGGCATATTTTCAAGGTTACTAATTCTTTTCATGACCATGTTAAGTCTACTGAAGAGCCCATTGAAAGCATTTTTCATTTCTGGGAGAGAGTTTTTGATTTTTAAAATTTGCTTTCCATTCTTATTGTTTCCAACCTTCTACTTGTGTTATTCATCTGTTCTTATATGCTGTCTAGCTTTTTCATTAGAGCACTTAACATATTTATCATAGTTATTTTAAATTCCCTTTCTAATAGTTCTAACATCTGAGACGTGCAGTTCTGGTTCTGGTGATTGTTTTTCTCTTCATACTTTTTTTGTGTGTCTTTTTTTGTTTTGTTGTTGTTTTTGTTTTTGGCATGATATGTACTTCTTTTGCTAAAAGATAGACATTTTGTTTAGAGTAATAGGAATCTTGGTAAATAAGTCTTCAGTGTAAAGATTTATGTTAATTTGCCTAAAAGTTGAGCTGTATTTATTGTTTCTTATAGCTATACATATCAAAGTTTTTTAATCCCTTTATTTTCCCTGTTTGTGTGTGTTGTTGTTGTTGTTGTGTAATATGAGGCTTCCCTAAGTATTTTTCTTCAGAAAGAATCTGTGTTTTACTTCTCTGCTTTAATAATATTCCATAAATTCTGATATGTATTACTTTTCATTATATTTTAGAATTTTGGTAATTTTAATTTGTATTTTTCATTACTAGAGTAATTTATTATTATTATTTTTTAAATTCTGACTCAGGAGTGCCTGGGTGGCTCAGTCGGTTGAGCGTCCGACTTCAGCTCAGATCATGATCTTAAGGTCTGTGAGTTCATGCCCTGAGTAGGGCTCTGTGCTGACAGCTCAGAGCCTGGAGCTTGCTTTGGATTCTGTGTCTCCCTCTCTCTGCCCCTCCCCTGCTCACGTTCTGCCTCTCCCTCTCAAAAATAAATAAATAATAAAAAAAACTTTTTAAAATTCTGATTCAGGGAGATTCTTTTAAAAGTATTGAAATTAAATAATTAAAATTATGAAAATATTTTGTGTCACTTAAACTTGATGCATCATATTGAAGTCTTACATTGAATAACATATTGTCAGTATTTATACATTTTTCATATTTACTACAGGAGGGTTTTCTATTATTATTTTTAATGAGCAAATTTGCTAAATGTGTTTAAAATCCACCTTATCTTGATTATGTTATTTTGTTCTTTCAGATTCTTCTCTGTATTTGTCCACTGATCTTCACTGGTCTGTAAGCGACATCTGTAAGTGCCTATGGTAAACACACTTAGATTATGACATAGACTCCGCCTTCTAATGTCAGGCCTGGAGACTCTGCCTCTTTCCTTTATCTCTGATATTCAATATTCTGCCAGTAACTGGCTGTGTGAGGTTGGTTATTACCCACTTACCATGCAAAACAATGACTTTCAGAGAATGAGCTCAAAGATAGCTCTCCTTATTTTATTATTTTTTACTTTTTTCTTAAAAGTAAAATGTTGGGGTGCCTGGGTGGCTCAGTCGGTTAAGCATCTGACTTCGGCTCAGGTCATAATCTCATAGTTTGTGAGTTTGAGCCTCGCATCAGGCTCTGTGCCCACAAGTTAGAACCTGGACCCTTCTTTGGATTCTGTGTCTCCCTCTCTCTCTGCCCATCCCCCACTTGTGCTCTGTCTCTCCTTTCTCTCAAAAATAAATAAAATCATTAAAAAATTTTTTTTTAAGTAAAATGTTGATAGCATGGTTAAAACTATGATCAAGAGGCAGGTAGGACTGTGAGCCTTTGAGAAGTTATCAGGGTATGGTAAATCTTTAGAACTGCTCATTCTCCCACCAATTAAAAATGAGTGGATTCTCACCAGCCCCATCTCATAATGTTAATGTCTCATAGTGTTAAATTCTAGCAATTTCTCTAGTTCCAAAGTTTATATTAAAAAAAAAAAACATAATAGAAAGGTTCACTTTGGTCTCAGGACTAAGGTATGTCTGCCAACAATAAGAATACCAAATGATTGGGAGTTTGGTTTAATGGGTACTGGGTGAAAAATAATAAATTATCTTCTACAGATTAAATATTATCTAGCTTTAGTTTCTATCACATGGTTGGTGTGAAATAAGTTTTAATTATTCCAATGAGCATATGCTCCAGGATACTCTGAAAAAAATTATACTTTCATATACCAGTTTTCTTTTTGTTAGCAGAACTGGCCAGAGATTTTTTTGTAATGTTTATTTCTTTCTGAGAGAGAGAGACAGAGCACAAGTTGGGGAGAGACAGAGAGAGAGGAGACACAGAATCCGAAGCAGGCTCCGGGCTCTGAGCTGTCAGCACAAAGCCCGACCCAGGGCTATAACTTAGGAATGGCGAGATCATGACCTGAGGTGAAGTTGGACATTCAACCGACTGAGCCACCCAGGCACCCTAAAACTGGCCAGAGATTTAATGGTGTAATGCATTTAAATTATGCTTTGGAGATTTTTAAAAATTATATTTAACGATATCATTACTTTTAACTAAAATAAAAGAGATATCAATTAAATATTAAAATTTCAATTTATGAGTTTATTCCTTAAAGGAATATTTTCTTTTAGAAATAAAGGAAAGAAAGAAAGAAAGAAAGAAAGAAAGAAAGAAAGGAAATATTTTATTCCTTAAAGTCTTTAGAATACCTCTCACCAAGGACGCCTGGGTGGCTCAGTTGGTTGAGGGTCTGATTTCAGCTCAGGTCATAATCTCACAGCTTGTGAGTTTGAGCCCCACATCAGGCTCTGTGCTGACAACTCAGAGCCTGGAGTTTGCTTTGGATTCTGTGTCTCCCTCTCTCTGTCTGCTCTTCCCCTGCTTTCACTCTGTCTCTCTCTTTCTGTCTCTCTCTCTCTCTCTCAAAAATAATAAATAAGCATTAAAAAAATTGTTTTAGAATACCTCTCACCAGATGTCATTCTAAAAATCATGATTATGATATTTAGCAAAATAAACTTTGTGCAAATATTTACTAGAGGAGTAAGCATACAATCAGGATAGAAACTGTGAATTAATTTGAACAGGGAATGTTTAATATAAATAGTTATCAAGTATAACATTGGATTGGAGTAATGAGAATTGGCTACAAAGAAGCAAAGAGAGCAGGATACACTAAAGAGCAGTTATAATGAGACACAACTATCCCTAGGACCAAGATAAAAAACATAAGGAAGAGTCCCAGTCTCCCACCCCTCAAAGCAAAATCGAGATCATATTGTAGAGGGCACAATTTTGATTTACTGAATGAATGACAGCAAAGTTGCCATGGTGCTCTGCTGGTTGCCTTGCTAGAAATCTACCTTACAGAATACTTTGGAACTCTATCTTGTTGGATACTACAGAAATCTATTTATGGTGAGGTATATTGTTAGAGGTATACAACTATGTAACATTGCAATTACCCAGGAGGGAATGTGGGGAAAGGTGCCAGCCACTATGGACTGCTGAGTTCGAAGAGCTGATTCCTGAAGCAGCTGCCTATGCTTCCGGAACAGGCCATTTTGAAGGCAGATGCATTGCAGGAGTTGGAGGCTGGAGAAGCTGCCTACACTGTAGGAGCGTGGCACTGAAGCTCTCTGTGCTGCAGGAGTTAGGCGTTGGGCAGACACTGAGCCCTGCAGGAGCCTAGGTACTGAAGAAGCTGAGCATTTGGTAGAAAGTAGGTGAGAGAGCACACCAGAACCTGGAAGAACAGTACTGCGTGTACAGTGTTTCTTCAGTGACCTCTGCTGAGAAAGCTTGACATTGTGCCAAAGAAAAGAAAAAACTGTTAAAGGAACCAGCTGAATTTCTCACAGCAGGCAATGAGGGGGAATTTGGAGCTGAAGGCCATACGTTAACAGCTGGAACAGAAGGCAAAATTTTTATGACACAAAGATGTCATTTTTTATAAGAAATATGATGAAATGCAAAGTAATCTATATAACTCATTTTTTATTCTATCACTTGATGTAGCCTTGCCGTAGCAGCATGACAAAGCAGAGTAGGAAGTGCTAAAGTTGGTCAAAAACAAAAACAGAAAACAAAAAACAAAAACTTTTCAATCTTTCTTTGTTTTTTTAAATTTTATCCTCCCCCTCCTTTCCTCTATTCTTTTTGTTTCTTTCCTTTCATTCTAAGTGAGAAAAATGTACATAGTATGCATTTGTATCCACTTTCATTTTTTCTGTCTTTTACTGTAATGATAGGATAGTCAGGTCTTGGCTTTGCAGTTTATTCTACACTGCCATGATTTGAATGCTATAATAATAAAATCTGTTAAATATATAGCCCTTGACTTTTAGAATTTATCTAAAAATTTATCTAAAATTTATCTAAAGTAGAAACATTATTTTTAATAATTACATTCTATAATCTGTTCACTAATACTGGAAACAAATTGGACTTACAACATCTGTTGAAAAATATAAACATTCAGTAGGTCAAGTAAGGAGCATGAATGTTGCTTATTTAGCTTCAGTAATATTTTATTTTTATTATTTTCTTTCATCTATAGACTTGGATTTTTTCCTATAGTGGTAGCTATCCATCATATAGATTTTTCAAATAACAAGAGTTCAGCTAATATCTTAGTAGAATCTAAACCCAACCAATCTTCTTTTAAAATAGGGAATTTGAATGTGGAAAATGGATAAGAATAATGCTAAGCAAGTTTCTTTTGTCCACAGATTCCATCTGTTAAAATAATTTTGTTTATATCTAAACAATAGAAACATAGAATATTAGTTCTGGAAAGAACCATTTATATCATCTAATATAATCATCCTTTCTTGTGGCTAAAGAAACTGAAGCTCAGAGAAACATTTTCTCCATGTGCAGAAGGTCTGGATTTGAAAATAGGAATTGAGCACATCTATTAATCTCTGCTCCCTTCTGACACCCAGAAAAAATAAGAAAAGAATTTGAAATATAAAACAAAGTCTCAACTATCAGGGGCTTAACATACTATTTTATTCTGGATCAAAGTCCAATACAGATGTTTCTGGTTGGGGGGCAGTTTTCATGTGAATAATCATATATTTGCCATCCACCTTTTGGGTCTGTCATTCTCAAGAACCCAGAAGTCATTTGCTTCATCTATGTTTTTGGCAGGCAGATAAAGAAAGAAACTATGTAAAAGTCAAATCTATTTGACATTAGTAAATGCTCTATAAATATTTGTTTTCATTGCATCATATTTAAATATGCATGTTTGCATGTAATAAACACACACATATATATTTACAGTCCTAATGGTTAACACTAAACTAATATTATTTCTTTTATTTGTAAAGATAAGTTTTGGCCCAGATCCAGCCTCAACCAATGACATGTTGAAAACAATATAATACTGGAAAAGCATATATCACACTTATAAGATTTCAAATGCATAAAACAAAATGTGATATGCCTCAACTACAAATTTCCACTATGTTACGTTGCTGTAACATCTAATTTTCCACTGTTTGAGGAGCTGGTGAAGGATGTAACATTAAAACTGGCATAGAAATAAAGCCTTCAGATTTTACCACAACAATCTATAAACCCTGGTTCATCATGTATCCTTTATTATTATTTTGTTTTGTTTTTGTACATTTAAAATGAAATGGGATGGGTTTTTATTTAATATATGAAATACCAAGATTGTTTCTGTTCATAAACTGATGAAATTTCCTATATGATAAGGTCATATGATGGGACCAAAATGGACTGATACTTAAAAGTGTACAAATACATCCAAATATGTTACTGAGTACAACCTCAGCATTATTCATGAGAGTTGTTATTAACCTTATTTTAAAGACGAAGGAAGGGAGACTCAGAGACAGAGACTGGTCCAGATAGCAATTAAGTAGTAAAATCAGAACATAGATGCAGATCTTTCTTTTTCACTCTAAATCCTATGTACTTAGATTTTTGTAATGATAAGAGCTTGGGCTCTTAAAATCCACTTTATTATATAAATTGAAGATAAATACTTCTATCGCACACTTATTTTTCAGAGAAAGAAAATGAGGAATAAAGATGTAAAGTGATTTGAATAAGGCTCAAAACAAACATTCTTAACATAAGGTCTTCAGTAAATTAACCCATTCCATCCTAAACCTGAACCTAACCATAACCCTGACCATATTTCTAACCCTGAGCTAAAACTTCATCTTTATACAACAACCTTAAAAATAGTTCCATAAAAGAACCATTAAGTTTTCAGCATCAAATCAATTTTGAGTACAGTTGGTAGAATACCTTCTCAGGAAAATAATCACTTTCCTAATAGAAAATTGACTTAGCACTTAAGATTGCTTAAGTCTTTCAATGTAGAATGAAAGATATTATAAAATATTTTGTATTTTGAAATAAAATGTCCAGATAACATTAGAAATGAATTGTACTTTTGTTTACCCAAATTTTGGACAAGTAGTATATAACACAATATTAGCAAAAAGGAAGAAGAAGAAGAAGAAGAAGAAGAAGAGAAAAAGCAGTATGTATTAACTTATCAAATAGTATGTTTAAGTAATACCACCTAAAGCTAATCTTAATCAACTTTCTGTTTTTTGTGAAAACTTAAAATTGGGGGCAAATTATCTTTATATCTAGAACATTTGCATTAAAAACTTAGATCCTATAAAAAATACAAAATTTGAAAATTTTTTTAACTTTAAGAAATATGCACAGGTCATAAAGTAATTTTTCTAGGGGTGCCTGGGTGGCTCAGTCGGCAGAGCATCCAACTCTTGATTTCGTCCCAGGTCACAATATCACGGTTTATGGGTTTCTCTCTCTCTCTCTCTCTCTCTCTCTCTCAAAATAAAGAAATAAAAACTTTTAAAAAATGAGTAATTTTTATAGCTCTCATTTTTGTCCAATTGTGAAGTATTGATACTTGGTTTTTATTTCAGTGCCAAAAGAAAGTGACATTCATTGTCATTCAATAAATAGAGGCTCGGTTCAGAAACTTGTCAATAGGAACTTGAACCTTATCCCCATTGCTGTTATTTGCCCCCCACACACAAATTTTCTAATTGTGTTTCAAATACTGATTACTTTAAAGTCAATTGATTACTTTTTCATTGAGTAAAAGACTCATTTTGTTATTGAGATTAAAGCTCAGCCTTTTTAGTATTGATATCAGTACTTCTTACAATAATATTGAATGACATTTAAGTACTAATATCCCTCTTGTCAATAATTTTAATCTTAGTCCTATTTTAATGCAGAAGTCTGTGCCAAAAGAAGGAAGCCAATTGCACAAATCTATCTAGAGTCACTTGATCATACATAGTTCAAATATAACTGTAGCCAGAGAAATTGAAAACAATATGGTTTTAGTTATTAAAGGCTTGAAATGAAATATCACTCCTATCATCTTGGTTTATTTCCTAATATTTAGTGACGTTGAAAAGAATAAAGAGACTTTACTACTCCCTTAGTCCACCTAAAGGGAATCCCTTTGTGCCCAAACTAAATGGCATGAGATGAAAGCATGCTGAGAAAGTGGATGGATTATGGCTGAGTCAGCAGACGGCTTTCACTGCTACAAGAACTCTGCACTGGCCTTCTGCCTCCCAGCTTCTGAATCTAATCATGGCTCTCAGGCACTAAATCCATCTCCTGAAACTTTAAAGATGGAGACCACATATATAATTGATAGCTTAACAACAGATGTAGTCCTCACAAACAGGCCCATCAGATGAAGACACATTCCTGAGATTCACTCAACAAGCAGTTTATTAAATTTAGATGCCTCTGCTTGTTGATGGGTTTCGGAGAACTGAGGAACCATTTAGGATTCAAATTTTAATCTTTTTAAATTATGAGACAAGAAAATAGAAGATAGAAGAATAAAAATTCTCTTGAATTAATCAGTGAGCGCTAAGAGTTATATTCAGAAGACAACTGTGGATAAAATTAAACATAGTATTTTATTGGAAGCTTGACCCATAGTATTAAATGAAATTAAACATAGTATTACAAATATTGCAAGCTTTACACATGACAAATAGCTAATAAAATGGAAATATTCCAAAACCCTAAGTTTAGAAACTTTTAAAGTCATCTAATAAAAAAAGATGAATATAGAAATTAAAATATACAGAATTTGGGAAAATAAGAATACTTTTCATAAAGATATATAACATTGAGAGGAAAAAAATAGAAAAAGTGATCCTTGTATGTGGCACTTGGAAAAAATTATAAATATTCTTAAGGGGATAGCAATCTTCCTAGTTAAATAAGAAAAAAAAAATCAAAGCATTGTGTAATATGCAAATGTTTCAAAAGGCAACCAAGATTTTAACATGGCATAAATATTTTATGTTTTTGCATGTGAATGCATATAACTCTTCTTTCAGTAAAGGTTTTTTAAAATACTCCTTATTTTAATACTCTTGATAATTTATAAAATTTAGGTTTAGTGTTATAGACAATTGCTAGTCTTTAGGCTTTCTTCAGAACACTTCATTTTTATTGTATCATAAGATGAGGATTAGCTACACTATTCTGAAATTCCAACATGTATTTATTACTTCTCAACTGTATAATATGATATTGATACTTTGTGGAAATTAAAATACAGGGAAATGTACAGACTAATTAGAAAAAAATATTTTTTGTTTAAAATAGGGAAAACCAAACCCATTTGAAACTTGAAATATCAGAAATATTCTATAATTTAAACCAGAGTTTAAAATTCTATAATTCTATAATTTAAACCAGAGTTATGCAAACATATACTAAACCTACTTTCCAAAAACCCAGAACAAGGAAGAGAAATTGAATGAATAGCTAAGTACATTTTCTTTCAGAAATGAATTTATCTTATTAAAAATTTTTTTTGAGTTTACTTTTGAGAGAGACAGAGAGAGAGTGGGGGGGAGGGAGGGGCAGAGAGAGAGGGTGAGAGAGAATCCCAAGCAAGCTCCGTGCCACCAGCACGGAGCCCGATGTGGGTCTTAAAGTCAAAACTGTGAGATTATGACCTGAGCTGAAAGCAAAATTCAGATGCCTAACCGACGGAGCCACCCAGGCGCCCCTCAGAAAGGCATTTATAAAGAACCTATTGTGGTTACAAAATTAAATAAAGTGGTTCAGTGCATAAGTTTGTTAGTCTTCACCACGTTTAAAGTGATAAGAAAGGTGAAATTATTGGTTCAGTGATATAAAGACACATGTATTGGTTAGAAAATAAAAAATAAAAACAGCATTGTATGTTTTGAGGCTCTGTTCTCTTTAAGATTGAACTAGAATTTTTTAAAAGTTTTTATTTAAATTCCAGTTAGCTAACATACAGTGCAATATTAGTTTCAGGTGTACAATATAGTGATTCAACGCTTCCATACATCACCCAGTGCTCATCACAAGTGCCCTCATTAATACCCATCACCTATTTCACCCATTCCCCTGCCCACCTCCCTTCTGGTAATCATTAGTTTGTTCAGTTGATTTATATATATGAACATATATATATGTATGTGTGTGTATATGTATGTGTGTATATGTATGTGTGTATATATGTATGTATGTATGTGTTCACATACATGTATATATATATTCCACATCTTCTTTATCCATTTATCAGTTAATGGACACTTGGGCTCTTTCCATAATTTGGCTATTGTAGATACTGCTGTTATAAACATTGGGGTGCATATATCCCTTTGATTTAGTATTTTTGTATTCTTTGGGTAAATACCTAGTAGTGTGATTGCTGGATCATAGAGAAGTTCTATTTTTAACTTTTTAAGGAATCTTCATCCTGTTTTTCAGAGTGGCTGCACCACTCTGCATTTCTACCAACAGTGCGAGAGGGTTCCCCTTTCCCCGTGAGTTGTATCAGTTCTTTATATATTTTGGATCCTAACCCTTTATCAGATATGCCATTTGCAAATATCTTCTCTCAATCAGTAGATTGCCTTTTAGTTTCATTGATTGTTTCTTTCACTACAGAGAAGCTTTATATTTTTACAATACATGAAAAAAATCATTTACCACAATCAAGTGGGATATATTCCTGGGTTGCAAGGGTGGTTAAATATTTGCAAACCAATTGTGAT
Organism: Prionailurus bengalensis; assembly: GCF_016509475.1. NCBI lineage: Eukaryota > Metazoa > Chordata > Mammalia > Carnivora > Felidae > Prionailurus > Prionailurus bengalensis. The sequence continues at coordinate 86,772,682 of NC_057358.1, forward strand.
ACATCACATTAATAAAAGAAAGGATAGGATCATATGATTATTTCAATAAATGCAGGAAAAACATTTGGCAAAATACAACATCCATTCATGATAAAAAAAAAAAACCCTCAGCAAAGTAAGTTAACTCAAACATAATAAAGGCCATATATGAAATACTCACAGCTAATATCCTCTGTGGGGAAAAGAACTTTTCCTCTATGGTCAGGAACAAAACAGGGATGTCCACTCTCACCACTTTTATTAAACATAGTCCTGGAAGCCACAGCACTCAAACAACAAAAAGAAATAAAAGGCGTCTAAATTGGCAAGGAAGAAGTCAAATTTTCACTCTTTGCAGATGACATAATATTCTACATAGAAAACCCAAAAGACTTCACTAAAAATTGCTAGAACTGATACATAAATTAAACTAGAATTTGTTTAAAGAATATAAGTAAATATTCTCAGATATGAACATGCGTGAGACTATGAAATGGAATGTGTAGCATAGAGGCTTAGATAGGAAACTGCACATATATCTAGCCCAGGAGTAGATGAACTGCTAGGTCAATGATCTTTAACCTTCAAGGAAGTAAACAGCACATATCAGGTGTCAGTTATGCAAAAATGCATGTGTGGAGGTCTCTGGGAACCTAACCGATGACATTGGGATTGGCTGTAACATTTCTCTCATTATAAGACAGCAATAGCCTTTAGGGACATCCATGCACTGTCAGAGCAGAATGTATAATCTACGGAACAGAGGTCAAAGCTTACCCAGTCCAAAGATATCAACAAAGATGGAGCGCAAGGACAGAGGGTTTCTGAAATAGGCCTGATTGTGTAAGGAGAGCAAACACAGGGCTCATGGATGATGTAGAAGCAAAGACCTTTCTATTGGACCAATGATATACTTTCTGTTCTTTTTTAACCCTCATATTTCTGTTACCTGGCAGAGTCTTAATGCACTCACTGGTTCCTTCCACTTGGCGCAATGCCAGAGCTAGATTCACAATGCAGTTGAATTAATAGTGAATGTGAATAAGAGAACTCTAGAGCAGAAAAGACATCATTCCACAAATGGTCACATGGAAGTACCAGTGTGCAGATAAAATCAAAGTTGTCATAACACTAGAGCTTTTACTAAAAACTGGACCACTTATGAAATTAAGTGCTTCTCTGTCATTTTTCCTGTCACTTAATATTGAAATAGACCCTCACTTTGCAAATAATTTATGTGTAGGTCATTCTTTCTCTGACTTGATGAAACTGAAGAGATGGAATGAGGAGGCAGGGGTGGATACTAACAGAAAACAGCTACGTAATGAATTTGCAGATACCTGACATAGTTTGGGGATATCTTAAAATTTGATCAAATGAACTCAGCAAACTATACCACACATATTTTGGCAAATAAGGTCTAATAATGAGGCTAGCTAAAAATTGGAGTAGAAAAAATGAATATAAGTAAGGATATTTTTTCAAAAGAAGATAGTTGGTTAAAAAAATTAATAAATTCACAAATGAAGTTGTGCAAATTTTGCCATATTAAGTTGAAATCAAGCTATAAAAATCAACTTTTTAAGTTTACCATTCTATCATTATACTATCACAAATTTTGTCAAAGAAATACTAACCCCCAAAGCATATTATTACTTTATTGCTTGTGTTAAAGATAAGTACCTAGTTACAATTTTGACTTTATTTTCATTTTTTGACTTCATTTTTATTAAAAATGTCATAATTCATAGTTTTTGAGCTTTTTAAAATATGTTTCAATCATTTAAAAAATTGTTTCACCTGTTTATATTCTACATTTTTCTTTTCTTTTTTTACCATCTCTCTCTCTGTCTCTCTCTCTTTCTTTCTCTCTCTCTCTCTCTCTCGCTAGGTCACTTTCAATTTTCTTTGTGGCTTTTATTCTAGTATTAATTACTGGATAATAAGAAACTTGCTGTATTTTTCTTTTTTATTTCACTGGTGATGACAACTATATTTGATGTAGTTTTGTTTATACTTATTTGGAATGGGAACCTAGGACATTCATTCATTTGTGTGTATTCATCTTACTGACGTCTTTGTTTATTATATTAACTAACATGATTTATCATTTGGCAGATTGTTAGAAATGCATAGTATCAGGAGCCATCCCAGACCTACGAACTCAGATTTTACATTTTAAATATATCCACAAATGATTCATGTGTGCCCTGAAGTTTAAGACACTCCACACCAGTAGTTCTCAACACAGTTTGCATGCAAGGCAAATCAGAAATCTTGTTAGTAGATGGGCATTAGTAATTTTTATAAGGTGCTCAGGTGATTCTAATATATAGCTAGGGTGTGAACCCACTGCACATTCACCCCTTGAGGGCAAAACCATGTGTTAGTTAATTTTATGACTTTCTTAAGGGCCCAATAAAATGTCTTGGCTTATATTAATGGACTTTGTCATACACAGAATGGCATTTCCTATCCTCCAAAGATATGATTTGATACAACACAAATTACAAGTGGTTGACTGAATTTTGGGATTTCAATTCTGAAATGCCTTCTTCAGTTATGTTCTAAGGCAGACGCTATAATAGAAACATAAACCCCGCTGACCATAAATAAAGCACACTGACCTTGAGTTAAAGCTGACAGTGGCCTTTTCTTTATGAAAATAATAGCTTTTGTCACTCACCTTATGAGGTGAAATCAACAAATAAATAACCAAGAATTCTGCAAATATAAAATGCTTTTTATGTAAGAACAAAACTACTACCTCATCAGTATTATTCCACAGAACAAAGTAGATTCTGACCACAGAAAATAGAAACTGAAATCTATAAAACTATACGTTTACAAAGGCCCAAAACTGGGTTCTCTTTGTCCTTAATTCATATATGCTCCTCAGTCTTTGGAATACTTCCAACATGCACAGTAAAAGTCACATGGGTTCTTTGTTTCCTTTCTCAGTTACCTTTTTGACTAAGTTACATAAAATATCAATTTAACCTAAGGTAAAGGAAAATATTAATATTTAAATTTTTAAAAAATCACTTAGGATGAATGCATTAATTTTTAATTCGGTTAATTATTCTTTGTGAAAAAAATGCTCAGGATAAAACTAGTTAGCTCTATAATGTCATTCTGCTATATAATATACAAATTAATTCATGTCATCTTATATTACACTGCTAGCTATTTCCTTCTAAGTATTTGTACATATAGATAGCAGGGACTTAACATGAACTCTTTGTAAAAATATCTTCTGTAACCTTTCCTTCCTAAAAATTTAGTCTCTCTAAAAATTTAGAAAATAGTTAATATAGTAATACCTAGGGCTGCTTCACTGATATGATTTATGCTTTGCAATCATAAAATATTATATCTAGTCAACTGAATTTTAAGAAGCTGAATGCTAGTCAGAAAATTTTATCCCACTTAGGAATAAGTTCACAGTGACAGAATATATTTCCCTGGTGAGTCCAGACATTGTCAGTGAGGAAAGGCTTTTAGTTGCTCCTAGTCTGGGCTTGAATCTCTAAAGAAAAAAGCACTTACTAAAACTATTATCTGAGTCACTTAAGATATATGGCCCTGACTACCAGTATTTTCTCTATTTTTTACTTCAAATATGAACAAATGAGAGCCATTCCTCTCCCAGAAAATCTGGGAATGTTTCTTAAAGGTGGGAAAAGCTGAAAGAGAGAAATAAAATCAATGATAACTCCATTTTTATTGAAGAAGGGAGTTACATTTTCTGTTCTGATTTTTAAATATCTGCTCTCACTTAACATATCCATAGAAATCCAAGTCAAAAATTTTCCCATACTACTAATTCCGTAAGGAAATCCTGAAATTTGATGGAGATCAGAGAATGAACCTTGTTTCATTTGTGTTTCTTTCCAGATAAACACTTTTCCAGTGGTTTATGGAAGAAAACTGATCTTCCATCCAGTGGACCCAAAGTGACTGAAACAAAATGGATATTTATGGATAAACCTCTTAAGGCTACAGATTCATCATTTTGCTTTGTTTGTCTGAGGAGCTCAGGAGAGTTTTGTGATTTACTAGCTGGGGAGTAATTTATTTATTGCTGACAGCTGGGCTCTGAACAAGGAACCAGCACAAATAACAATGTAGAATGGCACTAAATAAAGATTACCAGGATATTACGTCTTCCTTTATGGTATTTGAGGCTGAATAGTCAAATACTGATTTGAATTAACATCTTACATCAGATTGTCATGTCAATGACACTGTTTCTTCAGGGTATTCCTAAGATTGTTCTATCATTTGACTTTCACAGAAGGAAAAGTGAAAGCATTATATTAGATGACTCAGTTCTAAATCTGTGATAGCTGGCAGTAGGTAAATGACTTCATTGGAAATTTGGAAAATATCAAGAATTTTGACACAATTATAGTATAATGCACGCTTTCCTTAAATAAAGCCTAGGTAAATGCAGATAATAGTATTAGCATTAGAAAAAATGCCAACCTTCAATTACAACATCAACATTTACTGCCTGGGCCACACTGAGGCACAGCTTAATACACTTGCTTTGTACTAGCTAACCTATACAACAAGGTCCAGGCTTGATTCCAGGATGACTCTGAAACCATTTTGGCAGAAAGCCCTGAATCAAGACATCTGATAGGTAGAGACAACAGGTGAGATAATATTTTTGATAAAAAGAAATGACATCAAAATCCCTTTGAGATAAGGGACTTCTTTTTAACTTTGTGTTGCTTGTTGATATAGTCATAGGTGTTCTGTTTGTTTTTCATACATCCAATGTAATAGCCTTGATTTTCTCAAAGAATGTCTGTAACACAAAAGGAAATTCAGTCTACTGCTTTTTTCCCATTACTTTCATCTAAAAGTATATAATTTAGGTAAAAAGTGTAGAAGGTTTTGTTCAATCCACTCAGTTTCCTTCTAATGATATCAATAACTATTTTTGTTGGTATCTTATATTCCTTTTTCTCCATAGGGCCTTTTTTGAGGGGAAAGGTTAAGACAAGTTTATTATGCAAATTTTGCAATATTTAAAATATTTATTTGAATAATTTATATGCCAAAATGTCATTATTTACACATTATTTTTGACAGTATATTGGTTTGATTTCTCCTACATAAAGTTCTTTATTTTTTTGTAGTTTTTAAACTTTACAGATGAATGATTGACAAATATGGTTATATTATTTAACGTGAACAATGTGGTGATTTGATATGCACACATACCAAAGGGCATTTTCAATTTAAGATTCATGAGCTTGAAAACAAGTAGGTAGAAAATACTTGCAGTTGAATTCTGATTTCATATGTACATGTACAGTTCAGAAAATCCGATTTCATTTCCAGTTCTTCATTTTCACATTGTGTGACCTTAAATCTACTCAAGGTCACTGATCTTTATTTCCCTCAGTTAATATGTCACAAATCTGTTTTTTTAATCACATTGTGAAATATTCTTCTAAGATAATGATTTTATGGTCACATACAACCCAACTGTATATTTCTTGCCCTTTGATATTAAATTTATTCCTTATTGTTGGGCATGTAGCTTATTTTTTCCCTATTATTTAAAAATGTTACAAGAAACATTATTGGACTTTCATCTTTTAATGCATATTGTATAGTTTTCTTAGGTACATTTCTACAAGCAGCATTACAGGATCAATGGGAATGGATATGGTATTTTTTTTTCTTTTTCATAGAGGCAACTGTCTAATAAAATGCATATATTTATTTCATTTAACGTTTATTTATTTTGAGAGAAAGAGAGAGCATGAGCACGGGAGGGGCAGAGAGAGAGAGGTAGACACAGAATCCAAAGCAGGCTCCAGGCTCTGAGCTGGCAGCACAGAGCCCAATGTGGGGCTTGAGCCCATAAACCATGAGATCATGACCTGAGCCAAAGTTGGATGCCTAACTGAGTCACCCAGGCACCCCAAAATATGCATATATTTAAATTTAAGTGTTTTGGTCCTAGTTGCTTGGCTATAGGCAGCTTCTCAAAGATTCATGAATTGGAGAAGGTACCATATGTATCTTTTGTGTTATCCTTGGTATATTTTGATATATAAAGAATATATGTATCCTTTCTTCCCCTCTCCTATCCTTTCCTCCTTCATAACTTTACTTTCTTACTTCTTTACACTTTTACTTTTGAAATGAAGATCTTACAATACTATATCAGAAGTTGCAAATATTTTAAGTTGAAAATGCATTTAATACACCTAACCTCCTGAACATCATACCTTAAACATGCTCAGAACACGTACATTAGCCTACAGTTGGGCAAAATCTTCTAAAACAAAGCCTATTTTATAACAAAGTGTTGAATCTCTCATAATTTGTTGAATATTGTACTGAAAGTGAAAAGCAGAATGGATTTATCGGTAATAGAAGTATTTCAGTTCTTTACTCTCCTGATTGCATGGCTAACTGGGGACTATGGCTTGTTGCTGCTGCCCAACATCATAAGAGACTATCAGACTGCCTATCACTAGCCTGGAAAACAATCAAAATTCAAGACACCCTGATCTTGGACTTCAAACATCAGAACTGTGAGAGATAAATCTGTGTTGTTTTTAAGCCACGCAATCTGCAGTATTCTGTTGGAGTAGCCTGAACTAAGATTATATATATATATATCTGTGTGTGTGTATAGTAATATATAGACAATATATAGTAATATATTTTTTCATATGTGTATATTATATAGTACATATGCAGTATACATATATGTGCAAATAGCTATATTACAGGTAGAAAGTAGTATCTTTTTTTTATTTTATTTTTTATTTTTAAAAAAATTTTTTTTCAACGTTTATTCATTTCTGTGACAGAGAGAGACAGAGCATGAACGGGGGAGGGGCAGAGAGAGAGGGAGACACAGAATCGGAAACAGGCTCCAGGCTCTGAGCCATCAGCCCAGAGCCTGACGCGGGGCTCAAACTCCCGGACCGGGAGATCGTGACCTGGCTGAAGTCGGACGCCCAACCGACTACGCCACCCAGGCACCCCGAGAAAGTAGTATCTTAAAAGAGAATGCATTCTTCCAATTACCCACACTAAGAATGCTTGCTTTATTTTCAATAGTGACTTCAGGAGAGCATGACAGTTTTAGTGAAAGCTCCATCAAATATCTAGTACCGGTGTAAAATGATACTAGATTCCTGACAATTAGCTCCCATCAAAACTTAGCCAGGCTGTCTTTGATGAACACATTGCCTTTCATATTCCTCACCTTGGCAGTCATCTTCAGTAACCCTGCCATGTTTACAAGGACACCATGGCTTCAATCAGAAACTCAGAATTCATTTAAAAAGCTCGATGAGACAGGGTCACTGTTTCAGGTTTATTTCATACCAATGATGTTATCAAATATAATTCTCTGTGGAGTTACAAGACAAAAGAATGGAGACACTTTTCTGAGACAGTTACACATTCAGGAAATAGATGAGAATGAGAACCAATGTAACTTAGTCTAATACTCCATAACTGTATAAAATGAATCATCATATTATTTGGCATTTTTATTTTATTTTTTCATTACGATAAATGTACTTTTTAATCCTCATCAACTATTTCACCCATCCCCCCACTGGTAACCATAAGCTTGTTCTCTATAGTTAAAGTCTGTTGGTTTCGCTCTCTCTCTCTCTCTCTTTTTCTTTGCTCATTTGTTTTGTTTCTTAAATTCTACATATGAATGAGATCATGTGATATTTGTCATTTTATGACATATTTTGTGTAGTATAATACTCTAGCTCTGTCCATGTTGTTGCAAATTGCAAGATTTCATTCTAATTTATGGTGAATAATACACATACATATATACTACACCTTTGTGTATGTGTGTGTGTATTATATATAATATATATATATATTATATATAATACACACACAATGGCTATTGTAGATACTGCTGCTATAAACATTGGGGTGTGTGTATCCCTTTGAATTAGTATTTTTCTGTCCTTTGGGTAAATACCTAGTAGTGCAATTGCTGGATCATAGAGCAGTTCTATTTTTAACTTTTTGAGGAACTTCCATATTGTTTTCCAGAGTGGCTGCATGAGTCTGCATTCCCACCAACAGTGCAAGAGTATTCCCCTTTTTCCACATCCTCACTAACACCTGTAGTTTCTTGTGTTTTTGATTTTAGCCATTCTGACAGGTGTAAGGTGGCTTCTCATTGTGGTTTTGATGTGCTGAGTGCGTTTCTCTGATGCTGAGTGATGATAGCATCTTTTTCATGTGCCTGTTGGCCATCTAGGTGTCCTTTTTGAAGAAATGTCCTTTCACGCTTTCTGCCCATTTTTAAATCGGATTGTTTTTGTGGTGTTCAGTTGTATAAGTTCTTTATATATTTTGGATACCAACCCTTTATTAGATATGCCATTTGCAAATATCTTTGACTTTTTATTTTGTTGATTGTTACCTTCACTGTGCAGACTTTTGGACTTTTTATTTTCACGTAGTCCCAATAGTTTATTTTTGCTTTTATTTCCCTTGACTCAGGAGACCTATCCAGTAAAATGTTGCTACAGCTGATATCAGAAAAATTACTGCCTGTGTTCTTTTCAGGTAATTTTATGGTTTTAGGTCTCCACTTAAGTCTTTAATCCACATTGACTTATTTTTGTGGAAGAAGGTAGTCCAGTAGTTCTTTTGCATGTTGCTGTCCAGTTTTCCCAGCACCGTTTGTTGAAGAGGAAACTGCCTTTTCCCATTGTGTATTCTTGTCTCCTTTGCCAAAGATTAATTGACCATATAACTATTGGTTTCTTTGTGGGTTTTATATTCTATTTCTATTCTATCGATCTACGTATCTATTTTTATGCTAGTACCATACTGTTTTAATTACCACTGCTTTCTGATACAACTTGAGGTCTGGAACTGTGGTACCTTCAGTTTTTTTCTTTTTTCAAGATTGCTTTGAGGCTATTTGAGGTCTTTTGTAATTCCACACAAATTTTAGGATTTGTCTCATTCTGTGAAAAATGCTATTGGTATTTTGGTAGGGATTGCATGAAGTCTGTAGATTGCTTTGGGTAGTGTAGATATTGTAACAATATTTACTCTTCCAACCCAAAGTAACTTAGTCCAATACCACGCAATTACATAAAACTAATTATCATTAGCCTTTTCAAGTTAAATGTTTGAATATTTGTATATTAAGTTAATTATTTTCTAGCTAGACAAAAACATTTTGCTATTTAATGTTTTGGACTCAGTTTCTCCCCATGCCTACCTCGTACTTGCCAGTAATTTAAGCCCTGAGGACAAAAGCACCGAATTGTTTTAGGAGTAATGTAATAATGTAATTATTATGCCAAATTTCTAAGGTAAATACTATTTCTTCTTTTTAACTGTTGAGTCGGCATGGGAAGGACAACATACAGGTTTCATTCTAAGAAACTTGATTCCTTGAGGGACGGCAAAGTCAAATTCTATAAATGATTATTTTATCTAATTGAATATTAGTAAATTCAAATAACCTCATATGTAGAGATTTTAAAAACACTTTATTAAAACATGTTTTTATTTATTACTATAGTCACAGAAATGTACATTAGAATTTCAAAGTATTATAATGTATGTCTGGAATTATAGAACTTCTAAACATTTTTTAGATATTCTTGACTCATGCATTTATTTTATTCATATTTATCATGCACTATTAGGTGCTCTAAGAAACATGAAGGTAAATTGATGAGACAAATGTATTTACTGTGCTTATGAATGTCCAATGGACATTAAATAAGGACTAAAATAAATAGCTTTTAAATAAAATTATGATGAGATTCTATTTTTAAAAGTTCACTATATATAGTGAAACAGCAAAATGTGAGACAGCTTCAGAGATACTTTTACTAGCTTCAAAAATTCTAAAAAAAGTGAATAAACAAATAAACAAAGTCCTATATGTTTCCCATCAAAACTGACTTTCCTGTTGTACTGGAGCAGTGTTTTCTGCTGTAATTTTGTAAAGTTACAGGATTATTTTAACAAGAGAGGCATTTACAGCATAACCCCACACACAGTTCATCACAATTTCTCATAGGTAACATATGCCTAATAAATATTTGTGGGGTAAAATTGAATGTGTTAAAAGTTACAAAATGCATTTTATGGTATTTTTTTTTAATCTCCTTTATTTCAGGTTAAAACTACGATAACAAAAGTTTCCTGTAACAGCCGTTGATCATTGGCTTGATCTTATTATAGGGGCCAGAGCAACTTGACTGTTGTGAGGTACATTGCCAACCTACATATTCCTCAGTATCAAAGCCAGGGAGACAGATTTACCAAGACCAGTTAATCACAGAATTCTCAAAAGAATAATATATATCATGACTGAACTTGGAAGCCATGGGTCCAAGCTATAGAAGCAATAAGATCCTTTCTGTGTTTTGAGATGAGGGCTTAAATAAATTACAAAGCAAAGGTAGAAACTGTACAATGTAGAAAGTGACTGGAAGCTGGAGATTAAAATAAAATCAAAACATGATTATGGAATTTTTTGTTTTAGGGGATGTTATGTTTTAAACACAAATATGACTGTGCTTAAACATGTTCATGGCAGTGCTTGGGCATGTGGGTGACTCAGTTGGTTATGCATCCAACTCTTGTTTGGCCTCAGGTCTTGATCTGACAGTTTGTGAGATGGAGACACGCCTGCCCCCCCTCACAACACACATCATTGGGCTCTGAACTGACAGCACAGAGCCTGCTTGGGATTCTCTCCCTCTCTGTCTGACCCTCCCCTGCTTATGCTGTCCCTCTCTCTCTCTTTCTCAAAGTAAGTAAATAAGCTTTAAAAAATAAATAAAAATAAAAGTGTTTATGGCTGTGTTTATGACATGGCAAGTGCTATGTGTTATTTAATCAAAATAATATAATAGATTCAGGTTATATTAACAAAAACTATACACACGGGTTTGGGCATTTTTGACTTTATAACCAATTTGATTCATTTCACAGAGGTAAAAATACCATTTTGAAGAAGTCAAGCAGGATTGAATATCATACTGTATTTTACAGGAAAACATTTTCCTCTCCATATGTTAACACAAAGTATCATTAATCATAATTTTTTTCTTTGCATCCCCACTGTTTTGAACAACTGGTTTCATCTTCAGTTTTTATAAATGATCCGATTCCTGAATGATTGCCTGTAACTTTTGCTAATCTACCTTTTCAAAGAGTCTAGTTTTCTGTTCTTTTGGTTTGGTCTGCCTTATTTCTGATGTATTGCTTGCCTTGTTCTGAGTCCCGAAATTCAATCAAATAATTTTCTGGAACCTAGTTCTTATTTTACTATCAGCAAATTGATCACTTAGTTCTATGTCCTCAGCTGTCCCTTGGCTGTTGGCTTCTCTCAACTAGCTAGAGTTTGGCTAACTTTATTCCCTCTCTTCACTCACAACGCAGTCTAAACGTCCCAAATTATTCTCTGTTCAACTATATTATGTGGTTACAGTTTGTATATAAATCTAAGGCATGTTCTCATAATTCCTACTGCTGTTTTATGCATTAAAGTGGTTATGCAAAAAGATGAGCTCTAATGCTGAGGAAGGAGAGAACTCTGAAGAGGAAGACATCGAATGAATGCAGAAAGAACCAAGTAAAGAAGCTTCCAAACATTAAGAAGAAAGATTTGAGGTGTTTTAGGGGACATATTTTTTTCTAAAACACCATTCCTTATACCTTTTTAAAAATACAACTCAAAAAGTGGATGTAGGGATGCCTGGCTGGCTCAGTCAGTAGAGCATGTGACTCTTGATCTTGGGTCATGAGTGTAAGCCCTGCATTGGGCATAGAGATTACTTTTTTAAAAAGTGGGTGGAGAATAAGTAAGAGTACTAATAGTTTGCTGAGATTCTTACAGTGGTGAGGGATTAAAAATATTTTTTAATTTGAGTGTAGTTGACATACAATGTTCATTAGTTTCAGGTGTAAAACACAGTGATTCCACATCTCTGTATGTTATACTGTGCTCACCATGAGTATACCCACCATCTTTCACCATACAACGCTGTTAATTTTATAACATTTATATCACTGTAAATATTTCTCTGTTTCTGTGCATCAAGGGAAGCTAAATAACACTCTACATATTGTGTGTGGACTCAAACACCATGACAGCCATTTCACCGACTAATAAATGGATCAGAGTAGCACTGTTATTAGTCACTAGAAAACATGAAACCATTGCCAACCATACTTCTCTCTCTTTTTAAATGTTTTGTCCTAAATGGAAGTTGTCCACCTAGAAAAAAACTTCCATAGATTGGGCAGCACCCACTAATTATAGATAGAAATTTGTATTTCAGGGGCGCCTGGGTGGCTCAGATGGTTGAGCAGCCGATTCTTGGTTTCGGCTCAGGTCATGATCTCACGGTTCATGAGTTTGAGCCCCCTGTTGGGCTCTCTGCTGACAGTGCAGAGTCTGCTTGGGATTCTCTCTCTCTCTGTCTGTCTCTTCTCTCTCTCCACCTCGCTCTCCCCTTTCTCTCTCTCTCAAAATAAATAAATAAATGTTTAAAAAAATAAAGAAAATTTATATTTCATACTTGATCTGGAATATGTCCACACTAATTCTCTATATTACTTCCAAAAGAAAAGCAAAATGTAGGGTCCACCTTCACAATAGTTCAAACTCATTTCATATCATGGAAAAAAATGTTGCTTTGAATATAGCAGAAATTATGCAAAATCAATTCAATGTGATTAGAGGAATTTGAATAAAATAATTATTTTCAGGTGTCATCTCTGTAAAAAGAGCATATTATATACCCAGAAAATGAAGAGCAAGACCTGTTCTAGCAAAACTCCTGTACGTTAAAGGAAAAGAAAAAAAAAAGTTTTTTGTGTCTCTAGGTGAAAAGAACAGGTGACATATAAAGACTGAAAAACAAGGGCCAACACATAGCAGTAAGCATTTTTGATGTGAAGACTGTGATTCAAAATATCATTTCCCATTAAATAAAGATGGTGTTTCTTGGAAGAATGCTTTAGCTTGTGCAAGATAAATCTGGAACTCTGACATACTAGATGGTAAGGGACTGGCTTCCCAGTTTTCATTTCATATCAGAACACTACCTCAGAGCCAATTGAGCTGTGAAGTATCTTGCTATGTATCTTGCTCTGTTTTAGAGGTATTTATTATCACTTTTCATCTAGGTTTCAAAAGGAACAGGTTTAACACATTTATAAATATTCCAGCCCTTGATCACTGCATTTTATATTTTCTTCACTTTTTACTGCCTTTTTAAATGTATGCATATACATTCTTTTTTTTTAACTTTTTAAATGTTTTTTATTTTTGAGGGGGGGGGGCAGAGAGAGAGGAAGACACAGAATCTGAAGTAGGCACCAGACTCTGAACTGTCAGCACAGAGCCCAATGTGGGGCTCTAACTCACAAATTGTGGGATCATGACAGTGATCTGAGCCCAAAGTCGGATGCCCAACCAACTGAGCCAACCAGATGCTCCTACTGTATCCATATACATTCTAAATATCCATATAATTTTATCATTTGCATATCATACAAATATTACAATTCTCTTAGATAGTCTTAAATACGAAGATTTTTTAGTGGTCACTTTGAATGCCATTACATGAATGCATTTTGAAAACCAGTCTCTAATTGCATATTGTCCTATAACAAATTAGACTTAGAAGAGTATTCTTGTCTTTTAATTGTCTACATCAGGGGGTCTGCCATGTGCTTCAAAAGGTTATGTGATTTTCTTGTCAAACAACTTCTTATATGGCACAGTTATTGCAACCTGAATTGCCTATGGTATTATTAAATGGGACTGATTAGATTGGAGATAATCTTAGAGATAATATAATTAAAATTTTCTCCAAAGATCCAATATTACCCCACAAGCCTGGTCATGCACATAAGCCATTTTAAACTGGTTCAACCAATATTTCAATAAGGCTAGAAAGAAAGTGGTGATCATTGGAAGAGTAATGAAGGAGGAAGGAGGTAGGGAGGGAAGAAGGGAGAGAATTTCTGCCAAAAGGAAGGAAAGAAGGAAGGATAGAAGGAAGAGGTGAAAAGGATGAACGGGGAAAACCAGAAATAGCCAGGGACTAGAAGGTGAATCTAGGCCTGGATACAGATAGATACAAATTCTATAGGAAATTAAGAATTGCTGATTTAGATGTTATCCATTCATTGAAGCCATAGAAAGCTCATTATACCTGTTACTTTTCAGTAAGCAAACAGTGGGTGCTCATTTCATTCCACCTACTGAAAGGACTTTTGCTCCATTATTTACCAAAGGCATATCAAGAAGTGGTGTTCTTTCCCAAGAAAAACTTTGCTAAATAAACAGAGGGAAACTTCTAATACTGCCAAATGTAAATTCTAGTCTACTAGTAACTTTATTTATTTTTTATTTTGTTATAAATTTTTTAAATGTTTATTTATTTTTGAGAGAGACACATATAGAGACAGAGACAGAGACAGAATGTGAGCGGACAAGGGGGAGAGACAAAGGGAGACACAGAATCTGAAGCAGGCTCCAGCCTCTGAGCTGTCAGGACAGAGCACAACACGGGGCTCAAACTCATGAACTGTGAGATCATGACCTGAGATGAGCCGACGTCAGATGCTTAACGACTGAGCCATCCAAGCACCCCTAATAACTTTATTAATAAATGCTAAGTAAAGCCATTCTCAAACTTTTTGGCCTCAGGACTCCTTGTTGGAAGAGGTCATCAGGAGGATGCGACCCATGAGCTAGACCTAGGCAATTGGAGGCTGCATCCCCCTCCACTGTCCTTGGAAAATCCGTCTGTCCACCCACCATAGCTGAAGTAGTTCCAAGAATACAGCCTTCAGAGAGCATAGTGTTGTTGAAACCATCTGCCTGGTATACTTGACAGAACCCCAGTAAAGTCTCTGTACAAACTTTAAGGATTCTGGAGAGCAGGTGCAGAGATCTACTTGTCTTGCTGCCACCCAAGACAAGCCTCCTAACTTCCCTTGCTTGTTAAACCTGCTATCTGCAGATCTTGAATGGCTGCCTCTTTTTCAGGTCTCTCCTTGCCCTCTGTGTATGGGGAATTCACCAGTTCACAGAGGCAAGAAACTTCAGTGAGAAGAATGGCATTGTACTAAATCTCTGTAGTGGCTGGCTTAATAGAAGATGGTGGCTTTCTCATACCTGTGTCTCCACTCAGTAGGTAGTAATATGTTGTCTTAGTTGAGGTAAATAATGAAAATCCAACCTCACAAAGATACTTCATTTAGAGATGTGAAAATTGTGGAAATGTGATGATAATTGATCACACAGCAAAAATCAACAATCTCAAACAATCAGTGCAATAAGTTTACTCCATAAAATTAATTGATCTGTCTTGGACTTTGTATGGATCTTTTATTCATACATGATTTTTGTAACTGTAGGGCCTGTTTATTTGAGAGGTGTTGGCTCACTGAGTTATGCAGATCTTCTAAGTGTTTGACACATTTCTTTACACAATAACAAAAAGCCATCTTCTTACTATTACAGCCACTTTCATTAGTAAAGTAAGTATTGGGAAGCTTTCAAGCCCCTGGGGAATAATACAAGTCTTCCAAAATTCTAATTTTCACTTGAAAGCCCAAAGTTGACTATGGACAAAATTACTGTCAGTTATTTTCCTGGAAGTTACAGGCTCTTTGTTCATTGTTGACAAATTTGTGTCAAATACATCAAGTCTGATTAACCATAGGTTGTTCATTTGTTTTGTTTTGTTTTTCCAAGTAAAAATGATTTTCCATGAAAACAGCGGCTACATCAGCTACCAGGACATTCAGATGCACGAACGCTTTTCCTCAAGTTAGTCATCACACTTCAGTGTACCAGGGAAATTATTTATGCATATTTCTCATTTTGTCACACAAAATATTAAAAAGACATGTACTGTAATATCGAGATTCAATAAAGTTAATAATTTTATTGACCTTCAAGGACAATCTTCAGTGCAACTGAGTTTTAAATTTCTTTCCAGCTAGTTTATAGTAATGAAGAATATGATGATACTAATACATTTTGGGGCCGTGTTTTGTTTTGGGGTAATTTACCAGGGGATTTTCCATCATTGCTGTTGCACCATCAATGAAAATATCACACAATGAGAATGGCACAGAGAAAAGGTAATATGATATCGTAATATTAGCATAAAAATAATTTTGAGCTTGTCGACCCCCTGAACGTGTTATAGGAACCCCCAGGGGTCTTGTAACTCACCCTTTGAAGACTGATACTATGCTAAAATAAAATACTAAAAATATAGTTGTCCCTGATGGGGATCTGAAGAATATATTGTTAGCAGAATAGGGCTGAGGAAAGAGCACCTATGCCTTTGTTTTCCTCTGAAAGGTAGTTAAGACTGTTTCTAAGGGTTTGGGTGCTGGGTTCTGATTTTTTTTCCATTCCATCAATGCTGTTAATACATATAGTCTTGATGTCTGATAATAAGCATTTAATAAATATGTATTAACTAATATGCATGCATCAATAACTTAATATATATTAATATTTATCATTATAAATTAATAAAAATATATCACATGAATAAACAGGAAAGATTTGAGTCTTAGTTCTGAAACTTTCCAACTGTGTGATTTGGGGGGAACTTAGCCTACTTTTTTCCTCCATATTATTATATGTAAAGTAGCCATTCTATGAGTACCTCCATCATAGAGTTATGGTAAAGTTTATTCCAGATGTTTCGCTCATGGGAATGTCTCAAATATTAACTCAATGTATTTGATTCATTGTCTACCAAGCTCTTCAATAATTTCATTGTATTCGTTTGTTTTTCCTTATTTCCCAAATATAATCACTGAGGATTTTAAATCTGTTGAAATGTTTCATACTAATATATATGTACATCATAGTTCAATAAAATAAAAGAATGAAAGGAAGGAAGGAAGGAAGTATGGAGGGTAGAAGGAAGGAACCACGCTAAGGTCAAACAGCAGGGAGAATTTAATACAAGGATTTAGGTTTAAAAATGATGGAAGGGCAGGGCACCTGGGTGGCTCAGTCGGTTGAGGGTCAGACTTCAGCTCAGGTCATGATCTCACAGTCTGTGAGTTCGAGCCCCGCGTCGGGCTCTGTGCTGACAGCTCAGAGCCTGGAGCCTGTTTCAGATTCTGTGTCTCCCCCTCTCTGCCTCGTCCCCTCCATGCTCTGTCTCTCTGTGTCTCTCAAAAATGAATAAATGTTTAAAAAATTTTAAAAATAAAATAAAAATTATGGAAGGGCTAAAAGAATAAATGGGCTATCCAAAAAGCAGTTCTTTCCAAGAGCAAGAAAACAAATGAGAGGAGATGGTCTAAGAAAGACTATATACCAGGGGCGCCTGGGTGGCTCAGTTGGCTAAGCCTCTGACTCTTGATTTTGGCTCAGGTCATGACCTCATGGATCATGAGTCTGAGCCCCGCCTCGGGCTCTGTGCTATTGGCACAGAGCCTGCTTGGGATTCTCTCTCTTTCCCTCTCTGTCCCTGCCCCACTCTCTTTCTCTCTTTCTACCCCTTCCCCACTTATGCTGTTTCTCTCTGTCTCTCTCTCTCTCTCTCTATCAAAAAATAAACATAACAAAAAAGGAAGACTACCTACCACCTATACCAACTATTGTGGGAGCCATCATGCAATGTATGCAGTATATAAAATATTTGCTTCATCTCCCCCAAAAGTAAACTTGTTTGGGGGGAGTGTTTTTGCCCCAACATTGTCAAATTGTAAACATGTTTTGTTTGTTTGTTTTAGAGAAAGAGCATATGGGGGGATGGGGGGAGAGGGGCAGAGGAAAGTAGAGGGAGAATCCTAAGCAATCTCCATGCTGTCAGCATAGAGCCCCACATGGGGCTCAATCTCATGAACCATGAGATCATGACTTGAGCTGAAACCAAGAGTCAGATGCTTAACTGACTGAGCCATCCAGGTGCTCCATGAACATGTTCTTATTATGAAATACTACAAATATATCCATATCCATATGAATATATCTCCATTTTGAACATATTTTTTGAGGATCATTTTCTGAAAAAAGAAAATATGTCTTTACCACCCCCCAAAACAAGTAATGTAAACATGCTCTTTTTGTTTGAAAGAAACTATATTGAGGCACCCGTGAGAATGTTTACAAATAGTCTTGGCTGGTGTACTCCCCCCCCACCCCCTGAGTAATGACTTTGGCATGAGGCATTGATCTCCTTTCATATTTCTGAAAAATATTGAACCATTCTGTGCACAGAGCACAGAGTCTGCTGTGAGGCAGCTACACCTTCCTCAGTACAACGGGAAGATGTCTTGCTGGCAAAGGTCACAGACAAACTAAACTGTGAGTCAGTGATGGCCACAATGACAGACTCATGGGCCCCATTGAGGTAGTGTATACTTGTTACTTCCTCAGATCCAGTAGATTGCTTTTTACTTAGCCTGTTGATGGAAGTACATGGCAGTATTGCACTAACCAAGTATTTATGGGGTTTATTTATATTTATATTTTTATTTATTTATTTATTTATTTATTTTTGGCATTGCTTACCCTGTGACATCCGGACCTTAGGTTTTGGTATAGACTGAACGTCTGTGCCCCCTCAAACTTGTATGTTGAAACCTCATCCCCAATATGTTGGGGTTTGGAATTGAGGTCTGTGGGAAGTGATTAGGTCCTGAGAGTAGAGCCCTTGTGAATTAGATTTGTGCCTTATAAAAGAGACCACAAAGAGCTTCTTGGCCTCTTAGCCATGTGAGGACATGGAGAAAAGACAGCCATATGAACCAGGAAGCGAGCCCTCACTGGACACTGAATCTCCCAGTGACTCACTCTTGGACTTCTCAGCTTCCAGAAATTTTAAGAAATAAATGTCTGTTGTTTATAAGCCACCCAGTCTATGGTAGTTTGTTATAGCAGCCCAAACACACTGAGATAGGTCTTTATATTGACCTTAAGATAATATTCAGAATAAGACACCATATCACTACAAACCTACCAGAATCACCAAAAGCCACTGGAGGCTAGCTTGCACTGCTAGCATAGCCCCAACCACTGATGTTGCTAGATTCCTAAGCCTCCCACTGCTACGCTTGCTTAGTAGTCCGCTCTTACAACAACTGTTGCCAAAACAGGAAAAGTGAAAGAAAAATAAGTTTTTTCCCTCCAGAATTTCAATTTCTTGCTAGTGACTCCCATTGGAAGAACAAAAATGGAAGTCTGGCAAACAGTATATGCAGAATCCCAGCCCCTGCAGCATAGAACTGAACTCAGCATGGCAGAAATGGAACTGGTGGGAAACAGGCAAATAAAGGGAAACATGGAGTAAATATAAGTACAGCATCTATGTGTGGGATACTGTGATTGAGCAATGTCTTTGACAGGCTCTTATCCCCACAAATTCTAATCTTTTCACCACAAAGTAGAATTACTGAACTCTGTGAAGACTTGAGAAAACTGGAATTTAGAGAGAGAGAGAGAGAGAGAGAGAGAAGAGAGAGAGAGAGGGAGAGAGAGAGAGGGAAATGAGCCAAGATCCAGATAAGAGATTCATTTTGATCACCATTTGTCTATTTGTCACATATTTAATCATGAGAGACACAGTTATGACTAGAAGGACCACTTGTCTTCTGAGAGTCCAAAAGTGAGGGGAAATATGTACACAAAGAGCTGAAATCTAGAGCAGTATATGAAAAAATACATAAGTAGTACAAAGTATTTCTATTTAAAGGGATTACTTTATTATAGAAACTTTTTTCTGGGAGCCATAAAATAAGTCTAAGGTTAATGCATTATAATTAGGAGATAATTCCCATTTTTTTCCCTATTATCATTATTTCCCCTTGAGTATAAATTTATTGTAAATGAAACTAAAAATACTAAAACAGTTTAATGTTTTTCTAACGGTAAAAAATTAATATTTTCTAATACATAATTTAATTATTTCTAATGTTTTTAATCAAAACAGGCTTGTTTTAGACCGTATGGGAAATATCCTATGCAATATCTTAATTTTCTCCAACTTATTGCTAATTTATTGTAATTAATACAAATATGTGAGAAAATACTTTTACTTAATAATTGAAGTCGTCTCTGATTCATCGCTGAAAGTTCCAGGAATGAAGAAGTTGCATTATGGAGATTAAACATGTTTAAGGTTTACGTTGTGTACTACCAAATCAATTTACACTTCTATCAATGGTGATGGTTCTTTTGTGCCTGGCTTGAATTTCATTATTTTACTGAAAATATTTAAGTAATATCTTTATACCAACATTTTGTCTTTAAGTTCTATTAGTGTTTGGTATACTTATGATATTCTTGAAGTCATACTGGAGATTTTTATATTACTTTTGCCCTGGAACAATCTATATGGCATGGAAATGAATGTTTGGAAGAAATAAAGAGACAGTGAAACTATCCAGTTCGCGGGATATTTTGCAGAGATAATTTTCTTTTGTGTGGATTTGATTTTGCCTTTGACAGATAACTTTTCTATTTCTTTTTTTCCTCCAGTTTTATTGAAGTATGATTGACAAATAGAAAAGGTATATATGTAGGTTGTTCAACTTCATATTTTGATATATGTATGTATATTTAAATAATTATCACAATCTAATTGATATATTCCTCACCTCATGCAACTATACTTTATCTTTCTTTTTTCTTTTGCTTTTTTTATTTTGAGAGGGTGGGGAGGGGCAGAGAGGAAAGAAGAGAGAAAGAATCCCAAGCAGGCTCTGTGCTGACAGCACAGAGCTCCATGCAGTGCTTGATTTCACGAATTAAGAGATCATGACCTGAACCAAAATCAAGAGTCAGACGCTTAACCAACTGAGCCACTCAGGTACCCCTATCTTTCTGTGTGTGTGTGTGTGTGTGCACGCGCATGTGAGAACACAGAAGATGTACTCTCTTAGCAAATTTCAAGTGTAAATACATTAACTATAGTCACCACACTAGGTCTCCAAAAGTTATTCAAATCATAACTGAACGTTTGTACCTTTTGAATAATGTTTTCCTTTTCCCCCACCCTCCAGCCCCAGTAACCACCATTCTGCTCTGTTATTATGAGTCAGACATTTTTTAGCTTCCTCATATAGGTAAAATCATGTAGTATTTGTCTTTCTGTGTCTGACTTCATTTTTCTTAGCCTACTGTATTCTAGGTTTATATGTGTTGTTGCAAATGGCAAGATTTCCTTCTTTTTAATGGACAAATAATATTCCATTGTATGTGTGTGTATCTTTATCCATTCTTCTGCGGATAGACTCAGGTTTTTTTCCCCATATTTTGGCTACTGTGCATAATACTGCAATGAACATTGGAGTGCAGATAACTCTTTGAAGTAACGATTTTATTTCCTTCACATATACCCAGAAGTGAGATAGATGGATCATATGGTAGTTCTATTTTTAATATTTTGAAGACTCCCCCATATTGTTTTTCATAATGGCTGTTCCAATTTAAATTCCTACCAACAGTGTACAAGACTTCCCTTTTCTCTACATCTTTGCCAACCCTAGTTATTTTTTTTTTGTTTTTTTTTGTTTTTTTTTTTACTTTTTGATAGTCGTTCTGATAGGTGTGAGTGATATCACATGGTGATTTTTCTCTGTATTTTCCTGATGATTAGTGATGTTAAGCATCTTTTCATGTGAACGTTGGCCATCTTTAATTGGGTTGTCTTTTGTTTATGATTTTCCTGTTGAGTTTTACAAGTTCCTTATATTTCTTGGAATTAACCTCTTAATAGATATGTGATTTGCAAATATATCATCTGCCATTCCATAGGTTGTCTTTTCATTCTGTTTAATGTTTCCTTTGCTGTACAGAAGGTTTTTAGTTTAGCCCCAATTATTTGATTTACTTATTGTTCTTTTTTCTGGTTTAATAACAAAATAATTTAAAGCAATGCATCTATATTTTCATTGGATAATACTTGAGCAACCTACCCAAGTTTTAAGATGTATTATTAACATGGTTGCTCTTTCGTAAATAGTCTATGATTATTTCATTAATTTCCTTTTATTACTCCTCAATTTTTGTACTTAGAATTGCTATGTTTTGATTTATGTATGGTGAGATTCAATCATCTCTGAATGAGCCTGTTTGATGAGGGTACTGTGTGGATTAAAACTGGCTTCAAATTTTGATATTTCACACATGGATAAATAGGATTCAATTTATTTTCCTTTGAAATCGGCATAGTCTTAATGACTTTCTTGACTTCTCAGAAAGTGGTGGAAGTGATGCTGGGTGACTGACTTCCAATGCTAGTTCAGCCAAACCCTTTTTTTGTTTTTAATGTTTACTATTTTGAGAGAGAGACAGAGTATGAGTGGGGAATGGGCAGAGAGAGAGGGAGACACAGAATCCTAAGCAGGCTCCAGGTCCTGAACTGTCAGCACAGAGCCTGATGTGGGGCTTGAACTCACAAATCGTGAGATCATGACCTGAGCCAAAGTCTGTCCTTTAACCAATTGAGACACTCCGGTGCCCCTCAGCCAAACCCTTTTAATACACTAATTTTCAATAAAAAATAGATAACTAGACATTTTTAAAAAATTTTTGTTGTTGTTTTGTTTTTCAGAAAAAGCACAAATGGTGAATATATATTTCAGCTTTTCTTCAGAATATCTTCATTTGGTTATATGTACGCATGTATTTTGTTTTTCATTATGACCAAGAAAAAAATAATGACAATTAGAGTTAGTACATATTTATTGACAATATTTTTACTCATAATTCTGTAGATATCCCTTCCTTTCTGAAAGTATGTAATGTTTTTGAATATATTGATATCAACCTATTTCTTTGTACTTTTGCATGTCATTTTTTTTAACTTTTCAAAATTCCTAAATCCCCATATGACTTTTATTTGTGAAATTTCTGTCATTTCATTGTATTTTTTAATTAATTATTTTTCCTGCTTAAATTTAGTTCATTTCAATCTTTAACTGTGAACTTTTATTGTAATACAGATTTAATTTTTTCTTCTTTCCTTATTGTTATGGTTACTTTGAAAACATAAAAGGTTAAAAACTTTAAAAGGTTTTTTCCTTTTATTTCACAACTTAAGTAACTTACCTCAGCATTATTTTCCTTTTGTTCCTTCATTTTGCATTCTGAGAGAATATCAAGTTATCTTACATATTACTGATTATCCTGTAATGTTTAGTTTTCTTTCCACTGTTTCTAATAATCACTTAAATTCACTTAAATTCTCATACTCATTTTTTTTTTGCATCTCCTGTATCTTGGAGACACATATGTTACAAAAAAGGTGAATGAAAACTTATCATTCATGGAGTGTACCTAACCTATGGATTTTTTTTCAGGCTTACATAGTCTGCATTCACTGTTGGGTCACATCTCCACATGTAAATCACCATTTTTGTTTGTTTGTTTTCATTTCTGTCATTTACCACCAGGATCAGGATATTCTATAAACATTAGTAGAGGAGTTTTTGTTTTTGTTTTTACATTTTACTTTTAAATTTAATTCTTTATCAACCATTCAAAATATGCCCACTAAGTATTATAATTATTCTCAGTTTACAGTTATTTGATCTGATAAACACTTATATAGTATATATTATGCCCAGGCAGTGCACTGCTTTATAGAGTATAACTCATTTTATTTCCTTAGATGAGGTAAGTATTATTATTGTCCCATTTTACAAATGTGGAGACAAAGATCAAAGTGGATGGATGGGGTAGTGGCCCAGTGTCACCCACTGTTATGAATTGAATGTGTCCCTCCTAAATTCATATGTTGAAATCCTAACTTCCAATAAGATGGCCTTTGGGATGTGATTCAGTCATGAGAGTGGAGCCCTTATAAAAGAATGGAATTAGTGCCCCCATAAAGCAGACTGCACAGAGTGCATTCACCCTTTCAACATGTGAGGACTAGAGAACCATCTGTATGAACCAGGCCCTTCAGAGACAGTGGTCTGTGCACCAGGAAATTGGCCCTCACCAGATACTGAATCCTTATCTTTACCTTGTATTTTCCAGGATCCAGAACTGTGAGAAGTAATTGTTTTTTAAGCCTCCTCGCCTATGATATTTTTGTTATGGCAACCCAGATGGACCAGAACACCCAGGTAGTAAATTACACAACTAGGCTTCACCCCCAGGCAGGCCAGCTCCAGGGGCAGCACACCCCACCCCCATGCTGTGTCATGTGCTGCTGCCTATAAGTGGGAAGGGGCCAGAATCGATGAAGAAATTGAAGAAGATACATAAAGTTCAGTTATATAATTTAGTGTGTAAAGCAGGTAGTTTAAATAATTGTGTAGGAGGATTGGTCTTCCTTTTATGCCTTAACTTCATCATCACCTGCCTCTTCCTCACTTGGGGGCAGGGTACTAGTGAGCTTGACTTATTCACAAGGCTTGTGTCTGGAAACCAAGGAACCACCTTGGATTCCATATGCCCTGGAGGGAGATATAGCTAAAAAGTGTTAATATTTTTTTAAAGGCAGTAACAAAGAGTTTTTTGTTTTAAAAAATCTAGGACACTTAAATTACACTAAGAACAATCTTTCGTAATCAGGATTTAATGATAATATTTTTTTCAGATCTATGGCTTTTTTCAAATTACCAGTTATCTCCTCTTACATTAGCTTTTTAAAATTATTATCATTAATACATGTTTATTAAATGCCTGTTCTGTGAATTGCACTGTCCCAAGTGCCAGAGATATAGAAATAAGGCCTTATTTCAAATGGCTTATCATCTAGTTTTCTCTTTTAAAAATTATCCCCTTTCCTTAATTCTTTAACTGATAGTCTTAATTGAAATCAGCTCTATCAAGCATTTTATTTCTTACAAAGGAAATGATAGATTATAATGTTTTATATAAGCATTATAGTTAACATATGGCAACTTATTCTAGGCAAGTGCTGTGTATAAATAATTCAAAAATTTTTTTTAGTCTAGTTTATATTTGTATTATTCCAAAAGTATTTCTTCCACTTCTTTTTTTATGTTTTTCCTTTCAGGCTCATCATGGTAAGTATACTCTTAAATCTCTGTATCTATTTCATCGATTCCCCTACTCTCCTTCTCTCTAGCAATAATCGGTTTGTTCTTTCTATTTAAGAGTCTGGTTTGGGTTGTTTTTGTTTGTTTGTCATATCTCTTTTTTTTCATTTGTTTCTTAAATTCCACATACATACGAATGAGATCATATGGTGTTTGTCCTTCTCTGACTTATTTCATTTAGCACATTACCCTCTGGGTCCATTCTTGTTGTTGCAAATGACATGATCTCATGCTTTTTTAGGGCTGAATAATATTCCCTTGTATATATACCACATCTTATTTATCAGTTCACCTATGGATGGACACTTGGGTTGTTTCCCTATTTTGGCTATGGTAAACATTGCTGCAATAAACATAGGGATGCATATATCTTTTTGTATTAGTATTTTCATTTTCTTTCTTTTAAAAAAATTTTTTTAACGTTTATTTATTATTGAGAGACAGAGACAGAGACAGACAGAGCATGAGCATGGGAGGGGCAGAGAGAGGGGGAGACACAGAATCTGAAGCAGGCTCCGGGCTCTGAGCTGTCAGCACAGAGCCTGACGTGGGGCTCAAACCCACACACCTCCAGATTATGACCTGAGTGGAGATTGGACGCTTTACTGACTGAGCCACCCAGGCACCCCAGTATTTTCATTTTCTTTGGGTTGGTACCCAGTAGTGAGATTACCGAGTCATATGCTAATTCTTTTTTAAATTTTTTGAGTAATGTCCTTACTGTTTTCCACGGTGGTTTCACCAATTTGCATTCCCACCAACAGTGTATAAAGGTTCCTTTTTCTCCATATCTTTGCCAATAATTGTTATTTCTTGTCTTTTTTTTTTAGTGGTTCTGACAGATGTGAGGTGATACGTTATTGTGGTTTTGATTTGCATTTCCCTGATGATTAGTGACATTGAGCATTTTTTCATGTGTCTGCTGGCTATTTGTCTTCTTTGAGAAAATGTCTGTTTAGGTCCTTTGCCATTTTTATTTAGATTATTTGTTTTTTTGTTTTTGTTTTTGTTTTTTTTTTTGGTGTTGAGTTATATAAGGTCTTTATATATTTTGGGTGTTAACCCCTTATTGGATGTATCATTTGTAAGTATCTTTTCCCATTCAGTAGGTTCCCCTGTTATTTTGCTGATGGTGTCCTTCACTGAGCAAAAGCTTTTTATTTTAGTGTAGTCCAATAGTTTAATTTTGCTTTTGTTTCCCTTGCTTGAAGAAATATACCTCAAAAAATGTGTTTTGTTTTGTGTTGTTTTATAACTAATGTCAAAGAAATTACAGCTTATGTTTCCTTATAGGAGTTTTATGGTTTCGGGTCTCACATTTAGGTCTTTAATCCATCTGAGTGTATTTTTGTGTATGGTGTAAGAAAGCGGTCCAGTTTCAGGGAACCTGGGTGGCTCAGTGAACTGAATGCTCAGTTAAGCATTCAACTTCAGCTCAGGTCATGATCTCATGGTTTGATGTGAGTTAAAGTGCCACATCAGGCTGTCTGTTGTCAGCACAGAGCCCACTTTGGATCCTCTATCAACCCCCCCTCCGCCCCCCTGCACCTCTCCCACTCACACTGTCTCTCAAAAATAAACATTTGAAAAAAAAAAAAGAAAAAAAGAAAGTGGTCCAATTACATTCTTTTGCATGTAGCTGCCCAGTTTTTCCAATGTCATTTGTTTGAAAAAGCCATCCTTTTCTCATTCTTGCATTTTTTGATATTTATTAATTTACCATATATACTTGAGTTTATTTCTGGGCTCTCTGTTCTGTTGCATTGACCTATGTGCCTATTTTTATGCCATTACCATACTGTTTTTATTACTACAGCTTTGTAATATATCTTGAAATCTGGGAATATGATACCTCTAGCTTTGTTCTTTCTTAAGATTGCTCTGGCCTATTCAGGGTTTTGTGGTTCCATACAAATTTGAGTGTTATTTGTTTTAGTTCTATGAAAAATATTGTTGGTATTTTGATAGAGATGGCATTAAATGTGTAGATTGCTTTGGGTAATATGGATATTTTTTAAACATTAGTTTTTTCAATCCATGAGCATGGAATATCTTTTTGTGTGATCTTCAATTTCTTTCATCCAAGTTTATACTTTTCAGAGTGTGGGTCCCCTTTAAGTTTATTCCTAGATATTTTATTATTTTGGTGCAACTGAGTAGAGGGGATTCTGAGCTGAAAAGGCTGCAGACACTTTGGAAAGGATATCTGATATAAGATGAATATAATCCTTTCCAGTGGCCAGTGAAAGCATAGAGTGTATTCGGTAAGGTTTTCCATTAAGTAGGGATGAATTAAAGGTCCTCTCTTAAACCTGTCCTCTGCAGAACCCAACTATCCTTTAGATTTCATTAGAAAGTTGATAATAAAATCTTTCCTGGTTTGTTATAGGTTTGTGCCCATTGTTATAGAAAACATCTTTTCTAAGGATGTTAATGGCACTAGAAATTTAAAAACAGTTGATAAACTTTTTCTCTGCTTTGGCTTGGTCAGTTTTATTTTAGTGATTTTTTTTTTTTTACCTAACATTTTTTGGTTTACTGTTGCCATTTGATCAACAGTTCCTTGAGAAAGTAATTACTTAGATAATAGAAGTCAGGTGTATTTTTTTTCTTTCATGTCTAGTCAGTGAAATGGGGGGAGGGCAAAATGGAAGCTTGGGAAGAACTGTGGCTTTATTGCATATAGAAATGAAAAACATTTTTCTACAATTAATTTCCAAACTCTAAGAAGCTACATATAAGCACATAAGAATATGCCTAGCTATGATATAATATTAGACTAGTTATCTTATAGTTTATATTTCCTAGGACAGTCTCTATTTACAATATGCTACTCTACATTATCCTTTTAGATGCATTCATATATGACTGATTAAATGTTATGGTATTCTGTCTGTCTGTCTCTTTCTGTCTCTGGCTCTCTCTCTCTCTCTCTCACACACACACACACACACACACACTGTACACACAAATTCCCAAGGATTGCTTTAAAATAAATGAATCAAGATATTACAGCTGCTCAGAATCTTTATATATAGTTACATTAGTTAACTTAGGAGTTGAGGATTTGAAAGTGGAAAACAGGCAGATGTAGGCATACGCAGGACTGTAATTTTTCAGTTACTCGGCTCATTTCCTTTTTAAATTCTTGAAATATTGAGAAATAATTATAATTACTCGTGGAAGCCTATAAACCTCAGAGTAGCCTTTATGTGTTGAAGGAGAAATAGATATTCCATCTTCTGAGAAATCTTCTCATACAAAGTTTACTATTTAATCCCATTCTAGACAGACCCTTTGATGCTGAGTGCCTTAAATCTGAGCCTACAGTGAAGTCACAGGTGATTCCAGCAACTCTTGTGCGATTCTCAGACAGGTAACTTTCTCTCTGCACCTTTGGCACTCATTCGTACTATCACTCTCTGGAAGTTGACCTGATTTGGAGAGACACCATAATCCACCCCAGTAGGACATTGAACAAGCAGCACCAGAGGACATTAAAATTAGAGTCAAATGGAAACTCCTGTGCTTTGCTTGTTTAGTTATAGTCGCCTAATGAGTAAGGGATGTACTTCACCAGTTAGCCTTTAAATCTCTAAGTTGGGAGTAAGAAAAGAGCACATGCGGCACTCCACAACCTCGTACTTAGCTAAAACTATATGAGAGCTGATGAAACCAAACAAAACCCACACAAATAACAATAAGCAAACAACAATAACACTTCCTATGAGTTTGCTTAAATATTTTTGTTATTCTGTGTAGAATGTTACAAATGCCTCACAAATCTCAATCCGTGTGTTTCCCACATTTATAAGGCATCAGACAACTTGTTGAGTACAGAATATAGATTTTTCTAGGGGCATGTCAAAAGTTAAAGCAGCAGAAAAACATTTTTAGCAACTGACTTCACTTATCAAACACCAGAACCCGAAAAAGGTCTCTGGCACCTGAAATCATTTAATGTTTTTATGGCAGTGATAAAAATCACTTCAGGTATTGCTGCAGCAACAACTTTGAAAGCAATAGAGTTCCAATGTGGAGAAGATCCATCAAAAATAAATCAAACCTTGTTTCACTGGTGCCAAAGGAAGTATGTGTAATGGAGAGTTATTAAGATCAAAACCATGTGCAGGCATTGGCCCCAACACAGAGTCCTCTTGTTGGAGTGTTCCCCAATCAATCACTACTCCTCTCATTTCTTCTTCTTGGTATTGTCAGGGGATTCATCGGCTGTAGATACAGAAGGAAAGGTCTTTAAAGGCTTTGAGAGCTTTCCTACCATGCCATTTTACCACATTAAACACACTCACATACCCACACCCAGAGTTGTGTGTGTGAGAAAGAGAATGAAAAAAAGTTACTGCAAATAGTTTTGTAATATTTATAAGATTTGCCCCAACAATCCTTATCACTTTACTTTTTCATCGTCAGAAAGTCACCAATACTTATCTAACATATACTAATTTCTGGCCTCTTCAATGTGATCTCATTTAATATGTATAAAATCCTAGGTGTAATACTGCAGGAAATGTATACTTAATCTCATATTGCAGACCAAATACTGGGGCTCAAAGAAGTTAAATGTTTACCATATTTACAAAACTACAAATGATGGGGCTAGATCACTCTTCAAAATCATCAATTTCTTCTAAATTACTTCCATTTTACTTCCCTACCTCTAAAGCAAGATTTTAGAAACCTGTTTAATATTTAAAATTACTTTAAATTATAAATTATTTCTTTTTTTTAGTGTTTCCTTATTTGAAGCATGCGCACAAGCAGGAGGAGGGGAAGAGAAAGAGAGAGAGAAAATCCCAAACAGTTTCTACACACTGTTAGTACAGAGCAGGAAGTGGGGCTCTATCCTACAATTTGTGAGATCACAACCTGGTCTGAAATCAAGAGTCAGATGCTTAACTGACTCAGCCATCCGGGTTCCCCAGAAATTGTTTCAAATTTAAAATAGATATATTAAGTGGAAATTTTATTCAAAACCAAATTTCTTTCCTGAAAAGTGAGTGTCGATGTATTCATTAAAAAAAAAATGAAGTGTATTTATTTTGAGAGAGAAAGTGTGAGAGTAGAGGAGGGGTGGAGAGAAGAGGGAAAGAGAGTCCCAAGCAGGTTCTGCACCTTCAGCGCAGGCCTGATATGGGGCTCAAACTCATGAACCGGGAGACCACGACCTGAGCCGAAATCATCTCCATGCATCTAATTTAATTAATGTGGCTATCTATATCATGTGAAGTGATACATGAATGCTTCAATAGGATAAATGAGTAAAAGAGATTTTCCAACACAGGATATTTTTCAACCATTTGATGCCAAAGAGATGCCTTTAAGGTCTTTGTGAAGTGGGATGGCTCCATACTCTAATTTTTCTCTGTCCTACCAGCAATTCAATTAATTATAAACATCTAATCCATGGCAATTTATACCATCAATGGGAGGTTTTTAAATTGAATATTTGGGAGATTCACAATTAACATATTGCAGTTATCCAAATAACCATGCAGGAAATTTAATGTATCAAAAGATACAGTATAATGCTTATATTATATTATATTATATTATATTAGTATTGTAGCATAGTTAAGAAAATCAAACTAAAATATGTTTTTTAAATGTTATTTATTTATTTTGAGAGAGAGAGAAAGAGAACAAGGGAGGGGAAGGGCAGAGAGAGGGAGAGAGAGTATCCCAAGCAAGATCCACACTGTCAGCACGGAGCCCGATGCCAGGCTTGAACTCAAACTGTGAGATTGTGACCTGAGCCAAAACCAAGTGTCGGAAGCTTAACTGACTGAGCCACCCAGGTGCCTCTAGAATAAAATATTTTATATGACATCATTTCTAAACTATGCTAAAGATAATACCATATTAAATGAATCACATTTTTACTGGTCAGTAAGAAGTATTTTTGGTTTTGTAGAGAGCATAAGTAGACTAATTATGAATATGTGTGGGATTTTCAGATAAATCAACAAAACATTTGCTGCCAGACTCTATCAACAGGGTCATCGTATGAGTTATCTAATGCTGTGTAACAAATTACCTCAACATTTGTCAGCTTGAAAAGAAAAGGATCTGTTTATTACCTTACACAGGGTCAGGACTCTGGGAGCAGCTTAGCTGGAGTCGTTCTGGCTCCCTCTTGAAATTAAATGGTCTCCCTTGAAAGTGCAATAAAGCTGTTGGGCAGGAGCGCAGTCATATGAACACTGGGACCAGAAGGTAGTCTTGCTAGCTCACTCACAATGCTGTTGGCAGACCTTAGTTTCTTATTAGCTACTGGCCAAAGGGATTAGTTCCTTAACTTGTGGACCTCTCTCCTTGGGCAGCCTGAATATCCTAGAACAGAACAACCGGCTTCCTTCAGGGTAAGTTATCTGAGAGAAAGAGAAAAAAAAAAAAAAAAAAAGAACGTGCAACTAAGACAGAAAGAGGCATTTTTATAACCTAATCTTGGAAGTGATATAGCATGTCTTCTTCCATATTCTATTGATCACACAGATCAGTCCTGGTGTAGTGTGGGATGGGAGTATACAAACACGTGAATACAATGAGGTGGATATTTGGGGGAGCGGGGCTCTTGGAAGCTGGCTACCACAGACACTGTCTATATTTCAGGCAGGATGTTCTTTACTGAGCAAGAATTTCCAGTGTGTTCAAGGATGTTTAGTGGTCCTACCCACCCCATCTCTGTGCCTCACTGCATGGAACTAAATGACAGCCCTTGTGACAATAAGAAATTCCTCCTGACATTTGCAAAATCCCTCCACTGAGAAGGAGTATCTGAAGTAGGGGTATCTCTTGTGTTCAGAAGCTGGTTGTTAAAAAGGAGTCTCTCCGAACCTATTAGAAATGCAAGAGAAGTTTATATGAATTAGTTAGCAGATCCTTATTTAGAGGCAAGCCAGCCAGCTCTCCATGTCAAGGTGCATCAGAGTGTTCATAAAGGTGATTCATTGTGACAGCAAGAATGTCTAATTATGT
Organism: Prionailurus bengalensis; assembly: GCF_016509475.1. Lineage (NCBI taxonomy): Eukaryota > Metazoa > Chordata > Mammalia > Carnivora > Felidae > Prionailurus > Prionailurus bengalensis. Next base: position 86,804,731 of record NC_057358.1, read on the forward strand.
GCATAGCTCATTGAATTTTTAATAGAATACCCTATACATGAAGGGCTGAAAGGTGTATTCCTATATAGCAATGTTTGTGTCTACTTTCTCATTGTTCTTCATCAAGTGGCATTAGTGTGGAGACCTTCAATTCCACCTACTGTAACAAAGTTGTAATTATTAAATCAATAAGTCCTTAGCCTGTTCAAATTCTATTTATAAATGTCTTTACCACTGCAGTGTCTGCAGACTTAAAATTATTCTTCATTTTTAAGACAAAAGATCAGATATTAAATTTGTTTGCCTATGTCAGAATGATGAAACACAAAATCAATTATTTCAGATTTATTGTACAAGTAACATGCTCTTATTCCTCATCATATGTTTGCTCATCGGAATGCCAAAGAGCACAATCTTTTTTAAATTCATTCCTTTATTTATTCATTTATTCAAAATGTAATAGATTTATTGAGCACACTATCTTTAAAACTCATTTTAGAATACCAACAAGGTTACAGAGATGAATCTGATCTGGATCCCATTCTCAAAAGGTCTATACTCTTATAAAGAATGTTCATAATTTGCAGTCAAATGCTCTAACCCTGAGCTATACCCCTGGAATGTCCATTACAGGGGAATTCACAACTTATTTGTTTTTAATTAAAAGTTTCACCCAGATAAAATATAGATAAAAATCATTCTCAGGTACTATAGCACCCTGAAAGTCCAAACAGACATGAAACTGGTATTTTCTTAAAGTTTTAAATACACAGGTATTGGAAATAAAGACACACATGACACATTAATACTGCATGCATATGATCTACTAGACCAAATTAAATGTTGTCTTGTTCTCAGTGGATGTTCTTTATGGCATGAGATTGATTTAAAATTATGTTATTTAAAACTGCCCATTGCATGCCCTGGATCACAAGAGCCGATTGCTGCATTGTTTGTAACTTTGCAAGTTGGTTAAGGTTACTTTGGTAGCTTGAACTCAACATTGGTGGGAGCATTTACACCGGGGAAATTGACAAATGCCATAAATGAGGAACTTTTAAACTTCCCCACAGAGAGCTGTCTGTTCAACAGTTGCTGGAACACCACTGCAGCAATGTTTCCAGTCTCATATTTGTGACCAGATGAGATGGACCATTCTAGCATCACACTCAGTATCATGTTACTTTCTTGAGTTACATAATAAGGCTATGACCTTCACCATCCAAAAGGATAATAGTTTGCAGTCCAGAAGAACAAAGCTTCCCAACCCTATTTAGATTATCTGTTTGGACTGTGTTACATCCTAGAAAATCAATCTGAGTTTTCAAAAGAGAGAATTCTCAATAAAAGCATCTCTTTTGCCCTCCTTGAATATAATAAACACTCTACTTCACATTCATGAAGATGGCGGGGGGGAACAGAATAGTAGACAAATTTTGAAGATAAATGTTTGTATAGATCAAAGTTTACCACTTCTCTTTTAGCTAGAGAGTAAGGGTCATTATCACTGGTGCAATGAGTTCAAAACTTTAGAGAACAAAGTACTATTGTCATAAAGCATGCAGTGTTACTATCATTTTATTAAAACAACAAGATACTGGGCCCCTGACTGAACCTATATGTTTTACATCAAGCAGTTATAAAATGTAAGTTTATGAATCTACACTTATTCAAAACTGCCTCATACGTTTCTTTCTCTGAGAATCAATAACACAATTTTCTTCATATGCTTTGAAAATATAGCAAGAAAAAGGAAGCATTTGCCAAAAACTATATTACTATGATTTTAAGGCTTTGATTATTAATACACATGGGTCAGAAAATTTCAGTTCATGGTTCCCAGAGTGAAAATATCCCTGGCAGGCTACATATAGTATATATAAAAAGACACACACGTTATAGTAAGTACACACTGCCAAAACCCTACATTCTCTGCGCAGTGGCTGAGTTATGGTTGCTGGGGGAGATATAACTTTCTAATTTACTTACTTTCATGGCTTTCAGAATTTTACTATATTGAAGACTTTTGTAACTCATGTTTAAGCTTTTTTTTTAAATATTGGACATTTTATATGTGACATGGAAATACTCCAGTCAATAAACTTTCCAACAAAAATATTAACCCCTAAACTCTGACTTGAGAGAAATAGATGACCACAGAAAGAAACATAACTAGCAATTCACAATATTGAACATGTACCCCATTTCTTACCCCAGGGTTTTTAGAACTTTATTTCACATGAAATCGAGTATATAAAATGTTGATTTGTGTCCAGAACCTCACTAACAATCTTCAAGTTTTCATTCCAGCTAATGACAGAGTCATCCAATGTATAATTAATTGTCAGTGCAATTGTACAATAGTTTTTTAAAGGTGATCTAATAACAGAGAAGCAATTCATTGTTTTCTTATAATTATTGTTATCTTCCATCAGAACTATAATACATAACACAGTGCATTGAAATGTTTCTTCATGTGATTGTCACGTAATTTTTAAGTCCTTCTAAATAAAGGGCTTTTTATAGCTTGAGTTTGTATATTCAGCCCTGTAACAGCACCCAATATATCATAAATGTTTTTGATGAAATGTGAAAAGTAAGTAATACCATTTTGGATTTGTAGATTTTTTTTAAATTTTGAATTCTTTCTTTATATTCAGTATTGATATACCATAATTATTCATCTTCCCTAATAGTGATTTTGTGAGAGAAGTCACATCTGTTTCTGAACAAGTAAATGAGGTCAATAGGACTTCCCTCAGGCAACATGTGTCAGTAGTGGAAGACAATGCCCCCAAAGCTGCCTATAAGCTTTATTACACTAGAGTCCGATTCCTATTTTGGCCCTACATGTCACTAACAGTGATCATTATTTTCTTAGAGAAACCTAAGGCATTGGCCATGGGCAGTGCAAGAAAACAAGAGGAAGAAGGGAAAGCAGGGGAAGAATGTAACATTTAAAAACTAAGGACAATAAGGGAATGAAGAAAGCAAGAAAGAAAGAAGGAGGAAAGAAAGAAGATAGATGAAGTGCTGTAAGCTCACTTGTCTTAATCCCTACTTCTAAATGTTCATTATTTATTCTAGAGAAATGTGTCATTTCTTTCCATCTGGAAAAGTCTAATTATTTTGTATAGGAAAAAATAATGTCACTATAGAAAAGTTCACATTTATGTTAAATCCAATAAAGAATAGATAGTCTACATTTTCATTCAACAGGGCATGCCATTTATTGGACAAATGCCAATGCTATTTATAGATTTGAAAAGGAGAAAAACAAAATAATTAAGGTATAGCTTTCATTGAATTTAATGAGGTACTAAACAAGAAAATGAGATGAAACATCTTTAGTGATTTCTTGTCTTATTAGGTAATAACTACACTCACGTGCACACACGCACACACACATACACACACAAATCCATATAAATAAATTTTACTGCACAATGAATAGAATTACAGGAGCCATCAGAGTTAGTGTAATGCTCCTAGTTTGCAATTTATGTCATTATATTTCAATATAATCTTATTACTATTTACTTTCCTTCAGTAGAATAAAACGTTCTGGGTGGTCTCTGTGACCTTCCTTTTCAATATGTTGATCAGCACAAGTCCAATTTTTTATATTTTGTCTCTAGAAAATATAATGTTTCACTTTTAGTTTGTGCTATGAACATAGATCTAGATTCTAGTACATTAAGTTGGGTGAATTTAAAAAGACTACATGTTGAGGTTGAAAAGGACTTTTACCTCCTCTGAGACATTGGTGATGTGCCCAGACCCAGGACTCAGGCAGTTAAGGATTCCCAATTTTAGCATTTGTGTAGCCATGGACAGGTTACTTAACCTCTGCCATCAGTTTTCTCTCTGTAAATTGGGACTTCTGTTACTTGCCTGTAAGACTCTAAAGGTAAAGCATTTAGACTAGTGGCTGGTACACAATGATGACTAAAAAATATTACTTTTATTTCATTAGTATTATCTGTATAGAAGCATCAAATTATTGTTATGGACACTAAAGGCAAGCAAAAACAGGTAATTTCTGCAATCACAGAATTTCTTAGAACAACCAGAACTAGGGACACCTGGGTGGCTTGGTCAGTTAAGCATCTGGCTCTTGATTTTGACTCAGGTCTTGATCTCACAGTTTGTGGGATGGGGCCCCCCATTGGGATTGGGATCCCGTACTGGGATTCTCTCTCCCTTTCTCTCCCTCTTTCTCTGCCCCTTCTTTGCTTGTGCACTCTCTCTCTCTCTCTCCCTCTCTCTAAATAAATAAATAAACTTAAAAAAAAAAAAAAAGAACAGCCAGGACCAGGAACTAAACAACCTATTGCTCAGAATTGTTTAAATACAGAAAAGGAATGAGGAAGAAGGGAAAGTTTCTACCCTTTTTATGGTTGCAGGTGGTTTCTCATCATTTGGAAATACTTTGAATATACAGAGTGTTGTTGATTTGAATGCATGAAGTGATAATAATACTCAATACCTCAATAAATAAATGAATGAACAACTCCTTAATTTAAACCTGGAATTTGTAGCCGTCAGAGATTGTTTTGGGAAGAAAGAATTAAAAACAGAACTTTTTCAAGTTTCAGGGACACTGATGATTTTTTTTGAGGGGTAGGGGTCAAAGTGAAATTAGGCAACAACAGTCTCTCTTTGTGCTGGCCAAAAGCATCTAAAAGTGTTTCTCAAAACCTGTAAAAAATTGTGAGTTTGGAAAATCTATTTTCAAAATTAAAGACATAATTAATAATGTGCTATTTAAATCCACATCAGTAATGTTCATTTTTTAAATAAAAGTGTTAACTGGCTCAACTTACTTGAAAATATATAATAGCCAAGAAAATAAAATCATTACTAGGAAAACATGTAGGATCTTACTGAATTATATTCTAGTCAATGTATGTTGAGTGTATAATTATTAAAATACTTAATTGTTCCAAATACAGCAGGCATTCCTACATCAGTTCCTAATGAAAGAAAGGTCACCCTTGGTTCCTACTTTAAAGCAACTACAGTTTTATGTAGTGTAAAAAAATCGCAGAATATTTTATAAAAATTTTCTGAAACAAAGAAATAAACACACAAATACACATTTGTATTTGTATTTATATGCATGTATTGTACACATGCATATTATATATACATATACAAATAAACACATGCATATATATACACATACTCTCAAGAAGGATGAAGGAAATGAGCAATTTCTTACAAATTTTGTGTTTTTACAAAGCTTTGCATATTTTTGGTAAAGCTTAAAACAGACAAAGCTTTCCATTTTCTATGTCAACAGATGGGATCAGACATCTGGACAATCCAAAGGCTCTTTAGATCTTTGTTAGTGAGTTTATTCATATGATTATACACTTTTGTATAGTAATATTAATTGGAATTGCCATTACCTGGATAAACATTGTCTGGGAGGCAGGAAACAACTGGACTCGCCACTTTTAACTTTCCACATGAGTCAGCAACATTTATTTATTTTCTATGCTGTACAGAGTTTCTTCTGCAGCAAACTCCTCTAGGAATTTCAAGTGTTTGGGAGAGTGGTCATTAGTTTACTCCTTGAACATGAATTTATTGAAATATTTCAGGTATAGGCTTGAAAGATGCACAGCTGAATAAGGTACTTCCCTTATGGAGATTATGTATCATTTTAGAAGGTAAACATAAAAGAAATAAATTAAAATTAAATAAGCCAATTCCTATTAAAAAAGACAAGGAACAAGTGTGTTTACAGCTTAGATGTTGGAGGGGCTGAGGAGGTATGGTGGAAAACATGTTTTACAAAGTCAGTTTTGAGCTAAAGCTTAAAAAATAAATAGGTTATTTCCCAAGATTAGAAAGAGGGAATTACATACAAAAAGTAGTTAAAGTAATCAAAGGCTTTATTCAGCAAAGTTTGAGAGGTCTGGAAAGCCTGAGGAGTAGGTTAGTGATAGGAAAGTGGGCTGGAAAGGAAGCTGGGTCAGAATGAGGAGAATCTTCTATGCCTCACTAAATTATCTGGCAGTCCAGGAATAAGTATTTAACAGATCCTAACCAGTATCTAAGTTTTTCAGCAAATTTTTGTCTTCCTGAGTTTTATGAAAATCCTTCATTGTAATCTTCAGCTCAGCTCTAGATGTTCAGTTTCTACTAATCTTCCATTTGGATCAGCAGTTTTAAGAGGGCATTTAGCGATGGGATTGTTGTTCGTTTAGGATATCAGAAGGAGAAGAATGAAGGGATGAGTATAAATGATTGGTAAGAATAGAGTTCATGAGATAGATGGGTAATCCTACCATTGCCCCTGCAAGATTTTTGCCAGGCCCAGTGCATTCTTCTGCATAAACTGTGGGTTGTCTTTCAGAAGAAAGATTGTATATCTACCCCACGTTACTCTCCAATTTCATGAGATAACTACAACCTATACACTGACTGCTTGTCACCAAACCATTTGCCAAGAATTTGTGGGTAAACCGGCTGCCAAACACCTGTAGAATGTGAGGTCAATGGGAAGTTAGAATCAGACACCGTACTTCCCGATAGGGGGATAAACCCACCAGTCTCGTGGGAAACTGAGTTTAAACAAAACCCATTCTGCTGGGGAAGCAGAATTCCTAGTCCCAGGTAGCTTGTCATTGAGCTAAACCAGAGTGAGATCCCAGTGTCCCAGTCTCCTTGCTGCATCACATTCCCTGATGCTGAGCCCTTAACAAGTTACAATGATTTATTGAAAAGACTGTCCTTTCCCCATTGTATGCTCTGGGATCTGTTGTCATAAATTAATTGTACGTGGATGGAGTTATTTCTGGGTTCATATTCAGTTCCATTGATCAATGTGTATTGTTTTTATGCCAATACCACACTGGTTTGATGACTATAGCTTTGTAATATAGCATGAAATCAGGAATGTGATATCTCAGGCTTTTGCTCATCTTTCTCAAGATTGCTTGGGCTATTCATAGTCTTCTGTGATTCCATATGAAATTTAGGATTGTTTTATCTATTCTGTGAAAAATGATATTGGAATTTTGGTGAGGATTGCATTGAATCTGTAGATCACTTTGGGTAGTATGGACATTTAACATTAATTCTTCCAATCCATGAGCATGGACTATCTTTCCATTTATTTGTGTCATCTTCAATTTCTTTCATCAAAGTTTTCAGTATACAGATATTTTACCTCATTGGTTAGATTTATTCCTAGGTACTTTATTCTTTTTGATGCAAATATAAATGGATTTTTAAAAAAAAATTCTTTCTTATGATTCATTGTTATTGTATAGAAACAACTGATTTTTGTATATTGATTTTGTAACCTTAAAATTTGCTGAATTTGTTTATTAGTTTTTTGGTGGAGCACGTAAGGGTTTCTATATAGGAGATCATGAAACTGCAAATTAGAGACAGTTTTCTGTCTTTATTTCTGACTTGGATTCTCTTAAATTTATTTTTCTTGTCTAAATGCTCTGGCTAGGACATTCAATGTTGTGTGGAATAAAAATGTCAAAAATGGGCATCTTTATCTTGTTCCTGATCTTAAAGGAGAAGCTTTTAGCTTTTCTCGATTAAGTATGATGTTAACTGTGGGCTTGTCACATATGGCCTTTATTATGTTGATACAATCCCTCTATACCTATTTTGTTAACAGTTTTTGTAATAAATGGATGTTGAGTTTTGTTGAATGCTTTTTCTCCATCTTTTAAGATGAGCATGTGATTTTTATCTTTTATTTATTTATTTATTTATTTATTTTTATTTTTTAATGTGGTCTTATCACATGGATTTGCAGATGTCCAAACACCCTTGCATCCCTAAAAGAAATCCCACTTTATCATAGTATGTAATACTTCTAATGCATTATTGAATTCAATTTGCTAATATTTTGTTGAGGACTTTTGTATCTATGTTCATCAGGGATATTGGTCTGTAACTCTCTTTTCTTGTAGTATCCTTGTCTGGCTTTAGTGTCAGGGTAATGTCAGCCTCATAAAATGAGTTTGAAAGTGTTCTGTCCTCTTCAGTTTATTGGAGGTGTTTGAGAAGGATTGCTTTTAAAAAAAAAGTTAATGTTTTTATGTTTATTTTTGACAAAGATTGAGAGACAGAGCGTGAGCATGGGAGGGTCAGAGAGAGAGAGAAGGAAACACAGAATCTGAAGCAGGCTCCAGCCTCTGAGCTGTCAGCACAGAGCCCGACGTGGGGCTCGAACTTGTGAACCAGGAGATCATGACCTTAGCCGAAGTCAGCCACTTAACCGACCTAGCCACCCAGGCGCCCCAAGAAGGATAGTTAAGATAAAATTTTTTAGAGTTTACCAATGAATCCATCTAGTTTTGTACTTTTCTAGGATTTGTTGGAATAAAAGCCTCTGTACAGCACAATAAATCATCAACAAAATGAAAAGGCAACCTACAGAACAGGAGAAAATATTTGCAAATCATTTATCTGATAAGGGATTGATGTCCAAAATATATAAAGAACTCCTACAACTCAGTCCGATTAAAAAATGGGCAGAAGAACTGAATAGATATTTTGCCAAAGAAAACGCACAAATGGCCAATAGATATACGAAAAGATTCTCAACATCACTACTCATCAAGGAAATGCAAATCAGAACCACAATGAAATATCACCTCACACCTGTTACAATGGCTATCAGCTATCACCTAAGAGATAAGAAGTAACAAGTGTTGATGAGGATGTGGAGAAAAGGCAATCCTTCTACCTTGTTCTTTCTATTTGGAATTATACATAATTTGTACGTGTTATGGCATGTAAGATTTTTGTAAGTCTTTGATGGGAACATTATATGATCTATGTCTTTGTTTTCATTATAATTTCATTATATATCTATATTAGGAACTTAATATGTTTGTTTAAACTATATTGACCATAGTATTTTTTAAATACTCTCCGTATGGTTTCAGTTAATGGAATCAAGATGAAAAAAATAGGAAAGCTATTTCTTCTATTCCTTAGCTGCACAAGCCCCTTCAAAGAGAATTTTTATGGCTACCTTGTGAAAAGTATTTCACTGTAAGATTGTATTAGCATAATAAGAGATATTTGATGAGATTCGTTAGCCGTTGTGGATAGGAGTCTGCAGTTAGAGAAAGAATAGTCCCCACGATTACTCTCATTTCTGACACTAGTTACAAGTTTAGAGGGTTCCCAAAACCTCAAGTTTAATAAATTGCTAGAAGGACTCATAAAACTCTCTTAAAGCTATTATACTCACAGTTACAGTTTCTTTAAAAAAAAAAAAAAAGGAAACAGATAAAAATCAGTCAAGAGAGGGGTGTATGGACAGAGTCCAGGAAAGTAGAGCTTTCCAGCTGTCCTTTGACTCTGGAGTCATAACCATCATTAAATTTCTGGCATTGATGTGTAACAGTGTGCATGAAGGATTGCCAAGCAGGGACATTCACCTGAGCCTTGGTGTCCACAGTCTTTACTCAGGCTTGAGCACATAAACCTGATTGGCTGGCCATGTGGCCAACCACAGTCTCCAGTCCCTGTGGAGGTTGAGCTGATACCATATGACCTAATGCATCCCCCTCCAAATCACACTGTTGTTGTCTGGCTCAAGCCTCCCAGATAAACAAAAACATTTTCAGGGCTTAGAGATTCCTCCGCAGGATCCAGGTTAAAGGTCAGACTTCTCTTTGGATAAAGGTTACATTATTACACAGAGGCCATGCTAATAGAGCTCTGTCTGTAGGCTTAATCTGATACCCAAAGATAAGTAAAGCAACTTTCTTTTGTGTACTCAATTAAAAGTTGATTATTGTGAACCTGTGCTTTGAAAATTTAAGAAGACATTCTCTCTCTTTTTTTTTTTAATTTATTTATGCTTTTTATGTAGGCTTAATGCCCAACATGGTATCCGAACCCACAACCCTGGGATCAAGAGTTGCATGCTTTACTGACTGAACCATTCAGGTGCCCCCCAGAGCACATACTTTGATTTACGAACATCTCATTCTGCCAAAGAAAAAGTAGTAGTTAATGAAATAAGAGTCAATTAGTCAAACGTACACTAGTGATACAACTATGATCTCTTAATAAAGGAGAATAGAGGGAATATTTAAAATGGGTATTAACAGGATCTTGTTATTATTTTTTTTCTTTGCATTCACCAAAAAAGGAAAATACTGGAAACTCTTTCAGTCATCCATTCCAATATTTTTAACAACACTCAAATGGCATTAGCCTTCAGGTACTTTAGCTATCATGCAAGATATATTCTTCCTCTTACTTAGACTTCTGTGGAAACTATAAAACCTTATGTTAGCATTGTCTATATCATACTGGTATTATCATGTATTCCTCAAATAACTCCAAATCAGTTTAAAAATTCTCAGCTCTTTAAACTTTTTATATTGAAGACAAATAATTTATAGAAAACTTGTAACTTCAAAAACCCAGTGTTTCACTGTTTGTAAAAGCAAATATTCTCCGTAGGGGGGGAAAATTGCTTTGGTCTCTAAGAGTGAAAAAAAGAAAAAAAAATCATGACATGTATTTTGTCTAATCATTGACATTTTGTATTTAAATTGCTAATTCCCTAGAGGAATTTTAAGTAAATTGGGAGGGATGGCTAAATTAGATCATATAGGAACATTTTCCCTTATGGCTGTTCTAAGGAACTAAATTCACATTTAAACCTAATTTTCATAACAAATGACTTTTTTATTCCATGTTACTCTTGGGGACGTCTTTGTACTCTCACTCTGAACCTTTTACTCTGTCCTAATGTTATTATTTTTGACCACTCTGAACTGCTGAAGTAATTTATTAGTATGCAGGCTTATCCGTACAGTACTACTCATCGTCAGCATTAGAAGAAACATTTTAATGTCCTTGTGCAATGACAGGGTAGCTGGACACTAAGGGCAGAGGCATGTGGTTTCACATCCACATCGTAGATATTTGTGGACCTAATTAATTTGGGAACCTATTAACTGTGCCCTAGAGTAATAATGCAATCAAGCACACAGAGATACTGGCATCATTATGCGTCTTGAATTTACAGACTTCTCTGGACACATGTGTTAGGCTCATTTTTCTAACCATGGTCATCCATGTAGAAAGTCCGAAGATTTAACTTGAGCCTACACAGAAACTGTGGGAGCTTTCAGATAAAGAAGGCATGTGCGCTAAATCAGTAAGATTTCTACAGTGCACACAGATGAAGCACATTGTGAAGAGTTCAGGGAGAGTCAGGTGCAAGGAATCATGTTAGTCATCTTCAAATGTATATGGAGGGACTCATTAATTTGTTCCTCAAAGAGTAGAATGGAAGACTACAGAAGGGTCTTAGTCATTGTTCATGTTTGAGGATGTTCTTGTTGTGTTTGAGAGTGATTTGTTATGTGTATGGCTTACCAGGCTCAGTTATGGTAACACTGAAAGGAGTAACATGAAATACCATTGGAATAAAGCCTGAAAGAGAGAAACATGGAAAATGTTCAATGATTGTTAGATATTTATCGTTGTTGTTACTGGGACTCATCTTTATGAGGTTTTGACCTCGTTGGTGTTCCCAAAAAAGAGATGATGAAACTCAAAGATATGGTCAGATTTTTTCATTATTTGCCCTGGCCAAATAGGCATATATTATTATACATGGCTATTACACATGCCTAATAATTATATTATTATGCATGCCTCTTCTAGTACATCTATGTATTATACAGATTGCCCATCTTTTCAAAAGTGCTGAAGACTGATGCATTCCTAAAGCCTTCCATTTATAGTTTATTTCCTATTCACAGCCCTATTACTTATTTTTCTATTGGGCTATAACTGACATATAACATTGTGTTAGTTTAAGGTTCACAACATGTAGATTTGATACATTAATATATTGCAGTGGGATTACTAACACCTCTATCACATCACATGATTATCATATCTTTTTAAATGGTGGTGACAACATTTAAGATCTAGTCTCTTAGCAATTTTGAGGTATGTGATACAGTGTGGTTGATGGTAATCACTATACTGTGCATTAGAGCTCTAGAATGTATTCATCTCTAGTTACAAGTTTGCACCCTCTAACATCTCCCCAGTTCTCTCAGCCCTATTTATTCTGGCACCAAATTACAAATAGTTTTTCCAAAGTCTAAGAGCCTTATTTTTAAAGTGAACAAGCAAGCAAACAAATTAGAAAAGAACCATTCATTACTGGTTCTAAATTATTTAATCTTTCTGAGCCTAATTTATTAAATTTGTATATAATGAGCCATTACCATGAACCTCGGATTCCTCACCAATAAAATCAGACATCTGTTATTTGCTGTTATTGTTAAAACGGGCATGCACCATGTTCATAATGAGTGCATGAGACACTATTTTTATTTTGTAATTTACAAGTGAGGAAATTCAGGCCTAATGAGGTTAGATCAATTTTTCAAGGCACTACAAATAGAAAAAGTAGTGAGCTGAGGGTCTTTCTTAATGTAGCAGACAAATATATACAACTCTAATGCAAGATTTTTAAAAGATTTCCTAAGGTTTTTAATATACAGAATAGTAAAGAATGCATGCCAAATTATTACTGTATTCTACTCAGAATGAAAATAATGCTCAGGAATTGTATTGAAACTGTGGACGGTTTTTCTGCTCTGAGGTGGTCAAGTTTGTGAGGAAGCTCAAACTAACCCAACTAAAGAGAACTCCCGCACAGGCCCCAACACTACAGAAAGACAAGAGAGATATCCAACCACCCCCTGAAGTCTTTGGCTCTCAGCTGTCCCAGTTGTAGCTAACATCTGACTGCAATGATGAGAGAAAACCAAATCAGATCCACCCAGACTCTTCCTATCTTCCAAACCCAGACAAATCATGAGAGAGAATAAAATGATTGTTGTTTTAAGCTACTATGTTTGGTGGTGATATGTTACAATGCCATAGATCATTGGGATGTTATGTTTGCCAGGAAATAATGCAATTTATGACCTGTTTGTAACAACTCACCAAGAGATTTTATTGTAATATTTCCCCAGAAGAGTGGACCTGTTTTAGTTTTAGTTTTAGTTTGTTTGTTTTTTTTCCAATCTGGCTCATTGGAGTTTCTTTTCCCCTCATTGCAAGGCACACGGTTACTGAGTGTCAGGAAGTCTCTCCAGTGGCTAGGATACTAAAGTGTTGAGGAGGGGGAGGGTTCTCTCAACTTCTTTTTGGCGTGTTGCTGTTTGCTATAAAAGAACCCACCTGCTTCTGCTTGCTGCGGGTGGCTTAGCCTAGGCGAAGGGGAAGGTGAAGGCGGGGCCGGATGGGAAGGGGAGGTTGGGCTTTGTGTAGCTTAGGCAGCTGGCACCTGCTGGCCACGCAGAATTTCTGGCTGTTACCTGGTGGCTTTCCCAAGCTGGGTCACTGATGACAGTGCTGGAGGCTGGGCAAGTTCCAGGTGCTCTGGGGACTCCAACATCGTTGCCATGAACGGGAGAGGAGATTTCTGAAAAAGAAGCTCACACACCTGTGACCAGCAGCCTAGGCTGTCCTGCAGAATGGCAAAGAACACCTGGAAGTAAGACTAGATGTTAAGTCATGTTTCATCTAAACCTAGACAAACTTGTGCACAGGCTCATTACAATTTTCTTTGTTGTTATTACAAACAAGGCTGAGGCAATATGGCCATTTATATTAGGTTCTTTTTTGAGAAGGTATTGTTTTGATTGAATGGATATATGATTACTTGTTATCACCAGAGGCTTTAAGAATGGTTGTGGATATTAAAACTTATTTTCCACTGATGAAACAAAAACAAAAAAATTAATATGTTGGATTGACTGAGCTTATGGTAGAGCACTTGCCATTTGTTCATGAGCAAGGTATAAAAATATGTTAGGTCCGATTGCATTCGTTTATCTGCATAGCACTCGTGGTGGGTTCTGAGGAGTTAATATTTACAGGATTCTGTTCCATTGGACTCCAAGTGGAAAATAAATACTGAAATATAACCACCAGAATACGCCTCCGGTGAAACTTTCATTAAAGGTGCTCTTGGAGCTTTTTAGAAGGGGAGAAACTTGGGATGCCATCAAATCTACAGCATAGAATTTGTTTTTGTGCTTAATAGACTGCCTATAAATCGGTACAGGGATCTATAGGTCAGAGCTACAGTTGTCTTGCCCTATAACTTCATTACCACACAACAGTGGTTTCGACACCTGTAAACCAGAAGTTGTATCTAAAGATTTACTTTAATTGGAGAAATGGATAGTAAATATTGTAGGTAACTTTTATAGTGGTGGCATCATTAGGATCTTATGGCAGTTTATAGATTAAATAGGTCTCAGGGGCCTGCAATCATTCTTATTTTGATAATTAATTGTTGCAGTCTCACTACTATTAGCCCTCTCAGCCTGGGTTCTTGGGTTTCTTCACACATCCACATAAAATTCCTTGCTGTCTGTTAAAATGAGCTATGCCAGCATCACCTGTGTCTTTCCTACCCCAACTAAGAAATCGACCAACTACCTCACGGATAAAGTCATGGTTCCTTTTGGTGGAAAATGATAATCTGGTCAACGAAGGCATTGTGTCAGGTTTATGCTGGTAGAATGACCTCTTTGCTAGGTAATGTTATTGTACAGATCTAGAAAGATTCATATTATTTTAAAATCGTGTGTGAATGCTGGTGTTTCCAATTTTGTTCTAACGTGACAGTGTGCCTTCTTCATTTCTTTGGTTTTATAGCATGCTTCATTTTCTACTATATGGAAAACCTTGATTATTAATAATATAAATGTAATTTCTAATGTTTTAAATCCAGTGAGCTAAACTTCATTTTAATTTTTTTTTTTCAACGTTTATTTTTGGGACAGAGAGAGACAGAGCATGAACGGGGGAGGGGCAGAGAGAGAGGGAGACACAGAATCGGACACAGGCTCCAGGCTCTGAGCCAGCAGCCCAGAGCCTGACGCGGGGCTCGAACTCACGGACCCCGAGATCATGACCCGAGCCGAAGTCGGCCGCTCAACCGACTGAGCCACCCAGGCGCCCCACATTTTAAACAACACCAAATGGGGGCCGCTTGGTGGCTCAGTCGGTTAAGTGTCCAACTTCCACTCAGCTCATAATCTCACGGTCTGTGGGTTCGAACCCTGCCCCAGGCTTTGTGCTGACAACTCAGAGCTTGGAGCCTGCTTCAGATTCTGTGTCTCTCTCTTTCTCTGCCCCTCCCTGCTTTCTCTCTCTCTCTCTCTCTCTCTCTCTCTCAAAAATAAACATTTAAAAAATAAACAACACCAAATAGTATCACTAACAATGCAGCTATTCAATACAATGTAACATTTTGTTGTGGAAATTAATCTTCCCGAGGATGTGTAACTAAAGCATTGTGATCTTATCCCTTGCCCTGTGTGTGTTTATATATCAAATAATAGTTTCTTTTATTAGTCACTTAAATTTTAGTTTGCAAGTGTGGAATGCCAAAAGCTATGTTTCAAGAGGAAGGTTGTTTCCAGAGATGGTCTTTTTGTGGAGGCAATTTCAAGTTACAGGATTTGTTGGGGCAGAAGGGCGGGTCAGCTCTACAAGTCCACCTTGAGATGACTGGAAAATGCAAGTAAGTTTATATCCCAAGTCCTAGGCATATGTTTTATTTCAGCAACCTGATAATGGTCATTTAATAGCGGCATAAGCATTTTTGTAAGTGCTTGGAACTATTTTTGAATATTTTAATTTGGGGATTGTTGCATGAGAAAGGTTAACTTCTTATTTGACAGCATAAAGGCAAAAACAAGATTGAATGTCCCTTTGCAAGGCACTATTTTGTCATTAGATAAACTAGGTTAGATTGAATACATAAATCAAGCTATATATTTCCAAATTTGTAGATTGCTATTTCCCACTATTTTCTGTATCCTATGATATCACCACAGGGAAGCGTGGTAACCTGAGAACTCTAAACTTAATTAAACGGCCACAAAAGTGTGCAGTCCTCAGCACTAAAATAGGAGGAAATGGGGAAACTGAAAATCTTTAACAGCAACAACAAAAAACAGGCAGCAACATTATCTAGAAACATAAAGATGTAAAAATTTACATCTCCTTTTCTTTCTTTTTTCCATCAGTTCTTTGTCTCCCATTTTTACTCCTTTCCTCTTCTTTCTTCTCAGAACTAATGTGATGTTTCTCTATAATTAATAGAAGTTCTCATTTTCTCACAAAGACGTTTTGGGGAAGGGGGACAAGGCTGATTCCTATCCTTAACATCTCACCTACTGCAAAATATTTAAGCATTTTTCTCAAACAGAAATCATTTTTTCTTAAGGGACTTTCTGGTACCCTACATTATGTCATTTACTTTTTTGACAACCTTAGGGATTCGATTTTATTATGCTCTTTATTAGAAGAGGAAGCAAAATAAAGTGTTATTTTCCCAAATTTTCACAGCTGACTAAATTATAGAAATGAAGCTATATAAAGTATTTCTAATATTTCACATTATCCTGAATTTTTCCTTGTCTTCATTTATTATTCATTTGAGAAGAGTGGTCCTTTTTATAAAGAAGAACAAAAGATTAAATATGTGCTTGACATAATATAAAAATAATAACTACCATTTATCATGTACTTAGTGTATGTCAAATACTATGCAAAGCACTTTACATCTATTACCTAATTTAATTCTGACAACAACCCTTTAAGATATGTATTATTATTATTCTGTTTGACATTTGCATTTATCTTCCATTTGGAAGAGGCTTAGTCTTACAAAGATGAAATAACCTACCAGAGATTATGCCTAAACCATTGCCAAGCTAGGATAGTTCCATCCCTTTTATCTGTTTGCAAACCTGTGACCAGAACACTATGCCCTATTGCCACAGTTTGACCTTGGTTGATTGACATAAAAATCTGGGTTGGTTGCAAACCAGGAATCCTGGATAGCAAGATACTGTTTTTTGTTTGTTTGTTTGTTGTTTTTTTTAAGTTTGTTTATTTTGAGAGAGTGAGCACAAGCAGGGGAGGAGCAGAGAGAAGGAGAGACAGAATCCAAAGCAGGCTCCACACCATCGCCATCGGCACAGAGGGGGCTTGAACTCACAAACCTTAAATCATGACCTGAGCTGAGATCAAGAGTTGGACACTTGACCAACTGAACCACCCAGGTGTCCCCAAGAGACCTTCTTAAATTCGTTTTTAATTTACTTAGTTACTAACACAGTAGGTTTGCAATTAATATTTATTTAATGAATGAAAGAATAAATGAATGTATTGAATCAATGTTTCAAGCATCTAAATGGTCTCATATATTCAGACCATGGCATTGCATAAAATGTTAGGTTTTCCTTTATAATTGGACAAATAAGGAAGAAATAGATCATTTTTTTTTTTTTTACTCTGCTTCATTATGTTTTCATGAAACCTTTTCCCCTCCAGGGGCTGTAAACTATGAAAACTGACTTCCTGAAATTCTGAACTAAGGGAAGTACAGCCATTCAGTCATTATAAAAGGAAATAATAAATTCTCAAACATATGAATTAATGCATCCTAGCTAGCCAACATATGTGTGTGTGTATGTGTGTGTATATATATATATATATATATATATATATATGTTCACTCACAAAATATCACAATACTACCTGAATGTAGTATAGGCATTTTGAGTTTAAATATTTCATATATTTTACCAAATTTCTATAATCAGAAGTATGATTTTTCTTCACCTTACCAACATGGAGAAGCTAAGGGTCATCACGTTAT
This sequence comes from Prionailurus bengalensis, assembly GCF_016509475.1. Classification (NCBI taxonomy): domain Eukaryota; kingdom Metazoa; phylum Chordata; class Mammalia; order Carnivora; family Felidae; genus Prionailurus; species Prionailurus bengalensis. Next base: position 86,822,438 of record NC_057358.1, read on the forward strand.
CAGTGATTTACTTACCTACAATTGAGATATAGTATTCTCTTATTTCTTCCTCTTTCCCCTTTTCTCTTCCTCCTTCTCCCTCTTTTTCTTTCCTTTTTTATTAAAAGTTACTAGACCAGGAATGGGATACTGCTGTCACTTGAGACATCACTGACAACTGATCAAATTTGGCATATGAAATATAGCTTCCTTTCAGTTTTATATTGAACAAGAAGCAGGGCAAGGATCAGGCTCATGTTGCATTCACTGCAATGTCTTCTGTGTATTGCACGGTACTTAGCATGAAATAGCTACTCTGTGCATCATTTTAGTTGAAGGAAAGAATGAACTGTGCCTACTAGAAAAGTATCCCTAATATCATAGCATAACAATGAAGCTGTACAAATAATTAACATGTATCTATACTGAAATATGGGCTCACCTTTTATTGTAAATTCAGTCACCTTTCTTCCCAACTATGTACATAATACATATGTATATATACTGCAATATTGCATATAATTTATATTTCAATATTTATATTTCCATTATATGAAATGGCTCCTATAAATGTTATGGGAAGGAACTAATTATGTTATTCTCTTTTTGTGTATGTAAGATGTGCCACTGTCCCAGGATTTATGGATGCAAGTTTTAAATAGTTGAGACTAACGTAGTAAATGAGGGAGGCCTCATGTGTCGTCCTCTGATTGAGCTTTGCATCATTCAGAGTTGCTTTAAACTACCTCATATACTCTTTTCTCAGTATTTTTCTGCCATTTTTGCAGCAATATAAATTTCCAAATGACAGAATCTTTTAGATGCTATAAAAACCAAACAAAGCAATGGTACTGAGGTTGGGTGAAATGAACATTTTTCTTTGAAACTGAGCACATGGTATGACTTCTAATAATTCACCATGGACAGCATGAGCTCAGCTATACTGAAATGGTTCAAGGAGCTAAGAAATAATGTTTCTTGGTTCTAGCTGTCAAAGTATAACCAACCCAAGCTTACTGTATTTAATACGTTTTAGAAGTTTGCAGAGGCGACTTTCAGTAATAAGGTTTGACTACTGTAACATAAATTTCTACATTTAGCTCTGGAAATATTGAGTTTTGTTTTGTTTTGGTTTTTTCTTTTCCTACCCTCTCAAAACAAGTGGAGTGGTAACTCTCTAATTAAACTCTAAACAGGACAAATTAAATGGCCTGCTTTGTGGCACCCCGGAAGCTTCTAGGGTCCTACGCGGGTTTCTTGGCTCCCAACTGCTTCAGACAATAACCTCCAGGTAGCACAGCTGAACTTCCTAACTCAAGATCCATGAAACTTTCCATCCAACCTCTTCCAAAAAGAAGCAGGGGTATTTGTAAGAATATTTACAGTCATTTTTACCCCAAAATGGACCATATCCTAATTATATATGGTCAGATTTCTTTTCAGTACCGCTTTACCAATAAGACTTGGAAGGCCTATAGTGATCTATCAAGTACTCAACATGTACATATATAGAAAAAGAAATGTGTTTATATCAGTTATATTAAGAAATAAAAATGGAGAATAGGTCAAATGGGATCATTTTCTATTTTATTCAGCCTTTTTTATACTGGCTCCACTATTTGTGGAGTGGGAAGTTCCTTTGACATTTTTAAATTCAACTCAATTTTAACTTCTTTTGTGAAAATGTTATTGACCTTGCCTTAGAGTGGAGATCTTGGATGTGCCCCTGTCTACTGTGACACATTTATTACTGGCAAAGATATAATTCAATTAATATTTTTTTCTTTTAACCTCTAATTAAATTAGTGCTAATTAGAGAAAGACAGCCTCTCCCTGTCAAATTAAGGCAAGGTGCTATCTTTCAGTTCAGATTATACTGCTTAAAATGAGCATTTTAGATTCCAGTAAGAAATGAAGATTTAAAATAGTGACCTTCTGTTTTAAGCACCCTCATATTGCTGGGAGTTCGGAGGAGGCAATTACTGGATGTTACAATAAAATAATTTGAAAAAGAGCATCTCTTTTTTAATGGAATAACGCTGAATACATACAAGAGAATCTGAGAAGCATTGAAAACGTTCTATTAGGTATATATTATGAGTACTCACTGAAGCATATATAGGGATTGCTAAAAATGTTCATTTGTATAGTTAGGTGTATAAATATTCACAGACTCCCATATACACGTGGATAAAGACATCTATAGCATGACTCTCACAGTACACATACTGCACTACCTATAATAACTAAATATTTGCCATTAAAGAATGGGGACCATATTATTCTTAGCAAGTCTTTTTCATTTTCATGAAGTTTCTAGTTTAAAAAACCACCACAAAAATGGTTACATGGAGAGATATAAAAGTAAAAGCAGTAGCAATAGGTAAAATGGATTGATTGGTTACCAGTTTATAGGCATTATGTTAATACTGCAAAAGTTATATATGCTATATATGTACTCGATGACATATCACTGTTATATAGCATAGTTTGTTGCTGTATAACAAACCTCCCCAAACTTACTGACTTAAAACAATAATTCTGTATTAGCTCACTTTTCTGTGGTTTAGCACTATGGGCAGCCTCAGATGGTCGGCGTCTCTGACGGTTTCAGTTGGACTCACCAAAGCCACTCCAGTAAGTGTGTGGGTCAACTGGGGCTGACTGGTTTAGTATGGCTTGGCTTACATGTCAGTTGGTTAGTGCTGTTAGTTGCTGCTAGCTGTCCTCTGAATTGCTAGAGGTGATGGGCTTCACAGTCCCCAACAAGCTTGTCTGGACTTGTTCATAGGAGGACAATTGCAAAGTTCCCTGAGCAGGAGAAGGACAAGCCCCAAAGTATATGAACTTTTCAGGTCTCTTCTTGCAGCATGGTTGCTGTTAGACTATTGGTCCAAGCAAGTCCTTGGACAATTAAAGAGCCAGCGTAGACTTTGGAGAAATGCCTCCTCGAGTCTTTCATGCATTATTAATAGATAAATCAGGGTATTTAATAAATCTAAAAAATCAGTTTGTTTATTTTTTGCTGTTGAGATGCAGAAGTTCCTCATATGTTTTGGATACTAACCCCTTATCAGATATATGGTTTGCAAATATTCTCTTCCATTCCACAAATTGTCTTCTCATTTTATCCATTGTTTCCTTTGCTGTGTGGTACTTTGTTAGATTTTCACTGTTTAGTCTGATGCTAGCTACGGGCTCGTCATAAGGCCTTTATTATGTTGAGGTGCATTCCTTCTATGTGTGTTGAGGACTTTTTGTTACAAAATTGTGTTGTAGTTTATTGAGATGGTTGCATGATTTTTGTCCTTCATTCTGTTAATGGATATATCACAATAATTAATTAGTGTATATTGAACTATCTTTGCATCCCAGGGATGAATCCCACTTGATCATAGAATATGATCCTTCTTTTTTATAACTTAGTTATTGAATGTGAGAGATTCATATTTATTCTTTTTTTTTTAATGTTTGTTTATTTGGAAAGAGAGAGCATGAGCATGAGTGGGGGAGGGGCAGAGAACTAGAGAATCCCAAACAGGCTGCTCACTGTCAGTGTGGAGCCCAATGCAGGGCTCAGTTTCACGAAGTGACCTGAGCCAAAAATCAAGATTTGGATGCTTAACTGACTGAGCTACCCAGGCACCCCTACTTGGAAGATTTTTAAACCCTTAAACTATGTAGATGTTCAGTTTTCTTAATTATACATATTTTGCCAATAAAATTAAAATAGGAACATTTCTGGACATTTGATTATAAAACTTCTCTGTATAACAAAGCTACCTTTTCAAAAGTTGTTAGTTGTAACTTTTTGTTGGCTCCTTTTTTACTTTTCTGTAAGATATAATTGAATAATATTTTAGGATCATTAATGTTTGCATGAGATAAATAACCTCAATTGGGTACAAAGCTGTAATATTCATTTTGTATATTATCACAAAACGTTTAAAACATCCTATTTTAAAAAATGGAATTGCTCATTTTCTTATAAACACATCGTGGAATCTGGCTGCAGGGACTATGGATGGAGACCTGAGTTCCATCCCCCTTGAGCAATGAGACATCAAGCCTTGCCCCCCAACTAGTGCCGGGGGAGAAATGACAGAGAAGAACAAGCTGGAGAAAAACATTTTTAAGTTCGCACATTAAGTCCTGAGCAGAGCCATAACTGAAAGATGCTTGAACCAACCATAATTAAGTGTGCAAGAGGTCTGAGAAGTGAACCATAGTGTGAACTGCTAGGCTTCACACTGGCCTCTAGGTGGCAAACATTCAGGAAAGACCAGAATAGCACAGCGAAGGCTTGGAAGATTAAATTGGCATTTGCAACATAACACACAAGACTGGGCCAGGACATGTTTTCTGAACCTGAAGACTTACGGATGGCTAACAGAAATGAACAACCAGGGTCTTGTAACATAATACCTGAAATCTCCAGCATACAATAGGAAATTATTCATCATGCCAAGAACCAAAGAAATCTCAACTCAGATAAGAACTGACAACAGATATCAAGACTGGGATGACATACACATTAGAATTTTCTAACATGGATTACAAGACCTACTCCATAAATGACTACAAAAATTCTTACAACAATGAAAAAACAAAAAAAAAAGCCCAGGAATTCTTTTTTTTAACTTTTTTAACGTTATGTTATTTATTTTTGAGACAGAGAGAGACAGAGCATGAATGGGGGAGGGTCAGAGAGAGAGGGAGACACAGAATCTGAAGCAGACTCCAGGCTCTGCGCTGTCAGCGCAGAGCCTGACGCGGGGTTCGAACTCACAGATCATGAGATCATGACCTGAGCCGAAGTCGGACGCTCAACCGAGCCACCAAGGTGCCCCAGGAATTGTTAATGAAGAAATAGAAGACGTAATGAAGAGCCAAATGAAAATTTCAGAACTGAAAACTACATTAGTTTAAATAAGAAAACACTGGATAGGCTGAATATCAGAGTGTAGAGGACAGGGAGAGAATAGTCAAGTGTATTTGATGATGAATCAAGAGAAAAAAAAATCAATAGAAGAAATGATCCAGTTTGAACAATAGAGATAAAATATATTGGGGAAAAAAATGAACATAGACTCAGGAAACACAGACTTGTGGGACACTAATAAAGGGTGTATCTTTTGTTCCTTGGTGTCCTAGAAGATGAAAGGGTGTGGATATGAAGAAGCACTCAAAGAAATAACAGCTAAAACCTTCTCAAATTTGGCAGAAGACATAAGCTTACAGATTCAAGAAAGTTTAAACTCCTAACAGGATCAGTCTGAAGAAATACACACCAGAAAGCATCATAATCAGATTTGTGAAAGCTAAATTTAAGGGGAAAATATTGAAAGCAGCCAGAGAGAAACATGTTAGAACTGAGTAAAATTTTAAGACAACCAGCTGGTGTCACAGAGAATTGCTTTGTGTGGGGAGCACCCCCCCCCCCCCGCCCCGCAACACACACAATGTGACCAGAAGTGTCAGAAAGTGAAATGTTCTGTGTGGGTAATACACAGGGGAAAGACATAATAGGGAAGGACTGCATCCCTACATGGTGAAAGATTGAGGTTTTTTTTTTTTTTCCAACGTAGTCACCTACCTCACATCATACACAAAAATTAATTCCAGATGGATTGCAGATTTACTTGTAAAAGGTAAAACGTATTTTAATGGAAAACATAGTAGAATATATTCCATGGAATGGGAAAATTTGTTTAACAGGACACAAAATACACTAAGGAGATACAATATGCACTCACAACAAAGAAGAGAAAAAAATAATTAGTGCTGTGTGAAAATATGTACTTCTGTTTATCAAAAGACACCAAGAAGGCAAAAAGTAACTGGCAGAATGAGAAAAGTTACGTAAAATACATACATCCAACGAATGTCCTTGCTATCCAGAATATACAACAAAATTCCTACACATTAGTAAGAAAAATACTGAAAACCTAGGAGAAAAACTGGCAAAAGACTTGAGCAATCACTTCAAAAAGGGGATACAAATGTTGGCTAAGCATCTAAAAAATGCTGTTTTATTATTCTGAAGGGGAATTGAGGTAAAACAATAATTAGACACCATTACACACCTTTTGGAATGGCCAACAGCAAAGAAAAATGCAGATTTTCATGACCAACTGGTCCTCTCAGAGAGGACCAGTGATGAGACTGTAAATTGGTACAACTGCTTAAAAAGAACAAAACAAAACCCTCTAGCATTAATGAAGCTAAAGAGATATCACGTATGACATAGAAATTCAATTCTATGTACATGTTCAACAGAAATGCTATCTGTTCACTTAAACCTTTTCATGGAAGGTTTAGAGCATCTGTCTCTAGTGTTTGTTTCATTTTTGTTTGGTTTGCAGCCTTCTTTTTAATTCCGGCCCAAACTGGAACTATCACAGTGTCCATAAATCAACTGAATGGATTAATATTTATGGAATATTTACATAATGGCTTACTAAATAGTGATAATAGGGATTAAAACTATATGCAACAACCTCTGTTATTAGAGGAAGAATAATGATCATCCTTGGATTAAGGTGGGGCCAGGGTTACTGATGTGCAGGAAGCACAATGGGGACTAGTATGGGAAGATGTTCTTTTCCTTCATCTGGTTGCTAGTACATGTGTTTGCTCAGTTTTTGTATATTCATCATCATTCTGTACAGGTCTGATGTATGCATTCTCCCGTATGCATATTTCCATTCAAAGTAACAAAATATTAGGAAAGAGATTCTGAGACCCCAGTAGAAACTAGTATGTCAAAACCAAGTGTGTTCCTTCAGGAATTCAAGACTGAGTTAATATTAGCAGATGTATTAATACAGGTTCACCATTACAGTAGATGTAAGGAGAACAATTTTAGAACCATCTTAATATCAAAAAATTTACAACGGAATTCAACACTAACCCCTGTTTAAAACAACAACAACAATGAAGCAAAACTTTAAACAGCTGGGAAATGATACATATTTACAAAATCTGGTAACAAATATACACCTCACCCCAAAAGTTGGCATCTTAATTTATGAGAAAATGTAGCATTCTTACTATTAAAAAAAAGACCATCTTTGAGCATGGTGCTTAATTTGAAAGGCAACCAGGCTTGCTTTTTGAACCCCCAAATTAGTTAGACTTAGCCAGCAAGTTTAAGATAGCACCAGAATGGGGCACATTTTCCAAAAGGTTTAGGCCTTAAACAACCTGAAACCTTGGAAAAACAGAGGAGAAATCCTTTTCTCAATGAAGAGATCCCTCCCAAGAGCAAGAAAAAAAGAATGGAACTGAACTGGGAACACCTAGTTATTTTTATTAAATTCACACAAAAATGATGAGAGATACAGTAAGAAAAATGTCAGAGAGAGGCTCAGAGTGGCACATGTTATTTGTTCTTCCTGTACAGGAAGGAACTGTAATCAATATAAAAATGTTTACAGTGTAAAATTAAGTGAATAAATGAGAGGTGATTTTTTTTCAACCTACTAAATACATAGCACACATACATGCAAAAAAATTGAAAAATTGCATTTTTTTATGTTAACACATAGCACATTGTGTGGCACTGGTCCCACATTCAGTAAAAAGTCTTTGAGTAGAAGAATATTAGAGAGGTTTTAAAGGCTGGATTACAATGATTAGAATATCCTTAGAATCTCATTTCAAGCTGCTCTATGCTTCCTGTATATTTATCCTTTCCGATTAAATTTTTCACACCTTTAATATCTCCCTGAAAGGCAGTTAGAAAAGTTGAGGAAATGAGTTCGCATTTGTATAGGGTCCTTAGCAATCCCTCCTCAAGTGTGAGGAAATTGGGAAAGTAGGAGGCAGTGTATTCGAATGATACTCAATTAAATTGAATGAATAATCATCTAAATCGCTTTTAAGCTAATTTGAAAATGGCAGGAGGTAAAAAGACACAAAGTAACTGGAAGGGATAAAAGATGTAGAAATGCAGAAACAGAACCAAAATCACTTGTTAACATGCTTTTATACCTCTGTCTTATTTTTCTTTACGTTTTGAAATTTAGTAATATTTTTTAATTGGTTAAGAGATTATAGCAATTAACTGTAGCATAACTGAATTGTTTTACTTGGGAAAATACGAATAATGCTAAATTGAAATGGGTCTCACCTCCACATGTCTTCTAGATGTAATTTGTTTCACTACTGTCTTATGGCATTTGGGCCTCCAAATGAGGTAGAGTGAACCTCAACGGAGTTTCCAGAACTTTTCAGTGATTTTTTTTTTTCATCTATATGTACTCAGCTGCTTCTCCAGGCCCAAATATCTATGGGTGGCTTTTATGTTTGATGTACTGGGCAGCTTGCTGGGACAAAACAAAGTATTTTGTGACCTGACAAAAGGAATGGTTTTGCAGAGGAAATAGAAATGTATAGTATTAAACACGTTTAAGTATCCACACCTTTTTAACCCCATGCTCTTTATTAACATTCTCATGCATACATTGTAATTTTTTCCATAAAGTTGGACCACCCAAGAAGAACAAGGAGTACAGCAACCTATTAAAAATATATTTATGAAATGCTTAACAACATTCAAGTTGTTATAAGATGTACTAATTAGTTTATATATGTTGCCCATTCTGAAATATGACTTGCGTAAGGCAATGATTATGTTTTATTACTCTCATGGTCTGTGCATAGCAGAATATGGTCCATAACAAATGTTCAGTAAGTGCTACGTTTTTGGCAAATTGACATACTATTAATGGTATTCAAAAAAACCAGAGAGGAGGTGTAAAAGATGAAAGGAATATGATCTCTTCAGCTTTTGATAGTTTTATTTAAAATTTATTGATTGAATAATACTTATTGGGTACCTAAATAACATTTTAGGGAGATGAATATAAATAATGGTTAGCAAGGCTGAATATAATCAAGAATATAGAAAGAAAACATTGTATGATGTATTAGGAATCAATAGAGAACTTTAATTGATATAAAAATGGACAGTGTGAGTTATCTCATTCATGGCAAATGAATATAATTTCAGTAACCTGGAATCTAACATTTAAGTAAGCAAGGAATTGCTATTACTTATTTTAGTCATAATCTCTTGCTGTTGGTACTTTTTTTTCTAATGATAGGAATTATTCACAATTCAAAGTTGAAAACAGCTACTTAGGGAATTAGATTAATTCTAGTGGGAGACTCAGAAATCATTTGAAGTGAGTACAGCAAAACTGGCAGAGGATTAAAATTACTTGAAAATCACAATGAAAATTATCTCAAAATTCCATTAGTCTTTTAATCTTCTTGATAAAGAAATGTCTTTTCTTTCAAAATATGCATAATCCTGCACCTCCTATCTTTACTTCCTCATTTGAAACTAGTATTGTTTCTCTTACAAAGATTTCTTTGATCTGAGCATTTGTCTAGTAAAATATATATATATATATATGTATATATATGTGTATATATGTATATATATGTGTGTGTATATATATGTACACATATGTGTGTATACATATAGTGATGTTGCTGTGCATTCTATGGATTCTATTCTGAGTTCTGCTGGAGATACTTCAGAATCCATTTTGAATCTTGTTTATGGAACATAACAAATGCATGCTTATGTAAAATCAATGTATTGTGTACATATAACTTAACAGCCATAAGCTAAAGAAGTTAATACTTGGTTTGCTTCAGTGTCACAAAGTGGATATATAAATAAATTTGATTTAATTATGAAGCTACATAGATAATTATAAAGAGATTCAATTTAAATACAAGTTAGCAAAATCTAAGTTTTAAGTACTATGAAAATTGTATAAAATATCTAAGTAAACCGGATAGTTTAAGCCAAACAAATGGCCCATCGTTAAATTTATCTGATAAAAATGAAGATAAGGCTGATATAGATATGTAGATACAGGTATATAGGTATGGTATAGATAGAGGTAAAGAGGAAACTTTGACAGTAAAGATAATTCACGGCTAATCAAGTGATTTAGGTACCCTAATTATCATAAGATTCCAGTAGTATATTTAGCCACATAAAAATTTTTACAAATGGCCCTCTGCTTCTAATCACATATAATCCACACAAAAACTCCTTGAAGCAAGATCCATTTAATTATCTATTTTACAGACAAGGAAATGGAGGTATATATCCTAATTTAAATTTGTTTCTTAGGTTCCCTTACCTAGTTTTAAATCCAGAGAACCCATTTCTCACTTCTCCATATTATACCATAACTCCAGATCAGCTGTGTTCAATCTGAATCAACCCTTTTAAATATATCACCATAAAATATAATTTAGATTTTCACATGGTGGTGTCTCTTTTCTCTATCAGTATCTTTCATCCAGAAATCCTATATTCCTGTTTGGTTTTATTCCCTAATTATGAAGTTTTGTTTTGTTTAGTTTTGTTTTTTCCAGACATGGGAATAGAGAATAATATGAGTAATCTTGAGTATGCATATACCCAGAATCTGACTCTATCAAATCTTAACAAGGTTCTTATTTATGTTTAAGAAATTCTTTTCCTTTTTAAAAACTAAAGCGACATAGATACATTTGAGGTCCACTGTCTTCCCTTTTCGTTTTTTGTTCTTTCTCTCTAAAGGCAGCTGGCTTATGATGTCTGTGTTTATCATTCTCTTGTAAATGTTCATATATTTGAAAAATATGCATGAATCTATAAATATGCATGAATCTAAATATGCATGAATCTATAATGCATTGTTATGTAGAGTTTGCAATTTATTTATCGAATGCTACCGTGAATGTTTATACTACCCTGCAACTTCCTTTTTTAAAGTAAACTTTCTATTTATGAAATTTATCCTCATTTGTATATGTAGCTTTCAATCATTCATTTGTGACAATCCCACAATTTATCCATTCGTCTGTTGAAGGCCATTTAATTCCTTCCTAATTATTTTCTTTCACAAACAATGTTGCAGTGAATGTAGTTATATATCCTCTCTTGTGCACATATCCAAAAATTTCTCCTGATCATCCGTCTTAGTACTGTGCATGTGGAACCATGTGAATTTTTCCAAGGATAGTTTAAGGGAATTAATTTTCAGATAACCAAACTCTTTTCTGAAACTGTTCTGCCTGAAAATGCAACTGTGTTAGAGTGATCATGCCAGAATTCTTTTTTCAACTTTCCGTTCAAACTTGCCCTTCTATATTTCACAGAGTGGCATATTGCTGTTAATAATTTATTGAGAATTTGGGGGTTGGAATTTGACATATTTAATGAATGTAATTTTTTTATACATAATACATGATTTCATGTGTTTACTTGGTGTAGAGCTGTCTGACTCGGTTCAATGTTGGTAATATTGGCTCCGTCTCTAGTAATACCCTTTATAAAATTCTTTAATGTTTACTTCTACCTTTGTCAGAAAATTATCTGAAACTTCAAAATGTATAAAATTAATGCTCTTTCAGTTGTTAGACTTTTATGGATCGTGTAATGAATGTGCTATTTTACAACGCTGTGGAGGCAGTCTATTTTGTAGGTTTCTAACTGGTAGACATACAAAGAATTTCTGTAGTGGAAAGGTTAACTTCAAAGATTGCAGTTTATGTCCCTATAATACAATAACTAGAAATTGTATCCTAATTTCTATGTTAAATTGTCTGTATTATACACACCTAATTCCTCAGATACACTTTGGACTGTTGTAACAGCCTAGTAGTTTCTTCATTAATTAATGAGTTGCATAAAATCTTTTGCATGGATTCATTTTACTTTCTAAAAAATTTTTATATGGCTATTTACTTATTTTTGAGAGAGAGAGAGGGAACAAAAGCAGGGGAGGGGCAGAGAGAGAGAGGGAGACAGACAAAGAATCTGAAACAGGCTCCAGGCTCTGAGCTATCAGCACAGAGCCTGATGCGGAGCTCGAACTCACAAACCGCGAGATCCTGACCTAAGCCAAATTTGGACACTTAATTGACTGAGCTACCCAAGTGCCCCATATGTGTATTCATTTTATATTTGCATTAGAGTAATGGTTTTCTTTTTAAAAAGTATGCTTGAATATCTCCACTTTTATGTTAGATCTCATGAGATGATTTTCTACTTAAGTAAACAAACACACTTTGGAAATAGCTAACCTTTAATTTTATTGAATGTTATATTTATCTGCTTTTATTGATATTATTTCCTCCAATCTTCTTACTTGAGTTTAGTTTTTATCTTTAACTTTCTTAGATTGGTGGGGTTCCTGGGTGGCTCTGTCGGTTGAGTCTCCAACTTAGGCTCAGGTCATGATCTTGCAGTCCGTGAGCCCGAGCCCCACATCGGACCCTGTGCTAACAGCTCAGAGCCTGGAGCCTTTTTCTGATTCTGTGTCTCCCTCTCTCTCTGCCCCTCCCCTGCTCATGCTCTATCTCTCTCACTCTCAAAAATGAATAAATATTTTAAAAAAAATAAAATTTCTTAGCTTGGTCACATCGATATTAGTTTCCAAATGTCATTATTTCTAAATTAAATATTTAAGACTATGATCATGCATTCCACTAGTTTTTATTTGTATTGTTTTTAATGCTTAGTCTTATTTATTCAGTCAATTATAATCTCTTATATGCATGTTACTATAGTGGCATATGTATTTTTTTAATTTAAAGAATTTCCAAGAGACTGACAACTTTTATGTTCCTTATTTTGTTAATTTTAATTCTTTCGTATTATGTTCATAGAGTAGTTCTGTCTCTCCCCTTTCTGTTTTCCTAGTGCTGTAATTATCTTGGCCTGTGGAACCTGCCACAGCTTCCAAGAAATGAGGCATGAGCATTTAGAAATGCTTATCACTATAGAAACTAACAGAGAAAGATGTTCTAGCCTCTAAAGAATCTTTGGTGGCTCTCTTGAGGACTCTAGCTCCTTTTGGTCTCTGGATGCTTCTGTTGTCTTAAAATGCCAGTATCTGGAACACATCATCCACGTTATGTTCACAACAGAAATCCATTTAGGGACATGTGCGGATAAAAAAAAATTACAACACCTTATCATGTAACAATATGCTATCTAAAACTAAATTTCGCACTTTGTTCTTTATAGCTTAATTATATAAATAAATAAATAAAAATAAACTCCTAGGTCCTATTACAATTGATTCACTGTTTCTTCTGTAAACTTAAGGGTTTTTAAAGAAGGGTTTTTAAACCCATATTTAAAATAGTGACGTCATTTCATAGGAGCAGTGATTTATACCAGTAGGTTATAGAGAGGGTGAATTCATTTATCTTCCCCTTTTCAATAGTCTGGAAGGCAGAGAAGGAAGGAGTTCACCAAGAAGTTCAAGCGTTAATAAAAAAACAGATTCCCCACTGCTCATTCATTTTAAAGACCACATTATGGTTGGATCAACCAGGAGACCTATGGAAACCTCAGTGAAATGAAATACTATGGAAATAGAAAGAAATAAAAAGATTTCTAATAACTAGATATATTTCTCTTAAACTGATGATAATTGAAAGTCTTTAACCCTATAAAAAAGTGAATTAAGCATTTTATGTTTCTATTTAACCCCGATTTAGAAAATATAATGGGAAAATCTAATTTTTATCAAGTGTAGTCATCTGAAACAGATAATCGTAATATTGTAAAGTTCCACTATTAGAGAAAATATGTAAATGAAAAATTACTCAGCCTGTGACTAATGCTAATGTCTTACATAGTTTGCCTTAAAAACTAATTTCTTATTTTCACTAATGTGTCAATTTTTTGTTTGTGTTCTGTTCTTTACAGTAAAGATTGATATTCTTGGGACAAGATATGAAGTACTATTATCCACAGTCCTATTAGATTTTACTTTTTATATATGTAAACTTAGTTGAGCCAGTATTGACTATTAGTTTCTTCTCTGATTTTTTTTATCATGTAATAATTCCACATATGTGTTAAAGTCTGTTTGTGGGCTCTCTGTTTTCCTATATTATTTTACCAGCACTCTGTTTAAATTAGTACAACTTGAAAATGATTCTATGTCTTTTTATCAAATATATTCACTTGTTCCTAGCCTTCAAAATTTCCTTTTCTCATATGCTTTTAGTCCCAGATAAAATTTAGAATCAATTAATCAACTTCTATGAAAATTCTTGTTGGGATATTTATTGGGAATACATTGAACCATATGTTTTAATCCAGCAAGAATTAAGATCTTTGATAGATTTTCTCCTCCTTTAATAGGTTGTGTTTTCTTACATTTATCCATGTCTGTTTTTACGTGATATTCAACATATTTTGAAAATTTTCTTCTTAAAGATTAAAAAAATTGTTGGTTAGATCTCTTCCTCTTTATCATATAGTTTTTATTATTTTTCTTTTACTATTATTTTTTCTAAGTTGTGGCTAGGATACAGGAACACTATTGATCTTTACATATCAATGTTTTAGCTAGGAATATTAATAGATTTGGGTTTTTTTTAATGTTTAATTGTTTTGATAGAGAGAGAGAGAGTATGTGTGTGAGCGAACACGAGCCAGGCAGAGAGAGAGGGAGACAGAGTCCCAAGCAGGCTCCATGCGGACACAGGGCTCAAACTCACGGACCGTGAGATCATGACCTGAGCCGAAAAAAAGAGTCGGGTGCTTAACAAACTGAGCCACCCAGATGCCCCAATAGATTGGGGTTTTATTAAACAATTGTTTGGTCTAGATAAAAAGTAATTTTTTTCCCATTTGCATCAATTATGTTACCTTGTATAGTGTTGAAATGAAGCAGAAATAGGGTCGTGTCTTTCTTGTTTTGCTGCTGTATTAGTTTGTTAGGGCTGCCGTAAAGTAACACAGACTGGGTGGCTTAAGCAACAGAGATTTATTTCTCACAATTTGGAGGCTAGAAGTCTAAGGTCAAGGTGTCAATATATTTGATTTCTTCTGAGGCCCCCTCTCTTGGCTTGCAGATGGCTGCTTTTTCCCCCCGATGTCCTCACATGGTCTTTTCCTCTGTGTAAGTATGCCCCAGGTGTCTCCCTGTGTTTCCATATTTTCTCTTCCTATAAGAACAGTAGTCAGATTGGATTAGGAGCCACCCTAATAGCCTCATCTTAACATAATCACCCCATTTATAGTACTATTTCCAAACACAATAACATTCTGAGGCACAGGCTGTTAGGGCATCAACACACGAATTTGCAGGAGACAGAATTCTATCCCAAACAGCCACTAATTTGGAGGTGCCTAAGGATTTACTATTAAATATAGTGATAGGAACCTTATAGGCTAAGGCAATTTTTTTGTATTTTCCTAAATTGGTGATTTTTTTCCCACAATTGAATAGTGAATTTTATAAAATTAATCTGCAAGTATTTAGGATGATTGTGAGTTTTTATTCTCACCTTCTGTCTAATGTGGTGAAATACACAATAGATGTGTTGATGTCTATCCATCCTAGAATTCTCAGACTGGATCCAGTATATTCATGGGAAATTTTCTTTAATGCACTGCTGAATGAATGTTCTTATGTCTTAAATAGAATTTTAGCATCTTTGTTCATTCTGAAATTTTTATATCTTATTCCCTTATTCCCTTATGATCTTTGATGTTGAGGAAGTTCTGTCTCCATACATTTTATAGCTGGCACTATTTACTTTGTATGATATAAAAAATCAGTTTCTTTAAAATTTAATAGGTTTTCTTTATAATTGTCTGCCTTGGGGGACTGGGTTAGTTTCTTTGGTTATTTGTATAGATCACATAGAGAAAGATTTCTGTACACTTAGTTTATTTTGGGGACCGATCAAATATCCTAAAGAGTAGGTGATTTTAGATAATGTGTAATTTCTAAATATTTTCCACCTAACTTGTAAAATGTATTAACATAAAGTCTGTGATTATTTTATGACTTAAAAATCTTACTAGTATTTTCTTTCCCCATTTTGTTTATAGCTTACAAGTAATAAATCCACATTCCATTTCAATCATTCTGCATCTTAAATTTTAATATTTCTAGGTAGTGGTTCCATGATTCTTCACCATCTGCGTTTACCCGATTTATCTGAAATATATCTGTCAGTAAACTTATTTTTTTAATTTTATAAATTATTTTAAAATATTGCTGTAGCTGTAAATGTGTCCTAATTTTTATTCCTAATTCCACCAATTTGTATTTTATCTCTGTTTTATCATTCTTACTAGATTCTGTCAGTTATCTCTTCTTTTGTGTTTTCTTCTGCGTTAATTTATGCTCCTTCTCTTATCTCTTTAAATGTACTTGTATTTATTTCTTTTCATTTCTTGACCTGAATGCTGAGTTCATTATTTAGCTTTTTTTTTTTTGGTTTGAATAATTGCATTTCATTCTACAACATGTCCTGTGAGTATGGCTTGAGGTGTATTGCACAAGTTTTAATATGTTGTATTTTTCATGCTGTTCAGATGGAAATATGTGTGTGTGTATACATATTTTTAAATTTACCTTCTAACTTTTTTCAGCTTTATTTGAGGTATAATTGACAAATTAAAACAGTTTACTTAAACACATAAGTATGCAACATGATGATTTGACATACGTGTACTTTGTGATGATTATCACAATCAGGTTAATTAACAGACCAACCACCTCACATAGTTACTATTAGTTTGTTTTTCCCTTGAGAATTTTTAAGGCCTACTATTTTAGAAAATTTAAAGTACACAACGGAGTATTATTTACTATAGTCATGGTGATGTATATTCATTTCCCAGAGCTTATTTATCTTATAACAATAGGCGTATACCCTTTGACCAACATCTCCATGTGTTTGTGTCTTCATTTTTTGTTGTTGTTGTTGTTCTTTTGTTATTGTTGTTGTTGTTGTTGTTTTACCAATGCCTTACAGTTTTCAGTGTACAAGACTTTCACCACTTTGACTGAATTTATTCTTGAGTATTTTACTATTTTTATGCTATTATAAATAAGATTGTTTTCTTAATTCCTATTTCCAATAGTTTTTTAGTGTACAGAAACACAAGTGACATTTTATATCAATTTGGTATCCTAAATCTTTACTGAATTTGTTGATTAGTTTTAAGAGCTTTCTTGTGGAGTCTTTAGAGTTTTCTGTATAGAGGTCCTATCATCTGCACAGACGGTTTTACCTCATCAGTTCCAATTTGGAAACTCTTTATTTCTTTTTCTTACCTACTTGCTCTGGCTGGGACTTTCAGTACTATGTTGAAAAGAAATAACAGAAGTGGGTATTCTATACTGTTCCTGATCTTGGTGGAAAAAGTTTCAGCGTGATACTAGCTGTGGACTTGTCATATATGGCCTTTATTACATTGAGGTATTTTCCTTCTTTCTCCATTTTATTGAAAGTTTTTTATAATGGGAGGATGCTGATTTTTTTCAAATGCCTTTTCTGCATCCATTGAGATGATCATAAGATTTTGCCAGTCACTCTGTTAATACGGAGTATCACATTTATTGATTTGCATATGTTGAAATATCATTGCATCTCAGGGATTATTCCAACTTGATCATGGTATGTGATCTTTTCTTTTTAAGTTTATTTATTTATTTTGAGAGGGATGGAAAGAAAAAGAGAGAGAGAGAGAGCAAGCAGGTGGGAAGGGCAGAGAGAGAACCTCAAGGAGGCTCCATACAGTCAGCACAGAGCCCAGTGTGAGACTTGAACTCAAGAACCATGAGATCATGACCTGAGCCAAAATCAAGGGTTGGACACTTAAGTGACTGAACCACTTTGGTTCCCTGGTATGGGATCTTTTTAATGTGATTCTTAATTCTATTTTCTAGTATTTTGTTGAGAACTTTCAGATCTGTATTCATCAGGTTTAGTGGCTTGTAATTTTTCTTTCTCATAGTGTCCTTGACCAGGTTTGGTATCAGTAATTCTGGCCTTGAAATTTGGAATTTCTTGAAACTTCTTTAATAGTTGGTATGGTCACGGAAAACTATTTTACATGTAGTTAAATAAATATAGGTTTTTTAGGTAGTGTAAAGTGTGTGTGTGTGTGTGTGTGTGTGTGTGTGTGTCTGTCTGTCTGTCTGTCTGTCTGCCTGTCTGCTAATAACTAAAATCAAGCCTTGCTATTTCCAGGCTGTTTGGGGGTGCCTCACTCACAGTTTCACACAGTGAGCCTGGCTCTAACCCTCCACTGTATGTTGTATACTATTTCACCCTTTACTCTGTAGGAGTTACTGTCTTCTTTATCTGCTTTTCATCTAGGATTCCCATATTCTGAAGCTTCCTATTGAGTACTATGTCTTTTCCATCTCTCTCCCGTTGAACTGTGTGTTTTGTGGATGTTTACCTTTGTTATAGGGATAGATACATTGACAGAGGTAGTTTGTTTTCTCTATTATTCGTGTATATTTAACATTTGGTCATGGCAGTCATGAGGAAGTGATGCATAAATTCGCATCATCATTCTGGCTCACAGGTCTGAATGTCTTTTTTATGTCTGTTTGTTTTCTTGCTTTGTTTTTCATACATTACCGTGTCCTTGGGTCTCACTCTCAAATACCCTGGATCAATAGATGAGTGTTTGAATAAAGGAAGCTGCATTTCTAACCATCACTGCTGGTGGTTCTGGTAATCATCCAGGCTCAGGAACCACTGGCTCAATATTTAGATTTTTTTTTTCATTTTCATATTTTGCAAGTCATTTTATTCATCCTACATACCAGCCATATGGAAAACTGTTCACATGTAGAAACAACTTTTTAAAAGTTATATTGTATACAACCTGTACTTTCTTAGCTATATTTATTCCTTTAATAACTCATTTATGGAACATATATCAATGCCTTCTGTGTGCCAGAAACCACTACATACACTAAAATCATAATTGAGAATTATTTTGAAAATGTAGTCACATAGTGATTGAGCAAGTGGATTCTGGAAATAGTTTTGCTTAAGTTCAGAACACAGCACTAGCATTCACTAGCAGCGTATTGTTGAGAAATTTGCTTAATGTTTTTGAGTGTCAATTTACTTATCTGTGAAATGGATACAATGATGGCATCTTTCAAATGGCAATTGAAAGATTGTGTGTTTACTGTTAAAATGGTGTCTGGAACATAAAAAGCGCTCATTAAGTACTTGCTATTGTATTATTGAACACTTGCTGGGCATCTGCCACTGTTCTAAGCGTTTTCATACATTGCTTAATTTGATATTCACAACAACCATTCGAGATCTATCACTAGCTCAAGTTATCTTTTGAGGACATGGAATATATGTTATTAATATTTCCAGTTCTGTGATTGAGCACAGTAGCCAGAATAACGTAGACCCTCACGAGACATGTCAAAGAAGCTCAAAGTGAGCCAAGGATGAATGGAAGCCAGGTATCTATCACAGTCCATGTGAGGGAAGGAAACTAAAAATGTAGGTTGCATCAAACAGAGATATGCCAGAAAAATAAAACGGTGCTCTAAGCATATGAAAGTTGAGAAGATGGGAGAGAAACCTGTGTAAAGGAGCATACAAATTATTTAATACCTGAAGGGCATAAAAAAATTGGGAAGCACATTTTCTATGTCATAACAGCATGTGGTATTAGTAGGGATGGGCAGAACATAAAATTGTAGCTAGACCATGATGGGTCATATACAAATGATAAGGGGTTTGACTGTATATTCTAAGACTAGGGATCAGCAAACTTTTTTCTGTAAAGGGCCAGAGAATAAATATTTTAGGCTTTGAAGGACAAATGTTCTTCTTTGCAACCACACAACTCTGTTGCAGTGTGAAAGCAGCCACTGACAGTAGTAAATGGACAGGTATGGCTGAATTTCAATAAAACTCTATTTATTAAAACATATGACAGGCTAATTTTGATCTAAGGGTTGTAGTTTGTTATGACCTACTTTAAACAATTAAACATAGAACTGCCATGTGACTGAGCAATCATATTTCTGGGTATACATCCAAAGGAAATCAGAACAGGATAATAGAATGATATCTGCATTCCCCATGCTTATTGTAGCAGTATTTGCAATCACCAAGATATGGAAACACTGTAAGTGTCCATCAACAGATGAATGGATAAAGAAGATGGATAAAGCAAATTGTGTGTGCATATATAGTATATGTGTGTGTGTGTGTATATAGATATAGTATATGTGTATATATAGTATATATACACAAATGGAATATTATTCAGCCATAAAAAGAAGGAAATCCTGCTATTGTGTTAACATGGATGAGTTTTGAGGGCATTACGCTAAGTGAGACAAGTCAAAGGCCAATACTGTCAGATATCACCTATGTGTGGAATCTAAAAAAGCCAAACTTGTAGAAACAGAGAGTACAACCATGATTATCGGCTTGGGAGTGCAAGGGAAATGGAGGGGCATTGATTAAAGACCACAAATTTAGAACTAGAGGATGAATAAGTTTTGGAGATCTGATGCACAGAATAGTGATTATAGCCAACAATACTATGTTATATACTTCAAAGTTGCCAAAAGGCGTGATCTTCAATGTTCTTACCTCCCCCGAAATGATAATTATGGGATTTAATAGAGGTGTTAGCTAATGCTACAGTGATAATCATATTGCAATATATAAGTGCATCAAATAACACATTGTATACTTTAAATGTACACAATGCTATATGTCAGTTATAACTCAATTAAAAATAAGCAAATAAAAGAGGATCATACAATTATATATTGATAAGTAATCTTGATGGCTATAATTACTTAAATTTCGAATATGTGCCAAACACTGTGCTTTATGCATAATGTGTCATTCATACTCTCACTTAACTGTGCTCGTGCATTAGATCAGTATGCTCATTATTATACATTTTTTCTGTTCAACAAAGCAAATGTCCTTGGAGGGATTAAATAATTTGCCCAAGATTACCCAGGTAGTGAATGTCTACTTAAGGTAGTATATCAGTAGTGTTAAAATCTTTGGGAAAATGTATTAGAAGTATTATATTATAGATTCCTGGACTCAAGAAATTTATAATGGGGGGGGGAGTCATATAAGATAATTTCATGTTTACTGGCACAATACAACACCTGTCAAAAATAACATAATGAAGTCATGTAGGTACTTTATCTATCTATGGGTCCTACCACACATCAAAACACACAATGAAATATTGTGCAGTTTATGTGTGGAACCTATTTAAGATAATGGGACATAACCGATTTTAATAGTAAAATTCTGGTTTTATAAGTGAAAATATTATTATTATTTTACATAGTAGACTTTTTGTTTATAGATATAATAATATATGTAGAACATAGAAATTATAAAACACCAGAATTATACAATACAAAGTAAAGCCATATATAAAGCCATATATAATCATGTCATAGGCTGGAAATCTATCATTTCCATGTATTTATTTCTGTGAGTTTTTAAAACCTATATATACTTTTAAAGTCAATTTAAACTTTTTTAAATCTTTATTTTTGAGAGAGGGAGAGAAAAAGAGAAAGAGGGAGAGAGAGCATGAGTGGGAAAGGGGCAGAGAGAGAGGGAGACACAGAACCTGAAGCATGCTCTAGGCTCTGAGCTGTCAGCACAGAGCCTGACACAAGCCTCAAAGTCAAGAACCATGAGATCATGACCTGAGCCAGAGTCCAATGCTCAGCCAACTGAGCCACCCAGGCACCCCAAAACCCATATATACTTTTATTTAAAAAGCATTCTATGTGTATTTTCTTTCCATTAGTCATCTTTGGAATGACATTTCCAAAAAATATATATTTTTTATGTTTAAAAAATAATAGTTTAATACTGCTATGCTAGGTGAACTTTAGGTAAATATTTAATAAAGACTAAAGAGTTGCTTAAAATATGATGTCATTGTCTGTGCCTGTTGCTTCCAAATTGGAGATTACCTTCTCCATTTGAATAGCTTCTTGATGACATGATATCAAAAGACAATCAGACAAAACACAGCCCCACAAAAATATAATATCAAACTGGTAAATATTGGAGGCTGGCAACAAAATATATATCTTCATTAAAGTATTATATATTAACAATAAAATGTAGCATGACAAAAATATGATTTTGTTCATAAAACCAACTTCAGCGTAGGCTTTTTTATGGTTTAAGAAAGATATATGAACAGTTTAAAGAAAATTACAGAAATAAATCTTTCTTGGCTGTCCCTAAAGCTCTGCAGATAGTTAAAAACAAGAACACATGAGGAAGGAAAAGGTCTAAATTGCTTTGAGTTACTTAATCCGCCAAGTGACAAGTCCTATGATTTTCACTGATATCATATTAGTGTTATTAACATTAATCTTCATTGGCTACTGTATTGTGATTGACATTCTATACAACATAGGCTAATAGATAAAAATTATTGGTAAGCCAAGCACAGAATTTGAATTTTAATAATCACTCCATTGGGGTAACTAAATGGGAGGTCTGAAAAAAGCCATGTGAATCAAACCAATGTTTCTGGAATATTTCTACAGGGCAAGACCAGGTAGCCATGGAATTGTTGGTGGTTAAAAAATGTTTCCTTTGCTTACCTACAACCAGTAGAGGATCTCTGCTCCTCTCACTTTCTGGGAAACAAAAGGACTGAGAAGTAATATTATGTTGTTTTCTCACATTGTTGTTAAGGAGTGGAAGGTTTACTCCAACTCTACACAGTTAAATCAACTGGCCAACCCAAGCCCCCGGCTTCTTTGGTTTAACCTCTTTCTATCTCAAATCTGAACTCTGTCTACTAGGTTTGATCTTGAGTGAGTTCTAAAGATCCACTTAAATTTTCCTCAGACTCTTGTTCACCCCATTTCTCACTCAGGGTCTGGCTAATTGAAGTTTAACCTACATGTTGAACTCTGACCCAACATCAGCAAATTCTGGTACCAGCTTTGCAAAGCTCCTAAAACTCTGCGCTCTCCTACAATTTCAAAAGTTAAATTGATAGAGGAATATAAGGATGGTAAAAGAGTCCATTTTTCTTGATTTTCTCTGGTATTTTTAGATCATCGCTATAAAATAAAATCCCTTTTTAGCTCCAAATATATTGCAGATGTTACTGATCCTGATTCAAGGCCAACACAGACCTTCTACGGTGCAATAATAGGTGATAGTGGTAATTCTTAGAATAATTAAAAATAAATTAATCTCTTTTATCTTGAAGTATTTAAAAATTCATGAGAATGCCATTTGATTTTGTGGTACAGTTTTTTTTTTTTAAGGGACAGATCTAGTTTGGAATAACAAATCTCAATGGGTGGTATCTTAAAATAACACATGTAAAAATTACCCATGCTATGAGATTTATTAGAATTCATATATACCAGAACATCAATTGTTTGTTTTATAAGAATAACTAAGGAAGAAAGCATCAGATTCAAAGCCAAAATGATGTTGCATGGGCAAATCAGGAAAACTTTCTGACCCTCAACTGACTAATCTGTAAAATGGGAATGATATTGTGTGTTTTCTTTAAATCAACAAGTCATTATTAAGAAAGCAAGAGAGTAGGTTTTAAGGATATTAGATAAAAAATAGAGTTTATACTTTATGGAAACCATCCAAAGTTATACATTGAAAAGACATTTTTGGGGCACCCGAGTGGCTCAGGCAGTTAAGCATCCGACTTCAGTTCAGGTCATGATCTCATGGTTCATGGGTTCAAGCCCTGTGTCGGGCTCTGTGCTGACAGCTCAGAGCCTGCACCCTGCTTCAGATTCTGTGTCTCCCTCTCTCTCTGCCCTTCCCCTGCTCATGCTCTGTCTCTTTCTCTCCCTTTCTCTCTCTCTCTCTCTCTGTATCTCTCTCAAAAATAAACATTAAAAAATTAAATTAAAAAAAAAGAAATTGTTTGGCATGACAGATCAGTCATCAAAACTACTCTGCAAAGAGATCTATCAGTGAATTAACACTTGCTTTCATTATATATGTAAATAGATTTTACAAGAGAAGTTTTACATGAAACAGTATTATTAGATGTGTTCCCTTTTTATGTAGAATAAGGGCAAAAATAGTAAACTATTTTGTATCTTGATCACCTATTTCTAGTGAAGTTGTGAAAAAAGAAAACAGGTAAGAGGGGTTAAAAGATAGTCTAAGGAATGAATAAAAATAAACCTCACCAGTTATCACATTGTGTGTATTTATACACATACATATATATAAAATAAAAATCTTTTTATATAATGACATATTTGTATTAATGTCACCATGTCACCCTTTTGAAAGAACTTGAATTAAACAGAACTTTTACCAATGTGCTATACAATCTGTCTTAAATATGCCTATCTGCACAGGTATATATTATTTTTAATCAATGACAAGTAGAAATTAACCTTCTAACAGCCATGATTGTTTCTTATAAACCATCCACTAATTGCTTCTTTTCAGGAAGATGAACTGAATCTCTGCCTCTCTGTGATCTGACATGTTTTCTCTGCATGGTAGGTGACAGCCCTTACAGTTTTCTACTTCTAGCTTGTGACACATATTTCTTTGAAGGAGATGAGAGTATTTCATAATCACAATTTCTTGGAAGGCTCATAGTAAGCCCAAGTCATCTGTATAATTTGTTTTCAATGAAAATGATGTAATTTTATGCCATGAAGTTGATAGAACTTCTAATTTAGATTTGTACTTATTTTTTTAAATTCCTTTGTGTAATGCTTTGAGAAGCATCTGCTTTGATAGTTGTTATCTGTACATCTGGTGAAAAATACTCTCCACATGTTGATTGCTGTAAAGGAAGTTTACGAAAACCATAACCCATGACTCTGTGGAATATTAGTAAAGTGTTTCAGTTATCCATTGCCATTTAAAATGTCCATGTGGGTTTGTCAGGACAGCTTTTGAAATGTAACAGATTAATATCCTTACTTTGACTTAATTTGTGGACAGATGGCTTGAATAGGACCGAGTGATGCATTGGGCTATCCCTCGGCTTGCCAAGACTTATTTACAGCAGAGGCACTATCCTCCAATGGCTGATTATCTGCTTCATTTAGTAGGAAGGAAATTAACCTCTGATTTCTGTGCTGATGACTCAGCAGGTAGCATACCACTAATGCAAATAAAGTTTGGGGAAAAGAAAGAAACTCATTTTATTTCCTGGGATAACCAAACAAAAGGCAGAATGTTAAGCGATGTTTTTCACATAATTCTATGCATTTCTGTGTCTTGGCATGTACCCAGTTTAGAAAAACAGGTTCTGTGCTATAAAACACGTATTTCAACTCCATATGTTTTATGTCACTTAATCTTTAATTAAAGACAAGCCCCAAAGAAAACACTGCTACCTAAGAAGTATAATCTGAATTATAGAAGGCATGATTTTTTTTCACAACATAAGATTGACTTAAACTCACAGATTGTTTTCTAGCTGAGTTACTTTATTTTTTAATTTAATTTAATGTGTTTTATTTTTTGAGAGAGAACAAGTAAGTAAGCAAGGGAAGAGCAGAGAGAGAGAGAGAGAGAGAGAGAGAGAGAGAGAGAGAGAGAGAGATTCTTAAGCAGGCTCCATGCCCACTATGGAGCCTGACACAGGGCTCAGTCTCACAGCCCAGGGATCATGACCTGAGCTAAAATCAAGAGTCAGATGCTCAACCAAATGAGCCACCCAGATGCCCCTAGTCTGAGTCACTTTAATAAGGACTTTTCTTGATGTGGTAGCATATCTTAATGCTGTCAAGAAAAGTAATATTATGAGAAATGTTCTTGGTGCAACAATTTTATTTTCTCTCTTTGGACAAATAACCTGGAAGCATTAATATAGTAGCTATTTGTAGAAAAATGTGTATTTATGGATACATGGTACAAATGGTGCTAGAATAACTGGACATCAGTATGCAGAAGAAATGAATCTAGACACAGAGCTTTCATCTTTCACAAAATTTATCTCAAAATGGATCACAGGCCTAAAAGTAAATGATAAAACTATAAAACTCCTAGAAGATAACATAGGAGAAAAATCTAGATGACCTTGGGTTTGGTGATGTATTTTTAGATACAACACCCAAAGCACGGTTGATGAAGGAAAAAATTGATATGTGGAACTTTATTAAATTTAAAAACTTGAGATCTGAAAAAGGCACTGATCAGAGAATAAAAAGAGAGGCCAGCGACTGGGAAAAAGGTTTGTAAAAGACACAGCTGATAACGTGAATTTCTCCAAAATACAGAAAGAATTTTTAAAACTCAACAATTAGAAAATTAGCAAAAGATCTGAATACACACCTCACTGAAGGAAATATACAGATGGCATATGAGTTTATGAAAAGATACTCAGCATCATATGTCATTAGGGAACTGCAAAGTGAAACAAGATGCCAACACACACCTATTAAAATGAGTAAAATTCAAAATCCTTACCATACCAAATGTTGGTATGAAGCTACAGAAACTCTCCTTTATCACTGGTAGAAATACAAAATGGTACATCCGTTTTAGAAGGTAGTTTGATAGTTTCCCACAAAGCTAAACATGGTCTTACCATACAATCCACGAGTCACGCTCTGATGTTTAGCTAAGTGAGTTGAAAGTTTGTGTCCTCATAAAAGCCTGAACACAAATGCTTAGAGCAGCTTTATTTATAACCGTAAAACTTGAAAACAATCCAGATATCCTTCAATAGGTAAACGGATAAACAGTGGTACACATCCATATAATGGATGGAACATTTTTCAGTGATAAAAAGTGATGGACTAGCAAGCCATAAAATAACACGGAAGAACTTTAAACACATATTACTAAGTGAAAGAAGCTAGAATGAAAAGGCAACCTACTGCATGATTCCAGCCATAAGACGTTCTGGAAAGACCAAAACTATATTTAAAAAAAAAAAAATCAATGTTTCCAGAAGTGTGGAGGGAAGGAAGAAGGATGGATAGGTGATGCCCAGATGACTTTTAGGGCAGTGAATCTATTCTGTATTATATTATAATGGTGGATCCATGACACTATACATGTGTCAAAACCCATAGAATGTACAACACGAAGAGTTAAACCTAGACTATGAACTTGAGTTAATGACATATGAATAGTGATTCATCAGTGTAAGAAATGTACCACACTGATGCAACAGGTTGATAATAGGGTAACAGATGGGAGTGTGTGGAAGGAGGTACTCCTCTACTTCCTTCTCAGTTTTTCTGTAAGCCTAAAACTCTAAGAAATAAGGTCAACTAATTTAAAAATGGACTAAATTAGGGATAAGCAGAGTTAAATTTAAACAGAATGGCTTTCAGTCTAGAGGAATATATGACTAATATTAAGAAAAACTTTTTAAAGAATGTCATGATAAATCACAAGGATTCTGTCACACTTTAAAATAAAAAAGAAAAGTGATAGAATTCAAATTCAATAAAATCCATTTAGTCTCATTGAATGCTTTGGGTAAAAGAGCCAGTAGACCTAGAATTATATTGATGGAGGGAAGATAAACCATATGAATTATCATATGAATTCCTTCATGTAGTCACACAAATACTAATAAACCACATGGTGTTAAAGAGAAATTATAGAATAGTATAACCTGATGGATAGACTTAAGGGTCTTCCATTGAAATGAAATGGGACAAAAATGAAACACATTTTAATTTATGGCTGAGCTCTAGAAGATGTAAAGGAAATCATCAGAATCAATCCCCAGTTAAAATGATCTAAAAACAAAAAGTGGGCACAGTGATTTATAAGCATTTCCAAAAGGTAGGCATGCCTAAGGAAAATGCCTGCTGAGTGCTGGAAAGATGGTTAAACCATCCTCAGATGTAGTGTCCCTGGCCCCAAACACAATATAAATCCTCTTGAGTGAAGGAACCACCGGATATCTGCTAAATCAGTCAAGTACAAGCTTGTAGTGAAAGACAACAAAAATATTCAAATGTAGATTCTTACAAATTTTAGATATAATAATAATGAATAGCATAAAAATTGAAAATGAAATCTTTTAAAAATCAAAAAGCAAATTATAAAAGTGAGCAAGCCAAGAGATAATTAAAACAACCAGGTTTGAAAAAGCACCAAATAGAAATCTTAGAATAAGAAAAGGTGTGTGTGTGTGTGTGTGTGTGTGTGTGTGTGTATTATTATAATATATACAATATGCTTATGTATACATATGTATATATTACATTGTATGATTATATAATTGCATATGTGATTATATATGATGGAGAGAAGTGGTACTTAGTGAATTGGAAAATTTATGTGAAAAATGTGACTTTAATGTACTATAATTTAACCAAATTGCATTAAATGGCAAGTTCTCTTTGTTTGGAAACAGAGAGTATCTGGATTATTTAGCAGCCAAATAGAGTTGGAAAATAGAGGAAAAGTGAGTTGTGATGGTACATCCAGCAATGGGTCACAGAAATTGCCAAAAAACTTCATTGCCTGAAGGGGAGACCTCTTTCTGAATGCAACATTGAGCAAGTGGGTCTGAGACGAGTGGTAAAACAGAAGTTGGATCACTCCCACTTGGGATGAATGTAGGAGTGACTACAGGGGCACAACCGAAGTCGTGATGCCTTCAGAAACACCATCACAATGAATTTCCAGGATGGAGGACTGCACTGGGGAAAATCGCTGGAACTAGGAGGCAGAATCATTGGTGGTTTTAAAAAAAGAAAAAAGATGGGGTTTCAGAAGACACAAATCTCAGAGCAGTGAAGGAGGCTGCACAAACAGCCACTATTTTTAAATGCTGTGAGGTGTACATAGTTGAGAGAGCCACCCAGACACCCCTCAAGTCCCACCTGGGACACTCATTTAAATAGTAACATATGAGATGCTAATACCAAAGTGTTAAAAAAAGAAAAAAGAGGCAATGTATCTAAATGATAAGGGTGCACCGGAAAAATAGAAAATAATTAGGAAAATAAGTTAACCTAATGTTACAAAACAAGCTACTAGAAAAATCAGCTCTCTATCACCAAAATTCATAGGAAAACCTGTGGCATAAGGATAGATTGCAGGCGAAATCACAGGAACAGATGAGTAGCGAGGTCTTCTGTGGCATCTTGTTTTGAAGAGGGCCTGACTTGACATTGGGACTTTTATGCCTGTAGACACTGGTGGCCCCAGAAAGCATACTGTGTCCTGTAAGATAAAGCATGTGCGGGTGCTTTGTAAACAGAAAGTGACTTTCAAAACTCCTGATTTTGTGCTGGTACCTGGTAGAGATGGAACATCTAACCACATGGAACACCTGATCGTGAAGCGTCAAATGACTGTGTCACACTACCCATCATGACCTGGTGTTGACTGTTTCACCAAACCATACAACTGGATGGGCTCAACACCTGTCCACTCCCCACAAGACTGGAAACACAGCCACAATGAAACTGAGTGAGCAGGGGACTCAGACTACTATTAGCATCTGCCCCTATTCCTTGAGCACTTCTCCCTCAATCCGTATAAATTGGCCTTGTTTTTTTTTTTTTTTTTTTTTCAGGCACCATAAATTTTATTTTATTTTATTTTTTTATTTTTTTTTATTTATTTTTTTTTCTGAAATTTATTGACAAATTGGTTTCCATACAACACCCAGTGCTCATCCCAAAAGGTGCCCTCCTCAATACCCATCACCCACCCTCTCCTCCCTCCCACCCCCCATCAACCCTCAGTTTGTTCTCAGTTTTTAACAGTCTCTTATGCTTTGGCTCTCTCCCATTCTAACCTCTTTTTTTTTTTTTTCCTTCCCCTCCCCCATGGGTTCCTGTTAAGTTTCTCAGGATCCACATAAGAGTGAGACCATATGGTATCTGTCTTTCTCTGTATGGCTTATTTCACTTAGCATCACACTCTCCAGTTCCATCCACGTTGCTACAAAAGGCCATATTTCATTTTTTCTCATTGCCACGTAATATTCCATTGTGTATATAAACCACAATTTCTTTATCCATTCATCAGTTGATGGACATTTAGGCTCTTTCCATAATTTGGCTATTGTTGAGAGTGCTGCTATGAACATTGGTGTACAAGTGGCCCTATGCATCAGTGCTCCTGTATCCCTTGGGTAAATTCCTAGCAGTGCTATTGCTGGGTCATAGGGTAGGTCTATTTTTAATTTTCTGAGGAACCTCCACACTGCTTTCCAGAGCGGCTGCACCAATTTGCATTCCCACCAACAGTGCAAGAGGGTTCCCGTTTCTCCACATCCTCTCCAGCATCTATAGTCTCCTGATTTGTTCATTTTGGCCACTCTGACTGGCGTGAGGTGATACCTGAGTGTGGTTTTGATTTGTATTTCCCTGATAAGGAGCGACGCTGAACATCTTTTCATGTGCCTGTTGGCCATCCGGATGTCTTCTTTAGAGAAGTGTCTATTCATGTTTTCTGCCCATTTCTTCTTGTAAGGAGTTTCCTCTGACCAATTAGTGGAAAAGAAAAGAGTGTGGGCCTTGTTGGTTTACAAACGTATCTCCACTCATTAGCAGCCCTGAAACACAACAGTAAAGGGAAATCCTTTCATTGGGAAGAACTTTAGGAGACATGGCCTGAAGCTCATTGTTCATGGCTTACTGACAGGCTTATGTTGACTGAACAAATTGGAAAACTGGTTCAGTTTATGGGGCCAGCCAAGAGACAATAACCTGAAAATTTATGATACTGACCTACAGAATGAAGTATATGTTTAAACCTGGAAATCAATATATGGCACTATCTTTCCCACAAGGTATGCATAGAGATGAGAGTGGTCCCTCTATTTTCTATATGTCTACTTTTTAAAAAATACTGGCAATATGTTTTCCAAATTTGGCAAAAAGCATGAAACTACAGATCTACCAGGCTCAGTGAACCACAAGTAGGAGAATTACAATGAAAAACATGCCAGTGCATGTTACAGTCAAACTGATCAAACCAAAGACAAATAAAAGCATCTTAAAAGCATTTTAAAAAAGTACACAAGACACACAAGAGGGTTATATGAATTTTTTTAAGTAAGTTTTTTTTTAATAGAAGCATAATACACAAATAGAAAAGTACACAAATAAAATTAGTTGGCACAACTCACCACAAAGTAAAGATAACTATGTAACCGGCACCCAACTCAATAGCGACAACACCAACTTCCCCTTCTTGGTCATTATTCAATTTCTTCCTTCCCAAGGGAAGAGAGCACTATCCCAAATTCTAACACCAGAGATTAGATTTGCCAGTGGTTAACCTTTACATAAATTGAATACAGGATGTAAAAAAAAGAAGATGGTAAATGTCCAGTATAAATATTGGTTAAATATATATAACATCTATTATATATATTAAATAATAAATATATAATAAATATATGTGATATAATAAGTACATATAATATAATAAATATATATAATATGTGTATATAGCGACAACTATGCCATAGGAGTATGTAAATGTTATGTGCTCTGCTGTAATCAGATATAATCCAGCTATCAAGAACTGGGGCAGAAAAATGGAAAAAAAAACCTATTATGATAACACAGAATCAAAAATGTGAAAGTTTTTTCAGCCCTCCCTTTGTGTCCACAGGCCCCCCAAATTCTCTCTCCATGTCACCCCCTCCCACTCCCACCACACAACTTTCTAGCCCCCACAGCTTCTCATTCAAGTCTCTCTTATCCTCTTAACAGTTTCTTAAAGGTATTTATTTTTGCACTATGCACTTTCTTTTTGCCAGATGTGTTTAACAAGGGTGTTTGGAGAGACCTACTTCTAGCCCCTTCCTTCCCTGTCACGTTTTCTCAGGCCTTCTCTGTTATTTTTAATATCTCTCAGAAGCAGTCTTAATAGCTCCTGATCATGCCTTTTATTGACACTTTGTTCTTCTGTCAAGTTTTTTGGCCCTGAAAAAGTCTTAAGACTTGAAACTACTATTTATATTATTGCTGGTGGTATGTTAATGTTATAAAATCATTAATGAAGAAAAAAATATATTCCTTACTGGTATGTTTCATAATTTTTCAATTGATATATTGTAAGATATCTATACAAAAATGTTACGTGATGCATTTTTAGTTAAGAATGTACTAGGTGTGGGGCGCCTGGGTGGCGCAGTCGGTTAAGAGTCCGACTTCAGCCAGGTCACGATCTCACGGTCCGTGAGTTCGAGCCCCGCGTCGGGCTCTGGGCTGATGGCTCAGAGCCTGGAACCTGTTTCCGATTCTGTGTCTCCCTCTCTCTCTGCCCCTCCCCCGTTCATGTTCTGTCTCTCTCTGTCCCAAAAATAAATAAACGTTGAAAAAAAAAATTTAAAAAAAGAATGTACTAGGTGTAATAAACAGTAGAATGTGTTTGGTATTGGGGAAAAAAAATAGTCTGACTCACTATGTATACCTCTGGCTAGTTGGTCATGGGATTCCTAAGAAAGAGGTAGTCTGCTGAATTTTTACCTGATTTGCATAAGTGGGAGAGTTCTAGGTTACATGAACACGAGTCCAGCTTGAGTCACCAAAAGAGAGTCATTGTTCCTCCAGCAAGTTCCAGATTGAGCCAGTTTATAGATCAGAACCCCTTGGATGAAGGGGATGTTGGTTCCCCTTGTGTGTATGTATGTGTATGTTATGGTTTAGAGTGATTCCAAATATGTTCATGGAGTAAATCCATATATGTGCATGTTTTACTTCTGATATCTTAAGTTCCCTCAGAGTAAAGCCTTCATATATCTGAGTTAATCAAATAAAAAATAATTATAAAATACATGAAGCCATATGTTAGGTGTGCTATGAGCCAAAAGCCATTCTAGCCTGGTATGAACTGAGCAGATGAAAAATATAAAAAAGGGTAAGACCCTAAGTATTCAAACTTCAGCCTTTCTTTGCTGAAATTGATATGGAAAATGTGATAAAGGGCTTGCTTTTAAGATGATTTCAAAGATCAAAAGAAAGTGTTGAAGTAAGAAAGATGATCAATCCACAATCAACCATGGGCCTTCCTTCCCCAGAGACTGACTTTTAATTAATTTATAGTCTGAAATAAATTACTAGGTGAAAATGCTTTGAAGTTTTGGGAATGCATATTCTTATTTGCTTCTCTACATATGAGTATTGTTAGTGTTTAAATGAGCTTGGAGAAGTTTTCAAATTACATGTGTAGTTTTAAACTTCCTGAAATCTTTTCACAATTTGAGATGTTTATATAAATGAAATGTGTTAAGATGATAAGACTGAGGATTTGATATCATTTATGAAATTATCCTGCATAGATAACCTTTAAGGCAGTGCTGTCCAATTGAAATTTCATTGATAATGGAAATTCTCCCTTTGCACTGTGTGACACTGTAGCCCCCAGCTGCAAGTAGCTATTGAGCCCTGGAAATTTGGCTAGTGAGACGGAGGAAATTATTCTTGATTTTCTTAAATTTATTCAAATATTATCTTAAATATCCACTTGTGGCCCGTGGCTGTTGATCCGTGTTAGACGATGCATCTTGCAGTCTATGAGGGGTGCAGTCGAGTGTATGGTAAATGGTACCAACAGAAATATTTGAGAATGACCTACTTTTTTTAATTAGTTGAATACCATCCTCCCCCAAACACAAACACACACAAAAACACACATGTCATACTTACTTGGTCAGTAATCCCACCTATCAGGTAAAATTGCCCATGGATTTTTTCTTAAAATCTGTAAGGTAACTGGGCTGAGAATGATACGGTCATTAATTAGTAATAGAAATATTATTTTAATTACTGGTATATTGATATGTTTTAGATCACATCTACCAACTCAGGAGAGTGTTATATTCTACAACATTGTTTCCTGCGCCAAACTATCTGTGTCGAATAATTTTTATCTTAGGATATTACTCCTACATTTATAGAAGATTTACACTGATCATTTGTCTAGCTGCTTGTTCATGTCTGGTTCTTTGTGTTGCATAATCATTGCATAAAAACATATTATGTTGCTGAAGCCCCAAGTCTCTGTGGTTACCTCTGGCGTGAATTCTTAAGGAAGGTGACCCATTTTAGATTTTCAGTCAGTGATGATGAATCAAAGTGGCTCCCACTGACATGCTTAAGGAATCAAGTCTTTGCCCATGGCTTCTTCAGTATAATATACTAACCAATTAAGTAGGCCTACTATTTATTACTATAACATTGTGGTGTGCCCAAGAGTAATAAATGATCTGTGTATAAGAAGGTTTAACAGAAGCATGTAAGCAGATGTTAAAGACTGCAAAATTATAAAAAATATACAATACACCTGCTGTGTACTTAATCTGAAAAATATATATCAACTTGAATTATTCTCTCCTATAAATTGCTTTATGTATTTTTAACTTGTGTTTGTCATATGGGAAGCTTGTTGGAGGGAACTGGATTGAAAGAAATTATTACTTGCCTCAGATGTGCCACAGGGAACGTAGTTTGCACTATATCTTTCTTCTGATGGTATATTGTGAGAAATTGATTCTCAAGTGTTTTCTGTGAATATTTATAGTTCAAGATAAAGTATAAGCTCTGGATGACAGAAACTGTGTTACATTTCTTTGGGGTTCCAGACATCCTTTGTATAGTATAGTTTGGTTTATGCCTTCATTTAGATAAAAATAGCACTACCATAACACTACTGAGAAAATAACATGCCTACACCGATAATTCCTGAAGTAGAGATGCAAATGATAAATATATGGTGAATGAATAAGGCAAAGTGCACTATTCAGGCCCTGGGTACAAAGAGGTGGAGTACCAAGGCATGGTCTTTCTGTTTACTAAGTTATAGTATTTCAGAAGACAGCATTCAATAAATAATCACAAATAATTTTGATCAGAACTATGAATATAAAATGTAAAATACTTAGAGAGTCTACAATGAACAATAAGATAGACTGGGTGGATGTGACAAAAAATGGGCAAAAGATGTTGAGAGAGGCTTTTGGAGTAATTGTTCAAGTTGGGACATGAAAGGAATAAGAGGGAGTTCGCTGTCAAAGAGAGAATGGCATGATTATATGCCAGAGATTGCAGGGAACCCAAGCATAGGCCCTGAAGTAGGCCAGGACAGGCACATTTCAGGAATAGAGAGAAGGCCAGTGTGACTAAGGGTTGGTGTATAAGGCAGTAGAGAGGGATGATGATGCTGGCAAAGCAATTGGGCTCCGTGTGATGCACGACCTCACAAGCCATGCTAGGGAGTTTTAACTTTATGTTAAGAGAAAGAAGAAGCAATTAAAGAGGTTCGAATTGAGAAATAAGAAGATACAACTTATATGATTAGACGATCATTGTGCTATGGTGAGGAAGTACCTGATCTTTTAGGAAGTTGTTGCAGTGTGTGGGAAAGGAAAGATAAATCCTGGAACTAAGATGTATTGTCAGTGGTGACAGAGTGATTTGGATGGATCTGAGATTCATTTCAGAGTAGGGAGTGACAAGACTTGGTAATTAACTGAATGTCTCCAGTGAAAGGAAGATGCCAATCATGACTTCTGGGTTATTGGCACAAAGACCTGGGTTAATGGTGATGACATTGACTGCAAAAGAAGAAGATTGCAGAAGGAAAAAAAAAAAGTGAAAATATCATGAATTCAACATCTAATGGAGATTACAAGGTTGTAGCTTGATATACATTTAGAGTATAGAAGAAATTACTGAGATGTGAACAGTTAGTGTGCACGTAACAATATATAAACGGCATGTTAATCCAAAGGAGTTAAAACATTGCTTATTTAGACAACAGAGAATAGAATAGAGTACCTTGTATCAAGCTGAGATGGACCCCAAAAGTCACAGGAGAAGGCAACAAAAGCAAATAGGAAAGAAAATGAGAGAAATGGCAGATTATTATGATGATTATAATGCTATGAAAGCTGAGCGAAGAGAGGGTCAGAGTATTAGCTGACATTCTTTGTATGTTGTCATGAATGAAGTGCATGAGGACTAGAAAACAGCTACTGGATTAAGCAACATTGGTAGTGACTTTAGTAGTTTCAGTTTTGCAGAGTAGAGGGAATGCCAATGACGTGGTGAATTGGTGGGAGGCACAGAGCAAATATGCATAAACTATTTTTTAAGCATGTTAGCTGTGAAGAAAAACAGAAAGATGGAGGGAAACTACAGTTTTGTCTAATTTGATATTTCATGTGGGAGAGACTAGAGCATACTGAAGGAAGAGAACTAATAGATAAGATGAGGTTGATGAATCATGAAAGACATTAAAATTAAGACTTAAGATGATGCTAGGGGATATAGGGACGCCTGGGTGGCTCAGCTGGTTGAGCGTCTGACTTCAGCTCAGGTCATGATCTCATGGTTTATGAGTTCAAGCCCCACGTCAGGCTCTGTGCTGACAGCTCAGAGCCTGGAGCCTGCTTTGGAATCTGTGTCTCCCTCTCTCTCTCTGCCCCTCCCCCTCCCCCATTCTCTCTCTTCTCTCTCTCTCTCTCTCTCTCTCTCTCTCTCTCTTTCTCTCTTTCTCGCTTGGTCTCTCATTCTGTTGCTCTCTCTCTTTCCCCCCTCCCTCTCAAAAATAAACATTAAAAAATTTGAAAAAGATGATGGGAGGGAATGTAATATGGGAGACATGGAAGAATGTGTACACTATGGCAAATTAATGAATATAGAACGAGGACTTCATGAATAGGATTCATTATATTTAACATAAGACATGTGGAATGCATGATAAGATGCAACTTGTATAAAACTATGTGTAATGTTAAAAAAATGAAAGGAAGAAGGTAGCAGAAAGGAAAAGTGAGGACAGTGAGAAACAGAGATTGAAAGACAGGGAAGGAGAGAGGGAGGAAGGAAGATAGGAAGAAAAGAGGAAAAGGCTAACTAACAGATCAAACTGAATCATTGTAAGAGATATCCAGCTTTTTCCTGACTGTGAGTGTCTTCTGGGAGAGTTGAAATCTAGGTTTTGTTTGTTTCTTTGTTTTTCATTTTTGTTTTTGTTTTGTTTTTTGTTTTCATGTACCATCAAGAAAAACCATTAGTAATTTTCTTTCACATCTATTTGTAATGTCACCACCCCAATTTTAACCGTGACCTTTCCTAAACCCAAATTTCCCATGAATAATTCTAAAAGAAAACTAGAATCCTCCTGTAGTGGATTGAGTTGCAACTCTCAAAATGGTATGTCCAATCATAATGCCAGTTACCTATGAATGTGTCCTTAGAAATAGGGTCTTTGCAGATGTAACTAAATTATACATCTTGAGATGAGGTCATGCTGGATTTAAGATGAACCCTAATTCCATTGACAAGTGTCTTTATGAAAGAAATGTAAGAGAGATTTTGCACAAAAAGACACAGAGAAGACTTTGTGAAAACTGAAGGAGAGATTCAAGTTGTGTTGCTGCAAGCCAAGAAGTACCAAGGATTGTGGGCCACCACCAGAAGCTAGGAGAGAGAGACACCCAAAGATTCTCAGGGCCTCCAAAAAGAACCAGCCCTGTCAGAAAGCTTGAATTTGAATTTCCAGCCTCCAGAATTATGAAAGAATTAACGTATGTTGTGGGTTTTTTAAAAAACAATTTAATGTTTATTCTTGAGATAGAGCATGAGCAAGGGAGGGGCAGAGAGAGGGCAACAGTTTTTCAACAGACTTTCCTCACCCTTAAGAAGTTAATTTTAAAAGTCCATCCTCAAAAAAAAAAAAAGAAAGAAAGAGAGAAAAAGAAAAAACTAAATCCAGCCTTCACTGCAATTCTTTGACGACTGGCTATCTCCTCGTCTAAAATGTAAGATCCATAACAGCCTGATAGTTGCCTTTCTTGTTCATTCCTGTATCTCCTTCTTTCCCAGTAGTTCTTGGGACATTGTAGCACAAAGTATACATTGTTGAATGAATAAATTATTATTTTTCTATTCTTGTTTGAGTGTTTAAATTTAAAACAAAGGATGTAGAGCAGACTAGCAGACTTGCAAACCTTCCCAAAGCCGTGCACAAATCAGTTGACAAATGATGGAAATGTCACTTGTCAAGGGGCCTAAACACAACCTCTTACCAAACACCAGCCAAACAATAATCCATTCTGATCCAAAAGAAACTCCAAGAAGTCAAGTTAAAAAAAACCACTTGGGTCCTTGGAAGTCTGGAGGAGTGCACGCATACCAAAGGATAAGGCCTCTCAAGAGGGATTGAAGAGGAAAACTCCAAGCTATTAGTACCTAGCTGAGTGGGGCAGGGGGCAAAAACATAAATACTTTGCACTGTAATAGCAGTCTGACACACACACACACTCACATATCCAGTGGTAAAAAGCAAAAAACTAGCTGGCTAAGGCTGCTTAAACACAGCCTTTGACCACTAAGTAGACCTTTTTTTTTTTAATTCAAGGTGACCTCTATTTAACCAGGCTCAAAGATAACATTAAGAAAAAATAATCTGAAGACAGATATTGGAAATTTCACAGTGCCAGGAACTTGACTTCATAGAATTGGTTCCGCCAAATCACTAAACAAATAAATGACCAAACAAATAACAACAGCAACATTTGTACCTTTGGGGAGAGGAGAAGGAAATCAGTAGTTTACTTCAAGATATTATCTGAAATCTCCAATTTTCACCAAAAATATATGAAACATGCATAGAAATAACAAAGAGTGATCCGTGCAGGGAAAAAAAATAGCGTTTGATAGAAACTGCTTTTGAAGAAACCTAGGCATTCATTGGACTTAGCATATAAAGACTTCAAGACAGTCATTATAAATATGTACAAAGAACTAAAGGAGACCATCTATAAAGAATTAAAAGAAGATATGACATCAAACATAGATTATCAATAAAATATATAAATATTTTAAAAGCAAAGTGGAAAAGGCAAGCTATGAAAACTGAACTGAAAAGTTTGCTAGAGGGGCTAAGTAGTAGACTTGAATTGGTAGAAGAAAAACATCACTGAACTTTAAGATAGATCAAGAAAGATTGTCTAATCCTCAAAAAAAGACAGAAAGAAAAATGAGACTCAGGGAAATACGAGATGTTGTTAGCCACACCAGCATGCATATAATATGAATGCCACAAAGAAAGAAAGGGACAGACAAAAAAAAAAATTCACGGAAATGATGGCTAAATTTTGCCAAATTTG
This sequence comes from Prionailurus bengalensis, assembly GCF_016509475.1. NCBI lineage: Eukaryota > Metazoa > Chordata > Mammalia > Carnivora > Felidae > Prionailurus > Prionailurus bengalensis. The sequence goes on from NC_057358.1 coordinate 86,861,334, forward strand.
CTGAAAAGCGTTAATGTAAACATCCAAGAAGCTCAACAGCCTCTAAATACGATAAACAGAAAATTTTTTTCTTCCTAAGATCAGGAGCCAAGGAGGTATGTCTCAACTCTCACCACTTCTTTCAACGTTTTTAGTGTACAACTTACAATTCAATAACAAAAAAAAAAAAAAAAGAAAAGAAAAGAAAATCCACCTAATTTTAAAACAGGCAAAGATTTGGGGGTGCCTGAGTGGCTCAGTCAATTAAGTATCTGACTTTTAATTTCGGCTCAGGTCATGATCTCACAGTTCCTAAGTTAGAGTCCCTCCTAGGGCTCTGTGCTGCCAGTGCAGAGCCTGCTTGGGATTCTCTCTCTCCCTCTCCCTGTGCCCCTCCCCTGCCCATGCTCGCTCTCTCTTTTTCTCTGTCTTTCAATAAATAAACTTAAAAAATAAAAATAATAAAACAGGCAAAGATTTTAAATAGAAATTTCCTTAAAGAAGATAGCCAAATAACCAGTGAGCACCTAATATGATGCTGAATCATTACCATTAGAGACTAAATCAAGCTGTCATGAAATACCCACTAGGATGGATACAGTCAAAATGAGAGGTAATGACCAATGTTTGGGTGGATGTGGAGAAATTGGAACCCTTACACATTGCTGTTGAGGATGTAATATAGTGAAACTGTTCCAGAGAACAATCTGGCAGTTCTTCAAGTGTGAAACGATTTCCATAAGACCTCGCAATCCTACTTCTAGCTACATGTCCAAGAGAAATACACACAAACTTGTACATGTATAAAATGTCTACCAACTGTTAAGTGGATAATCGAAATATGACATGTTGATATAATTTAACATTATTCAGCAATAAAAAGGATAAAAGTACTAATACATGGCATAATATGGATGATCTTTAAAAACATTATGCTAAGTGAAAGAAGCCAGTAATAAATGATTGCATGTTGTAATGTTTTCCCATTTATACGAAATATCCAGAATAGGCAAATTTGTAGAGACTGAAAGTAGATTAGTGGTTTCTTAGGGCTAAGGGTGGAGGGAAGGAGAATGACTATTAATGGGTACAGGGTTGCTTACTGGGGTGATGGAAATGTCCTAAATTTATAGGGGTAGATGCACAACTCTGTGAATGCACTAAAATAAACAAATGTGACTAATGAAACCTCATATAAGAATTAAATATGAGTAATCAGAGGATGTAGAAGGCCTTTCCAAACCAGGAAATATTAAGGAACATAATTAAAGTATTTAACTAGTAAAGCATTATAATTTCTGGATAGCACAGAAAAGCCAAAAAGCAATAGTCAGGTGAAGTTTAAAATAACAGAGAGAGAAGGAATTAGTTGGCCTTAATTCACAAATGAAATAGTTATGACCTAACACTTACTTACCTTTGACTGTAACTGATGAAGAATATTAAAGTTCCAAAAATGTAGTTGTCATATATAAAACATGACTCTTCTTCATATGAGTATAATTTGGTTTATTTTTTATAATTAAACTTAAGCAAAGTAATGTTTCCTATAGATATCAATATCCCACTATGGAAATACAGGCATCCTGATTTAACATGTAAGTTAAATGCAATAGTTTCTTCATTTAAGTCAATTTAACATTTTACAAAAAAAGAGTTTGCATCAGCAAGATGCAAGAAGAGGTACACTGAAACAAGAGAACAGCCTTCCTCCAGAGTCTTAGAGCAATTTGAAACGTACTTTCTAATGGAAGGATGTAAAGTGAAAGGGAGGTGCCCACAGGGACAGAAGACTATGACAACTCAACTCTAATTTAAGATGAATTTGAAGATCAAATCATCAGAAAAATTAGAAATGTAAACAGGAAAGCGTAAATGGTTCAAATGATTATAATTTTCCCCAAGAATAAATGTGCTTTCAGAAATATTAATGCTTACATGTACAAATTTCCTTGAAAATGTGATTCCAATATTTCTAGTGATAGGTTCCAGTCTAATGGGTCTGGCCAATTTTCTCTAGTAGCTAGTTGCATAAAACTTAGTAAAGTCTTCAATGTGGTAACACACCTTGCTAGTTTTTGTGAAAATAGAAAGTGCTTCTGGTTAATGAAAGTTTACACTGTGTTTATCCTACAGTACACTATGTGTTTACTTTGTATATGAGAAAATTTTTTTAAATTTATTCTTTATTGAACTCTTAATTTCCTTCCATCTGGATTTGCCTGTTCATCCTTTCAACCTTCTATTTTTAGAAGATGGTATGTCATAAAGTTAGTCACACATATAACAATACTCATATTCATATTGCTTAGAAAATAGGATATTCCAGACAGAGGATTCATTATTCACCCATTCACTATTGTACTTAAAACCCTAAGGTTATTTTAATTTATTTATTATTGTGAACCCCTTATATACATCACATTCTGTATTTCTTTATTATCATCACTAAAAACAGACACCATGTTTTAGTAACAGAACACATCAATGTCTAGAGCAGGGTTGAACAATCTATAAAATTATGAACCTGGTTTTCATTTAGTTTCTGTTTACAATTCTGTTGTGAAGGCTAAACACAGTCTGTTAGCCTAAGAACCTTTGCCTTGATAAAACAACAGAGTACTAGTTAGAAAAGAAGACACATATCCTGAAATGAATTGTGGAGCCAGCAAAAAAAAAAAAAAACAGATTTAAAAAAAAATCAAACATTTATTAAGCCATTATTCCTAAGAATATAACCTCATTATTTTAAGTTTTGTATATTGTAAACCCATTTTATAAATGGTATTTGTAAGAGAATGCAGTAATTGGCTATGGTGTAGAGAACATAGGAAGAATGAGAAACAAAACCGCAAAACTCACTATATAATGTACACGAGTGGAATATCTATGCAGTTCTCACCCTCATGGATTTGCTTTCCTCAAGCACATCACATCGGATCAGAGCCACAGGACTATAATGAACTAGCTGTGCTGCCTGAAGTTATGGGTAGACCTGGAGTAACAAGGTTAGCCTTGAAATCTTACAACTTACGCTGAAACTAGCACAACTCAGCCAAACCCTAGGCAGTACGTTGCGGTCCGGGGAGATTTGCAGGACTCTGGGGAGACAGGCTCAAAAGGTGACTAGATTAAGTTTTCTGCTAGATGCCAGAATTTGAGTTGAGAGTCAGAATTATTTTGACTTAATGGATTTTTTTTAAATGAAATATTCCTATGTCCCTAAATTTATGGATGGAATACCTTGCTCGTCCAAACTTTTTATTGGGCTGGACAAGAATGATTAATTAATTGTGGAACTATGCCTCAAATGAAACTTCATTCTGAGATCTTTGGAAACTCCACATGTCTGGAAGAGCATGAAACATACGGAGCCCATCACAAAAATAAACAAAGACACCAAAGAGCAAGCAAACCAACAGAGTTATGACAAAATTGTGAAGAGTTTGCGTCTTACCATATATTCCGATGCTGGTATTTTCTTCATTGTGTGAGGCCGTTCCAAACATTACAGGAAATGTAAGTTCCCCTCTGTCCCCCATCTTGCCATAACATGCCAGTAGCTCTGAAATTCTTAACCCCATCTCAGTTACTGGTGCCATCAAGCAAGCACCTTCACATTTTCTAAACCCATAGGGTGAATGGGGTTTATAAAGCCAGATTAAGAACATCTTTATCTTCCCCAGAAGATATCTTCCCCGGAAACGCAACTCTGTATACCACATATTCTTTACAGAAATGATTGTTTTATAAAACTGGATTTGGACTTCACTGAGCCTGCAAAGTGTGGTTTGCTCTTGTGGAGACAGGTCTTTTGGTTTGAGCCATTTCTCACAGGAGATGAGAACCTAAATATATAAGGGTCTCTCTACATGAAAGATCTATTAAACAGAACCTAGAAACTTCTGATTCAAAATTTATCATTAGAACACATGATCCAGACTCCCTGGCCCAATACCACTGATCTGATGATGTAAATATAAAACTAAGATAATAATAATATCAAGAGGCTCCAGTCTAATTGCTCTGGCAAAATCCAAAGTGTCCAATCCAAAATGAAGAAAAAGAACAAAATAAAACTAAAGTAGCTAAAAAGGAATTAATAGAGTAAAAGCTTTTACTTAATTCATTTTGAAACATATATTCTGATCTCAGCTACACTGCAGAGAATTGAAAAACTTTTGCTTCAACTTGGGTTAATTAAAGACCCTGAAGCTCTCTGAAACCAGATAAGAAGCAACCCAATCTGGTTTCAAAAATTAGAGAAAATAGTTTTTGCATGCTTCTATTGATGGAGTAGAGGTCAGAACCAGGCAGAACAGGGTGCAAACATTCTGATACGGAATTGGAGGTGAATGTGAAAGACAATGCCCCCCCAAAACAACTGGTTAAGACTTTAATGATGGCAGGGCTGAGTGAGCACAGAAATCAAGCAGCTAGGAACCTTTGGAGTATTAAAACAAATTATGGCCTCACTTATACTTATTAGCCAATTATAAAAAGACTTGGAGTGGGAGAGATTAAAGTAAATTAAATAAATACATTGTGCCTCAGAGAGGATTAGGTCAAACATTGGATGAGATGGAAACTTCAGTTGGGACCCAAATAGAAGGAACTGGCGATACAGATTCAGGGCAAATGATGGCCAAGGAGGAAAAGGAAGTTGAAAAATATAGCGTTTATTTGTCAACCTAGAATATTTGTCCATTTAACAGGTAGCTTACCTATAATATAATACATTTAATCAACAGATGAAAATTTTATTAACATGTCTGAAAATTTTAAGTCATCTCTGGAGAGAAGTTTTATTGCATGTAGTCATGGCCTCTGAGAGTGTAATTAAAGGACCGATATGCAACATAGAATAAAACATTCAGTAAACATACTCAGTAAGTTCAATTTTATTAATGCACTGAAATAGACACATGCACACACACAGGAAAGGCTCATTTTAACAGACATATAAAGTGTGGGAAATTTTTATATTGTACCAGACCAAAGTTTAAAAAGTCATTTTCTAGTTTTTGTTGCAAGTTAAATATCTTTATCTTATATTCTCTAGATGTAATCTCACTTTAAAATCTATTTTTAAATGAGTAAAAAGAAGTACAAGTACCCTTCTGTTATAGAAAACCCTTAAAGTCTTATTTTTTAAATGTATACTCAGTGACCGCTATTATTTTGCCTGAAAAATGGGCATGATTTAGTGTATCAAGTCTAATCAAAGATTATCTCAAGAGATATGTATTATGGATTGCTAAACCGCCTAAAGGTAATCCTATACTTGATTTATGTGTCTGTTATTTTTTAATGTTTTTTTAAATTTATTTTTGAGAGAGAGAGAGAGAGAGAGCGCTCACAGGAAGGGTGTAGAGAGAGGGAGACAAAGAATCTGAAGCAGGCTCCAGGCTCTGAGTTATCAGCACGGAGCCTGACGCGGGGTTCTAACCCACAAACCATGAGATCATGAGCTGAGCCAAAGTCAGACGCTTAACGTACTGAGCCACCCAGGAACCCCTATGTATCTATTATTTTATCTAAGACATCAGAATATTCAGGGGCAATCAACATTTTGTAAGGAAAAAAAATCAGTTACCCAAATATATCTCAGAAAGACTGCACTTCCACCTCAAATAGAACATGGGTACGTTTAAAGCTTAAGTGGTAAAAGCACTTCATAAAATCCCATGAAAACACACAAGTTCTTTAAGATCATGTGTCCACATTTTCATTGAATATACACAAATACGAAGAGCTACTCTCTCTTTGGTTAGTAGTAATACCATTACTGAATATTAAATTATCTGTATGATTCATCTGAAGACATGTTGAAATCTTGTATTTGGTAATCTATTCGGTTTTCCCTCTCATAATGGAACTTCAGTAGAACACAATGTACTAAAATCCAGTTGTACAGGAAGAAAATGGGAAAAAGTTTTCCAGCAGCAGCATATGTAAGGTAAAAGAAAAAAATCACCTTTTGGACTTTAGGCAGCAGTCAACTTCATGATTAGACATGGTGATATATTCTTCTCCAAGCAGCTAATATGGCCATATACTACATTAAGAGAATTACCATTTTTAGAACAGAGAGGTTTAGACGAACCCATTTTATTTATTTTGCCCTCATATGTGAACAGTTTGAATGCATATCCATATTGTTTAGCAAACCACGAGATAAGTACATGTTTACATTCTGATGGTATGGCCTTTTGGTCATGTTCTAGGGAAGGATTCATGTAATGGGCTATAGCTGTTCACCTGCAATTTCACCTGCAAAAACAACTAGATTTTACTTCCTCAAGGGCATAGAATATATAGCACTTATGTTTTTTTGTGCTTAATAGTCTAGTACAGTTCAATACATAGTGTGTATTGAGTAAATGTTTACTGAAATATAATTAATTCATTTAAAATATGAAGCAATGAATATTAATTATTATAAAATCCAAAATGTCATATTCATAGCCATGTTTTTCATCCTAATAAGTTTGCATATTAAATTATTTCTACTTAATCTTGCAGATGTGTTTCCTTGAAGGACTCACTGCAGGGAAGTGAGGCTCAGGATTAAATGATATAACATCTACTATGAGTGGACATTAGGTGACCGCACTTCTCAAAGTTCTTTCAGGTCACGGACATATCTTCATTTCCTTAGACACTGAAGTTTGCCTCTGAAGACATTCAGGCTTACTTCTGGAAAAAAAAATAGGGACTTCCTACAGGCAGCAACACAATCCACAGTTGGATTTAACAAAAGGGAAACAGGACTTAAGTTTATATCTAATGTATGCTAAATACCACAGCAGATAACTAATTCTTCTAACATTTCTGTAGAGGTAAATATCACTACTCTCATTTTTTAGTAGACAAGGAAGAGCATTTCAAAATAATTCAAAAGAATGAGGTGCTGGAGGGGTTGTGGGAGGGGGGATGGGCTAAATGGGTAAGGGGCATTAAGGAATATACTCCTGAAATCATTGTTTCCCTATATACTAACTAATTTGGATGTAAATTTTAAAAAATAAAAAAATTAAATTAAAAAAAAGAAATTAAAATGTCAAAGAAAAAAAAAGAATGAGTTACTGATTTCAAAGACAATAAGTAACTTGCTACCTTACACACTTGGGAAGTGAGAGAGCTAGAAAACAAAATATTATGTATCTCTTTCACTCAAACTTTCCCAGAAGTCTTTCAGGTAGTCCACCAGAATAGGTCAATACCCAGACAGTATGGAGCATAGATTACTTTTCCCAAAATAGAGGGTCAGTTACACACTGGGTCTCAAACTACACCATCCCCAGGCTTTCCATCAGGGTCAAGAAAAGACGTAGGCACTGTATCTCAGAACCTCTTCCCCACTAAGATTATTTGGCTATGCAAAAGTTCTTTGTTTTGTTTGTTTTTAGTTTGAAGTAGTTCCATTTGTTTCTTTTTGCTTTTGTTACCTTTGCTTTTGGAATTGGATTCAAAAAATACAGTGCTAAGACCAGTGCTAAGGAGCTTACCGCCTATGTTTTCTTCTAGGAGTTTCAGGTTTCACATTCAAGTCTTTAATCCATTTTGACTTAATTTTTGTGTATGGTATAAGATAGGGGTCCAGTTTCACTCTTTGGCATTTGGCTGTTGAATTCTCCCAACACCATTTATTGAAGAGACTGTCCTTTCCCCATTGTATATCTTGGCTCCTTTGTCATAAATGAATTAACCATATATGTGAGGGTTTATTTGGGGGCTGTCTATTCTGTTCCATTGGTCTGTGTCTGTTTTTTATGCCAGTACCATACTGTTCTGATTACTATAGTTTTGTAGTATAGTTTGAAATCAGAGACTACAGTATCTCTAGCTTTGTTTTTCTTTGTCAATGAGTACTTACAGGAACCCTCTCAACCTCAGATTGCTTTGGCTATTCAGGGTCTTTTGTGGTTACATGCAAATTTTAAGATCTTGTTTGTTCAAGTTCTATGAAAAATGCTGTTGGAATTTTGATAGGGATTGTAGTGAATCTGTGGATTGTTTGGATAGTATGGACATTTGAACAATATTAATTCTTCCAATCCATGAACACAAAATATCTTTCTATTTATTTGTGTCTTCTTTAGTTTATTTCAGTGTCTGATAGTTTTCACTGTACATATCCTTCACCTTCTTGATTACATTTATTCCTAGGGATTTGATTCTCTTTACAATGAAATTGTAAGTGGGGCTGTTTTCTTAATTTCTTTGTTTTTTTGATAGTTCATTATCAGTGTCTGGAAATATAACAGATTAATGTATATTGGTTTTGTAAACTGCAACTTTACTGAATTCACTTATTAGCTCCAGCAATTTTTGGTGGAGTCCTTAAGCATCTGCAAATAGTGACAGTTTTACTTCTTCCTTTACAATCTGGATTCCTTTTATTTCTTTTTCTTGACTCATTGATGTTTTCAGAACTTCCAATACTATGTTGAATAAAAGTGGCAAGAGTGTGCATTCTTACCTTGTTCCTTATCTTAGAGAAAAAGCTTTGAGCTTTTCACCATTGGGTATCATGTTAGCAGGGGGTTTGTCATATGATATTGAATTACATTCCCTTTGTTGAGAGTTTTGTATCATAAATGGATGTTGAGTTTGGCAAATGCCTTTTATGTGTCTATTGAAATGATCATAATATTTTTTCTTTTATTTTCTTAATGCAGTGTTTCATGTCAATCGATTTGTAGATTTTTGAACCATTCTTATATCTCTGGAATAAATTCCACTTGATCATGGTGTACAATCCTTTTAATGTTGAATTTGTTGAGGATTTTTGCATCTATGTTCATCAGGGATATTAGCCTGCAATTTTATTTTCTTGTGGTATCCTTGTCAGGTTTTGTTATAATGGTAATGATGGTCTCATAAAATAAGACCTCTTCAATTTTTTTGGAAGAATTTGAGAAGGATAGGTATTAAATATTTGCATGTTAGGTAGAATTCACCAGTGAAGCTGTCTGGTCTTGGGTTTTTAGTTTTGGAGGGATTTGATGATTGATTCAGTTTCTTTACTAGTAATTGGTTTATTCAGTTTATCTATTTCTTCCTGATTCAGTCTTGGAAGATTGTATGTTCCTAGCAATTTATCCATTTCTTCTATGTTGTCCCTTTTGTTGGCATTTAGTTGTTCATAATAGTCTCTTATAACTTTGTATTTCTGTGGTACCAGTTATAACTTCTTTAATTTATGAATTTATTTGAGACTTCTCTTTTTATTGTGCATGTCTAGCTAGTGGTCAATGTTGTTTACCTTTCCAAAGAACCAGCTCTCGGTTTCATTATTCTTTTCTATTGGTGTTTTTTTTTCTCTATTTCACTTATTTCTGCTCTCATCTTTATTATTTCCTTCCTTCTACTAACTTTAGGCCTTATTTATCCTTCTTTTTCTAGTTTATTTAAGCATAAAGTTATATTGTTTCTTTGAGATTTTTCTTGTTTCTTGAGGTAAGACTGTATTGCTATGAACTTGTCTCCTAGAACTACTATTGCTCTATCCCATAGAGATGCTATATTTCCATTTTCATTTGTCTCAAGGTATATATTTAACTTCCCCTTTGATTTCTTTGTTGACCCATTGGTTGTTCAGTATAATGTTGTTTAATCTCTACATATTTGTGATTTCCTAGTTTTCTTCTTATAATTGATTTTCTAGTTTCATACCATTGTGGCTGAAGAAGATGCTTTATTTGATTTCAGTCTTCTTAAATTCATTGAGATTTGTTTGTGGCCTAACATGTGATCTCTCTTGGAGAATGTTCCAGGTGCACTTGATAAGAATGTATATTCTGCTGTTTTAGATGAAATGTTCTGTTGTGTTTATTAAGTCCATCTGGTTTAATGTGTTTGCTGAAGACTGATGTTTCCTTATTGATTTTTGTCTAGATGATCTATTCATTGATTTAAGTGGGATATAAAAGTACCCTACTATTATTTTATTGCTGTCAGTTTCTCCCTTTAGATGTATTAATGTTTACTTTGTATAAGTAGATGCTCCTATATTGGTCTCATAAATGTTTACAAATGTGATATCCTCTTGTTGGATTGACCTCTTCATCATTATGCAATGCCCTTTTTTGTCTTTTATTAGTCTTTGCTTTAAAGTCTTTTCTTGCCTGCGGTGCCTGGGTGGCTCAGTTGGTTGAGCACCTGACTTCAGCGAAGGTCATGATCTCGTGGTCTGTGAGTTCAAGCCCTGCGTCAGGCTCTGTGCTGACAGCTCAGAGCCTACAGCCTCCTTCGGATTCTGTGTCTTCTTCTGTCTCTGCCCCCAACCCTCCTCTCTCTGTGTCTGTCTCTGTCTCTCTTTCTCTCTCTCAAAAATAAATAAACGTTAAAAAAATTTAAAGTCTTCTATGCCTGACATAAGTATGGCTACACCAGTTTTCATTTTCATTTGTATGGAATATCTTTTTCTGTCCCTTAGACTTTCAGACTGTGTGTGTGTGTGTGTGTGTGTGTGTGTGTGTGTATCTTGTAGGCAACATATAGATGAGTCTTGTTTTTTATCCATTCAGATACTCTGTGACTTTTGACCAGAACATTTAAACCATTTACATTTAAAGTAATTATTGATAAGTATGTACTTAGCCATTTTGTTAATTGTTTCCTTGCTGTTTTTGTTGTTCTTCTCTGCTCCTTTCTTCTTCTCTTGCTCTCTTGTCTTGTGGTTTGATGCTTTTCTTTAATGTTACATTTAGATTTCTTTCTCATCTTTTGTGTATCTACTGTAGGCTTTTGCCTTCTGGTTACCATGAGGTTCAGCCGATACACACACACACACACACACACACACACACACACACACAATAACTTAAATTTGAATGAATTCTAGAAACTTTAAATTTTTCCCCCACCACACATTTTATATTTTTGATGTCATATTTTGCATCTTTTGTGTATCCCTTAACTAATTATTGTAGTTAGAGTTACTTTACCACTTTTGTCATTTAACCTTTGTACTAGCTTTATAAGTGTTTAATCCACTACCTTTACTATATATTGCCTTTACCAGTGAGACTTTTACTTTCATATGTTTTCTTGTTGTTAATGTCTTTTTAGCTTAAAGAATTACACCAACATTTCTTGAAAAGCTGGTGATGAATTCCTTTAGTTTTGTTTGACTAGAAAAGTCTTTATCTCTCTGAGTTCTGAATGATAACTTTGCTGGGTAGAGTATTCTTCACCCTTTTTGTTTTTGTTTTTGCTTTCTTTTCTATACTTTGAATATCTCATGGTACTTCCTTCTGGCCTACAAAGTTTCTACTGAAAAAATCAGCTGATAGTCTTATGGGGGTTCCCTTGTACATAACAAATTGTTTTTCTTCTGCTGTTTTTAAGATTCTCTTTTTATCTTTACTTTTGATACTTCAATTATAATGTGTCTTGGTGTGAATCTCTTTGGGTTTCTCTTATTTGGAACTCTCTGTACTTCCTGGATTTGGATGTCTGTTTCCTTCCCTAGGTTAGGACATTTTGCAGCTATTATTTCTTCACATAAGTTTTTTGCCCATTTCTTGCTCTCTTCTTCTGGGCCCTCTAAAATGCACATGTTATTTCAGTTGATGTTGTCCCATAGGTTCCTTAGGCTATTTTCACCTTTCAATATTCTTTTTTTTCTTTCTGCTGCTCTGTTTAGGTGAGTTCCACTTCCCTGTCTTCCAGGCCATTGATCCATTCTTCTGCTTCATCTAGTCTGCTGTTGAACCCCTCTAGTGTATTTTTCAGTTCAGTTATTGTGTTCTTCACCTCTGTGGCTTTTGTCTCATACTTCTAATATTCTCTGTTTGTTGATATTGTCACTATTCATCCATCTTACTCCTGAATTTAGTGAGCATTTTTATTTGAAATTTTAAAAATTATTATTTTTTAATCACAATGTGGTGAACATTTTTATCACCATTACTTTGAATTATTTATTAGGTAGATTATTTATCTCATTTTCATTAAGGTCTTTTCCTGAGATTGTGTCTTGTTCTTTCATTTGGAACACATACCTATCTTTCCTCATATTGCTTGATTTTCTGTGTTCTACGTGTTAGGTGAAATAGTTACCTCTCCTGGTTTTGATGGAATGACCCTGTGTAGGAGATGAAACTTATCATTTAACCTTGCTCTACCTCTTGGGTGTCTCAAACCTTTGTGATCATCTAAGTAGCTTGATTTATTCTTGATAGTTCTCAGTTGTTGAGAGTGTGCCGAGACCTGCCAATGTTCTAGAGGAAATGATCTCACCATCTGGTTCCAGGCTAAGAAGCCATATCCTCTGGCAGCAGATTTTAAACACTATAGATACATATAGTCTTGTGGGACCACAGTGGTAAGCCCTGCTGCCTTCCATACAAGATGTGTAAGTTTTCCTTAGGTTACAGTTGCAAAAATTGAGGCTTTAGACAAATGTATACACTCTTTCCTTGGGATTCCAGGGAGCTGTGGCAAGACCTAGGGAGGGCTCTAAATTCATATTTTCCTGCCTGTGTTCCCTGAAGGTGCCTCTGTAGCCTCTAGATGTGTGGCAAACCTGAAGTCTGTCCTTTGGGTTGGAGTTCCAGGACAAGTAGATAGACCTTTTTTCACAGACAGACTAGGTATGTGCTTCAATCTGCTATCTGTGTAGTGCCCTGTATACAGTAGCCTGCCCAGAACTGTCTTTGCAATTATTATAGTTCTGTATAGAAATACAGTTCTTCTGGCCACCAGGGACAGGTGATCAAGGGGCATCCCCTGTAGACTGTGCTCATCTGTCTGTGCTCATCCACAGGCTTTAGTAAAGCTGCAGTAGAGTGCTAAGAGTGAGGCATATACACAGCTTTAGCATGCAGGGAAGAGTGCTAGGGGCAGGACACACAGCTTTAGTGAGGCAGGAAAATAGTGTTAGGGATATGGCAGCATTTTTAGCAAGGTTTTGGTGAGGCTGTGGAGGAAGAATACAAAACTGGCACTTGCCAGTACCTTTGTACCCAGAGAAAGTCCCAAATGGCCCTTGTTGCTCTGGAAGATGCTTTAAGATTAACAAATGAAGCTCTTTCACATAGAATCCAGTTAGCTCTCAAGCTGCTGCTTTCACACTGAATCCCAGGATGAGTGAGTCTACACATGAGTCTCTCCTAAGGAATATCTCAGATCCTCACAGCCCCGTGGATCTCCTGGGTATAAACCTGATTGTTTTCCATAGTTAAACATTTTAGGGGCCTTATTTCTCTGGCGTAGGTCCCAAGGGTTGGGTTGGGGTACCTGATGTGAAGCAATTCTCTCACTCCTCAGGAAGTCTCCAGGCCCATGAGGTCCCTTCCCATTGTGGGTTTCCATTACAGGGAGGGGGTTTTGGTGAGACACTGTATCTGCCTTCCCTATCTGTCTTAATGTGGCCCTTTCATTTGTTGTTGTGGAGGAATTGTCAGCTAGTTTCCAGTTCTCTTTCAGCAGGGATTAATCCATAAGTAGATATAGATTTAGTGTGTCCATAGGAGGAAGTGTTCAGGGTCTTCCTATTCCACCATCCTGATCCACCCCCCAAGGATAACATAGTTTATGGCTGCAGAAAATTGTTTCAGTTGAAGCTTATCTGTATGGTAGAAATATATGTATCTTTTCCAGCTAAAGAGGGAAACCAGCAGAGTCAAAAGGAATTTAACTGGTTCTCCTAAAGGTGTTTCTGGCAAATTTGGAAAAACAGTGCAGATCTGTGTGGTCTGAAATAAGAATCAGGCTTCTAAATTGAGAGTAATAAGGGATATTTCCTTTCCTGAGTTCAATTTATCAATTTGTTAGCTCTGTCATACCTTCCATTCTTTTTTACATTTACCCTTAGGAAATCACATTTATCTTTCTTATGGAAACTGGATATTCTTTCGACTTCATTGAACTTAGTATTGATGTCACCTGGTCCTAGGAAAATGATAAGGAAAATATACATATTATTTTTGCTTTGAAGGAAGGAATGAATGAATCAGAATATATATGGATTCACAGATGGTAGCAGATTGTGTTCTGTCATAATCTGGACATGTAAACTGAATGTCCAAATGTGAAGGTAATGGTTAGTTCTATTAAAAGTAGTTATATCTAGGTTTGTTTTATGGAGGCCTTAATTTTATTACACACGTGATATTAGCAGTTTGGGTAATACATAGAAAAAAGTCATTGACTTTGAAATAAGAAAACCTGAGTTATAGTTTATATCAGCTTTCTATTACTATATAGTAAGTAACAAAAATGTGGTTGCCTAAACTAATACGATTTATTATCTAACAGCTTTCATGATTTAGAAGTCCAGGGATAGGTCAGCTGGGACCTCTACTCAGGGTCTCACCAGGCTGAAATAAAAGTGTTAGTCATGGCTGAAATCTCATCTGGGGCTCAGAGTTCTCTTCCAGACTCACTGGTTGTTGGCCTAATTAAGTTCCTTTTGGGCTGAATTCCCCATTTTATTGCTGTCATCAACTGTGGGCCACTCACAACTTCTAGAGGCCACTATCCAGTTCTTGCTACATAGTTCCCTCTATAGACAGTTTACAAATGGCTGTGTGTGTGTGTATGTGTGTGTGTGTATGTCTTCTAGTAGGAGAATTTCTATTGCTTCCAATCTCTCTGGTTTATTTTACCTCTGAGTGCTAGATATTTTAAAGAGTTCATCTGATTTTGCCAGGCCCACCAAAGCTAATCTTCCATTTGATTAACTTAAAGTTAACTTATTATGGATCTGAACTATATCCAAAATTTCTCAACCTGCCATATACTATAACTTGATCATAGAAGTGATGTCTTACTTCACTGACTGCAACTCAAATGGAGGGGATTATACAAGGTATGTATACCATGAGGTAGGAATCTTGGAAACCATCTTAGAATTCTGCTTACCATATAGTCCATTAACTATTATGTTGTTTTACTCATGTAACATTAAACAATTTATTTCTCTTACCTCTGTCTTCCCATGTATAAAATTAGGTAATTGTATGAAATAAGGCCACTGGGAAATCTCTAGCATTTGACATTCTAAAATTCCATGAAGAAGAGAATCTGATATTATTAAGAACAATAAGGTATAGACACACATGGATTTGTGATGCCCTCTGATTGTCTGGTAATGATTGTAGGAGCTTGCCTTGGATTCAAAAGTTGTCAGAAATCAAGTAAATAAAGATATCAAGAGCAAGTACTTAAATGAATTCAGGGCACACATTTATTGCCTATCACCTACTCATTCAACTGTTATGGGATTCAGAACATAACATGGGACATTAAAGTATTCATTGAACTATAATCATTATGGAAATTTAGAAATTTGAGAGGTTTGACATAGTAGGTAGTAAAACTGACTAAAACTCTAAAAGTTGAGGTATTTTTAATGGCTTCTCATCTAAAATGACAAGCTTATATTGCTATGTAATCTGTCATATTATAAAATTGTATTTCCAAGCTAATAAAATGGTTTATAAAACTTGACTTGAAATATATTAGTAGTAGTATATTAGTATTAGAAAGATGTAAGAATACATAAAACATAGATGCAACAAACTTCTCTAGAGAAAGTTTAGGAGTCATGCCAGACAACAGATATTTCTTTAGAAAATTTCAGAAAGCATAAGCTCTCCCAGGGAAAAAAATATAAGATGAAATGGGATAGTAGGGTTTTATTTCCCATTATAACCCCATTTAGAGTGTTTCCAGTTTAATTTGAAACACCAGAGATGTTCTCCAGCAATGCCTCTTAAAACAAGACAGGGTGTGCCTTCTTTTTGTGTGGTGTTGGACATCACTGTTTTTCAAATGGTTTCTGAAAGAGTTTTATAGCATTAACTAACTCAGGACAATGTAGCACTGTGTGGTACTTGAAAAATTCACAGGAGTGGTCCTGGGCCAACAGATCTTATTCAGTCTGGATAGATTCATGGCCAAAAAGAAAGTACAACTCTTTCAATAACATAAAGAAAACAGCAGTTGTAATCAACTGGGATGTCTTTGAGGGGCCTAAATGGTGACCTGGCAATGAGCTTTGGTCACAGTAAAAAGCTAATCCTCTAGGGTTGAATAAGAGCTGCTAGAAAAATCCTGAGCCACTGGAAATCATTGTCCTATTTATAAAGAAATGATACGGACGGTTGAAGAAGTGGACATAAAGGTGATGCAAGTTGCCAGGTAAATCGGCATAATGGTGAACTTCCTTTATTCATGCTCCACCAGGCTGACTCTCAAAAGGGATTTGCTGTCAGACTTGCTGGCTGACTGCCAAATTTATTGGTCTTGTTGCCTGATGTGTTTTGACTTACAGGGAGGTAGAAAGTTTGAAATGCCTTACAACATGCTCTGCTGTACTTAGAAGAGACAGGCAGTCACAAAATGTCAGAAGCACAGAGCTATACTTCAGACTTCCAAAAGTCATCCTAACATCAGTCATATAAATGAGTGGCACACTTTAGAAACAGTATCTGAGCTCTTGCTTCAGGGCTAGCCAAGATCTCTAGATTTTCCATTGCTGATAGGGAAGTCATTTCAATAAATTATTCCTCTTTTCAATACAATTGATGAAAGAATATTTAAGAGGAGAGGAAAATAATTTTTTAGAAAGAAACTCTATGTAATTTTGCTGTGGTGGCCAGAATAGGAAGTTGGTAGGTCACAGCTCTATTGGCAGTAACAGGAAGTCACAAGAACTCTGTTTAAAACTGGTCTCCTCCAGATCTTGTGTGACCTTCACCAAATTAAATTACCTGCTCTGACTTTGGCTTCTAATTTTACTACTAATAATAATCTAATAAATTATTAAATATTGCATAACAAAAAGCATCCCATTTCATCCAGCTAAAACTGTAACCCGCCAGCATCCATATTACTATCATCTTTTTCTCCATAGCTCTTATCATCATTACATTCAATATATAGTTTGCTTGTTTATTTTGCTTATTTTTGTTTTCTCCTCCCCAAAGACATGTTAACGCCACAAGGAAAGACATTCTGTCTACTTTGCTAACAGATTTAACTCTAAGGCCTAGAATACTACCTAACACATAATAAAGGTTCATATTTTTATTTGTTGAAAAAATAAGGGGCGCCTGGGTGGCTCAGTCGGTTAAGCGTCCCACTTCAACTCAGGTCACGATCTCGCAGTCTGTGAGTTCGAGCCCCGCGTTGGGCTCTGGGCTGATGGCTCAGAGCCTGGAGCCTGCTTCAGATTCTGTGTCTCCCTCTCTCTCTGCCCCTCCCCCATTCATGCTCTGTCTCTCTCTGCCTCAAAAATAAATAAACCTTTAAAAAAATAAACTGATTCATTTAACCGGTGCTTGTGAAAATAAAGTGAAATGGCTTATGCAAAGAATTACATCTATAGACCCTAATAAATATTAGTCATGTTTTAATACTGTGCATAGGTCTTTTCTTTGTAAAAGTATAAGCAGACCCTCCTCCACATCACCTTGTGAGTTCTGAGAATGCAGGTTCTTATTTTTTTATCTCTGTATACTCAGTAACTACCCAGTGAATTAATCTCTGTATACTCAGTAACTACCCAGTGAATTCATGTGTGAATAATATTGCAGGAAGCATACAACCATTCAATAATTAAGAAGAAAACATGAAAATACCTGACCCATACCTAAAGACATAAGTACATCCTTCTAATGAAAAAGGTAATAAAATTATTCAGTATCTTGGCAAGATCATCTATAGATGTCTTTAGCTAGACACTGAGTCAGAGCCTTTAGTATTTTGTAAAATGATACACAATAATTTAAGTCATTTTTATTTTATTTATTTATTTAAACTTTTTCCCCTAAAGGGAATGCATTATAGCCCATTTGTATTTATTCCATAAATATTTATCATGGTCTCTTATATATAATAGTAGGTGCTTTTCTTGTAGGAAAAACAAGGATCAAAGCATAGTTTTGATCTGGGGATCTACTTTTTCTTCCTTAAAACTAATCTGCTAGAAATCAAAATATAGGAGACAATTTTGTTCTATGAATGGCTACAATCCACCTGTACATAGTAAACTTTAATGATGACAGGAAAAAATGAAGAGCCATGGTTTCAACTAGATTTATCTCTTTGGTTAAGAATACGCTAGAGGATTTACGAAACAAAACAAATGAGCAAAGAGGAAAAGAGAGAGAGAGAGAGAGAGAGAGAGAGAGAGAGGCAAACCAAGAAACAGTCTCTTAACTACAGAGAACAAACTGATAGTTACCAGAGGGGAGGAGGGTGAGGGGATAGGTGAAACAGGTTATGGGGATAAAGGAGTGCACTTGTGATGAGCACAGAGTGATATATGGAATTATTGAATCATCACACTGTACACTTGAAACTAATGTAACACTGTATGTTAACTTATTAGATTTAAAATAAAACCTTAAAAATATGAGATTTAAAAAAAGAAACAGTAGAGGATCTTCATAATCTCAACTGCAGTTGTTGTGAGAAAATCCAAAACACAAAATCATAGTCTCTAGAGATCAAAGCAAATGCTGCTGGTATTCCAGACTGTCTTGAATATAAGAAATTGATGGGGCGCCTGGGTGGCGCAGTCGGTTAAGCGTCCGACTTCAGCCAGGTCACGATCTCGCGGTCCGTGAGTTCGAGCCCCGCGTCAGGCTCTGGGCTGATGGCTCGGAGCCTGGAGCCTGTTTCCGATTCTGTGTCTCCCTCTCTCTCTCTCTGCCCCTCCCCCATTCATGCTTTGTCTCTCTCTGTCCCAAAAATAAATAAAAAACGTTGAAAAAAAAATTTTAAAAAGAAATTGATATGTTAGCTTAATGAGGAAAGTATTAAATTCTGTCCAAAGCTAGTTACTTCAAAAGTTCTAAGATTTAGAGAGTTAGCATCAGTAAAGAGTTAGAGACTAAGGTGTGGTCCAGGAGCAGAAATCTAACTGGGATGGAGTATGAGGTTAAAAGGCCATGGCATGTTTGAGAGATAAATTGGAAAATTAATAACATTTCACTTGTAGAAGTACTAAAATTCTTGACTGTTCTCTCAAAATGGAAATGGGTACAGGAAAATTAAGCCTAATTTATCAGGACAGAAACTCTAATGAGCAACAAGAATAATTATACTTTTTCCAAAGTGTTCTTCAGTTCTTATAAATAATTCATATTGAATTTGGTCCTAGAAAGATCCTGAAATGAGCATAAAATAATCATAACTTTAGCATAGACTTAATGCAAGTCAGGATTCCTAAAATAGGCAGTTTAGCAGGTTGAAAAGATCTGGACACTATACATGTGTAGTTACTGACAAATAGAACTGGACATGAGTCCCCAAAGAATCTCTGCAAGAAAAACTTTTATGCTATTAACTTAGATTTCCTGAAATCACATTTGTAAAAATTCCATACTCATATGAAAGGAAAGATAATTTTTATCTTGGAATGATTTCAAACTATACAAAAATTGCAAAATTAATGCATATAGCTTTTTTTCCACAAGACAACTGAGAGGAAATTACTGACATGATAGCCCATCACCACCTAATAATTTAGTGTCTAAATTTTAAAAACAGAGATACTATTCCATGTAAAGACAATAAACCATGAAAATCAGAAAATTAACTTGATATAGTATTACTGTCTAATCCACAGACCTTATTCAGGTGGTGCCAGATAATGTTGTTCATGGAAAAGTCAACCAATTTCACATCATGTGTATTTGTTTGTTAAGTCTCCTTATTTTTTTAATATGAAATTTATTGTCAAGTTGGTTTCCATACAACACCCAGTTCTCATCCCAACAGGTGCCCTCCTCAAGGCCCATCACCCAGTTTCCCCTCCCTCCCACCCCACATCAATCTTCAGTTTATTCTCAGTTTTTAAGAGTCTCTTATGGTTTGCCTCCCTCCCTCTATAACATTTTTCCCCCTTCCCTCCCCCATGGTCTTCTGTTAAGTTTTTCAGGATCCACATAAGAGTGGAAACATATGGTATCCGTCTTTCTCTGCGTGACTTATTTCACTTAGCATAACACTCTCCAGTTCCATCCACGTTGCTACAAAAGGCCAGATTTCATTCTTTCTCACTGACAAGTAGTAGTCCATTCTGTGTATAAACCACAACTTCTTTATCCATTCATCAGTTGGTGGACATTTAGGCTCTTTCCATAAATTGGCTATCGTTGAAATGCTGCCATAAACATTGGGGTACAAGTGCCCCTATGCATCAGCACTTCTTTATCCCTTTGGTAAATTCCTAGCAGTGTTATTGCTGGGTAATAGGGTAGATCTATTTTTAATATTTTGAGGAACCTCCACACTGTTTTCCAAAGTGACTGTACCAGTTTGCTTTCCCACCAACAGTGCAAGAGGGCTCCCGTTTCTCCACATCCTCGCCAGCGTCTATAGTTTCCTGATTTATTCATTTTAGCCACTCTGACTGGCATGAGGTGGTATCTCAGTGTGGTTTTGATTTGTATTTCCCTGATGAGGAGTGACGTTGAGCATCTTTTCATGTGCCTGTTGGCCATCTGGATGTCTTCTTTAGAGAAGTGTCTGTTCATGTGTTCTGCCCATTTCTTCACTGGATTATTTGATTTTCGGGTGTAGAGTTTGGTGAGCTCTTTATAGATTTTGGATACTAGCCCTTTGTCTGAATGTCATTTGCAAATATCTTATCCCATTCCATTGGTTGCCTTTTAGTTTTGTTGATCGTTTCCTTTGCAGTGGGGAGACTTTTTATCTTCATGAGGTCCCAATAGTTCATTTTTGCTTTTAATTCCCTTGCTTTGGAGATGTGTCAAGTAAGAAATTGCTGCAGCTGAGGTCAGAGAGGTTTTTCGCTGCTTTCTCCTCTAGGGTTTTGATGGTTTCCTGTCTCACATTCAGGTCCTTTATCCATTTTGACTTTGTTTTTGTGAATGGTGTAAGAAAGTGGTCTAGTTTCATTCTTCTGCAGGTTGCTGTCCAGTTCTCCCAGCACCATTTGTTAAAGAGACTGTCTTTTTTCCATTGGATGTTCTTTCCTGCTTTGTCAAAGATGAGTTGGCCATACATTTGTGGGTCCAATTCTGGAGTCTCTATTCTGTTCCATTGGTCTATGCGTCTGTTTTTGTGCCAATACCATGCTGTCTTGATGATTACAGCTTTGTAGTCGAGGCTAAAGTCTGGGATCATGATGCCTCCTGCTTTGGTCTTCTTCAAAATTACTTTGGCTATTCGGGGCCTTTTGTGGTTCCATATGAATTTTAGGGTTGCTTGTTCTAGCTTCGAGAAGAATGCTGGTGCAATTATGATTGGGATTGCATTGAATGTGTAGATTGCTTTGGGTAGCATTGACATTTTAACAATATTTATTCTAATCCATGAGCACGGGGTGTTTTTCCATTTCTTTGTAGCTTCCTCAATTTCCTTCATAAGCTTTCTATAGTTTTCAGCATACAGATCTTTTACATCTTTGGTTAGGTTGATTCCTAGGTATTTTATGCTTCTTGGTGCAATTGTGAATGGGATCAGTTTCTTTATTTGTCTTTCTGTTGCTTCATTATCAGTATATAAGAATGCAACTGATTGCTGTATGTTGATTTTTTATCCTGCGACTTTGCTGAATTCATGTACAGTTCTAGCAGACTTTTGGTGGAGTCTATTGGGTTTTCCATGAATAATATCATGTCATCTGCAAAAAGTGACAGCTTGACTTCATCTTTGCCAATTTTGATGCCTTTGATTTCCCTTTGTTGTCTGATTGCTGATGCTAGAACTTCCAACACTGTGTTAAAACAACAGCAGTGAGAGTGGACATCCCTGTTGTGTTCCTGATCTCAGGGGGAAAGTTCTCAGTTTTTCCCCATTGAGGAAGATATTAGCTGTGGGCTTTTCATAAGTGGCTTTTATGATGTTTAAGTATGTTACTTCTATCCCGAGTATCTCAAGGGTTTTATTAAGAAAGGATGCTGAATTTTGTCAAATGCTTTTTCTGCATTGATTGACAAGATCATATGGTGCTTATCTTTTCTTTTATTAATATGCTGTATAACATTGATTGATTTCTGAATGTTGAACCAGCCCTGCAGCCCAAGAATGAATCCCACTTGATCATGGTGAATAATTCTTTTTATATGCTGTTGAATTCGATTTAGATTCAATTATCTTGTTGAGAATTTTCGCATCCATATTTATCAGGGATATTGGCCTGTAGTTCTCTTTTTTTGCTGGGTCTCTGTCTGGTTAGGGATTCAAAGTAATGCTGGCTTCATAGAATGAATCTGCAAATTTTCCTTCCCTTTCTATTTTTTGGAATAGCTTGAGGAGGATAGGTATTATCTCTGCTTCAAATGTCTGGTATAATTCCCCAGGGAAGCCTTCTGGTCCTGGATTCTTATTTGTTGGAAGATTTTTGATAACTGATTCAATTTCTTTGCCGGTTATGGGTCTGTTCAAGTTTCCTATTTCTTCCTGTTTGAGTTTGGAAGTGTGTGGGTGCTTAGGAATTTGTCCATTTCTTCCAGGTTGTCCAGTTTGTTGGCATATAATTTTTCATACTATTCCCTGATAATTGCTTGTATTTCTGAGAGATTGGTTGTCATAATTCCATTTTCATTCATGATTTTATCTATTTGGGTCATCTCCCTTTTCTTTTTGAGAAGTCTGGCTAGAGGTTTATCAATTTTGTTTATTTTTTCAAAAAACCAACTCTTGGTTTCATTGATCTGCTCTACAGCTTTTTTAGATTCTATATTATTTATTTGTTCTCTGATCTTTATTCTTTCTTTTCTTCTGCTAGGTTTGGGGTGTCTTTGTTGTTCTGCTTCTGTTTCCTTTAGGCGTGCTGTTAGATTTTGTATTTGGGATTTTTCCTATTTCTTAAGTTAGCCCTGGATTGCAATGTATTTTCCTCTCAGGACTGCCTTCGCTGCATCCCAAAGCATTTGGATTGTTGTATTTTCATTTTCATTTGTTTCCATATATTTTTTAATTTCTTCTCTAATTGCCTGGTTGACCAATTCATTCTTTTGTAGGGTATTCTTTGACCTCCATGCTTTCAGAGGTTTTCCAGATGTTTCCCTGTGGTTGATTTCAAGTTTCATAGCATTATAGTCCAAAAGTGTGCATGGCATGATCTTAATTCTTTTATACTTATTAAGGGCTGTTTTGTGACCCAATATGTGGTCTATCTCGGAATGTTCCATGTGCACGCAAGAAGAAAGTATATTTTGTTGTTTTGGGATGCAGAGTTCTAAATATATCTGTCAAGGCCATCTGATCCAATGTCTCATTCAGGGCCCTTGTTTCTTTATGTATTCTCTGTATAGTTGTTCTACCCCTTGTTGTAAGTGGAGTATTAAAGTCCCCTGCAGTTACCACATTCTTATCAATAAGGTTGCTAATGTTTGTGATTAATTGTTTTATATATTTGGGGGCTCCTGTATTCAATGCATAGACATTTATAAGTGTTAGCTCTTTCTGATGGATAGACCCTGTAATTATTATATAATGCCCTTCTTCATCTCTTGTTACAGGCTTTAATTTAAAGTCTAGTTTGTCTGATATAAGTCTGGCTACTCCAGCTTTATTTTGACTTCCAATAGCATGATAGATAGTTCTCCATCCCCTCACTTTCAATCTGAAGGTGTCCTCAGGTCTAAAATGAGTCTCTTGTAGACAGCAAATAGATGGGTCTTGTTTTTTTATCCATTCTGATATGCTATGTCTTTTGGTTGGAGCATTTGGTCCATTTACATTCAGTGTTATTATTGAAAGATATGGGTTTAGAGTCATTGTGATGTTTGTAGGTCTCATGCTTGTAGTGATGCCTGTAGTACTTTGTGGTCCTTGCAACATTTCACTCAGAATCCCCCTTAGGATCTCTTGTAGGGCTGGTTTAATGGTGATAAATTTCTTCAGTTTTTTATTTATTTGGGAAAACCATTATCTCTCCTTCTATTCTGAATGTCAGACTTGCTGGATAAAGGATTCTTTGCTGCATATTTTTTCTGTTTAGCACATTGAAGGATTCCTGCCATTCTTTTCTGGCCTGCCAAGTTTCAGTAGATAGGTCTGCTACTACCCTTATATGTCTACCTTTGTATGTTAGGGCCCATTTATTCCTAGCTGCTTCCAGAATTCTCTCTTTATCCTTGTATTTTGCCAGTTTTACTATGATATGTTGTGCAGAAGATCGATTCAAGGTACGTCTGAAGGGAATTCTCTGTGTGTCTTGGATTTTAATGTTTTTTCCTTCCCCAGATCAGGGAGGTTCTCAGTTATGATTTGTTCAAGTACACCTTCCACCCCTTTCTCTCTTCTTCTTCTGGAATTCCTATGATATGGATATTGTTCCGTTTGACTGCATCACTTAGTTCTCTAATTCTCCCCTTATACACCTGGAATTTTCTCTGTCTTTTTCTCATCTTCCTCTTTTTCCATAATTTTATCTTCTAATTCACCTATTCTCTCCTCTGCCTCTTGAATCTGTTCTATGGCCACCTCCATTTTATTTTGCACCTCATTTATAGCATTTTTTAATTCATCATACCTATTCTTTAGTCCCTTGATCTCTGTAGCAATAAATTCTCTGCTGTCCTCTATGCCTTTTTCAAGCCTGCAATTAATTTTATGACAATTATTCTAAATTTTTATTCCATTATATTCCTTAAATCAGTTTTGATCAATTCATTAGCTGTCACTACTTCCTGGAGTTTCTTCTGAGGAGAATTCTTCTGTTTTGTCAGTCTGGGTAGTCCCTCCGGTAACTCCAAACTGCAGGGCACTTCCCCTGTGCTGTCTGGAGAAACTTGTGTTGGTGGGTGGGTCCACGGTCAGATCCGATGTCTGCCCTCAGCCTACCACTGGGGCCACAGTCAGACTGGTGTGTACCTTATGTTCCCCTCTCCCAGGGGCAGGATTCACTGTGGAGTGGTGTGGCCCCTGCCTGGGCTGCTTGCACACTGCCAGGCTTGTGGTGCTGCTTCAATGGGATCTGGCCAAGGGCTTATTAGCCGGGATGGATCCTCAAGGTGTACAGGGGTGGGATGGGAAGGCTTAGCTCTTTGCTGTTGGTGGTCCCCTGCGGGAGGGACCCTGCAGGACCTGGAGGGAGGCAGGCCCATCAGAGGGATGGATGCACAGAAGCACAGAATTAGGTGTTTGCAAGGTGCAAGCAAGTTGGGTGACAGGAACTGGTTCCCTCTGGAATTTCGGTTCAGGGATAGGAGAGGAAAAAGGCGCTTGCCAGTGGCTTTGTTCCCCCGCTGAGCTCTGTCCTTAGGGGACTCAACAACTCTCCATCCCAGTGTCCTCTTGCCCTCGCCACTCTCCAAGAGAAGAGCTATTGACTTTTAAATTTCCAGATGTTGAGTACGGCTGGCTATCAGAACTCACGCAGTCTGGCCCCTCCACTTTTGCAAGCCAGACTTCAGGGACTCTGCCTTGCCTGGTGGGCTGCACTTCCACTGCCTGTGCTCCCTCCCACCATTCCGTGTAGCATGCACCGCCTCTCTGCCCTTCCTACCCTCTTCCGTGAGCCTCTTGTCTACACTTGGCTCCAGAGACTCTCTTCTGCTAGTCTTCTTGCAGTTTTCTGCGTTATATAGGCTGATGTGGGTGGACTCTAAGAGATCAGCAGGACAATGTGAGCCCAGTGTCCTCTTATGCCACTGTCTTCTCCCTGTCTCATTATTATACTCCAATCTTGAACATGTCTTCCGCCTTTCATTGACTCTCGTGATCCTGAAATGTTTGCATGTTGCCTACATAATTTTTTTGATTTTTATTTTTTTAATTCATTTCCTTTATTTTTTACCATGTTTTTTTTTATTTTTTTTTTTAAATTTACATCCAAATTAGTTAGCATGTAGTGCAACAATGATTTCAGGAGTAGATTCCTTAATGCCCCTTACCCATTTAGCCCATCCCCCCTCCCACTGCCCCTCCAGTAACCCTCAGGTTGTTCTCCATATTTATGACTCTCTTCTGTTTGTCCCCTCCCTGGTTTTATATTATTTTTGTTTCCCTTCCCTTATGTTCATCGGTTTTCTCTCTTAAAGTCCTCATATGAGTGAAGTCATATGATTTTTGTCTTTCCCTGGCTGACTAATTTCATTTAGCCTAATACCCTCCAGTTCCATCCATGTAGTTGCAAATGGCAAGATTTCATTATTTTTGATTGCTGAGTAATACTCCATTGTGTATGTATATATATATATATATATATATATATATATACACATATATATGTATATATGTATATATATATATACATGTATATATATGTGTATATGTGTGTGTATATATATATATATATATATATATATATATATATATACACACACCACATTTTCGATATCCATTCATCCATCGATGGACATTTGGGCTCTTTCCATACTTTGGCTATTGTTGATAGTGCTGCTGTAAACATGGGGGTGCAATTTTCCCTTTGAAACAACACACCTGTATCCCTTGGATAAATGCCTAGTAGTGTAATTGCTGGTCGTAGGGTAGTTCTATTTTTAGTTTTTTGAGGAACCTCCATACTGTTTTCCAGAGTAGCTGCACCAGCTTGCATTCCTACCAACAATGCAAAAGAGATCCTCTTTCTCTGCATCTTTGCCAACATCTGTTGTTGCCTGAGTTGTTAATGTTAGCCATTCTGACAGGTGAAAAGTGGTATCTCATTGTGGTTTTGATTTGTGTTTCCCTGATGATGAGTGATGTTGAGCATTTTTTCATATGTCAGTTGGCCATCTGGATGTCTTTGAAGAAGTGTCTATTCATGTCTTTTGCCCATTTCTTCACTGGATTATTTGTTTTTTGGGTATTGAGTTTGAGAAGTTCTTTATAGATTTTGGATACTAACCCTTTCTCTGATATGTCGTTTGCAAATATC
Source organism: Prionailurus bengalensis (assembly GCF_016509475.1). Lineage (NCBI taxonomy): Eukaryota > Metazoa > Chordata > Mammalia > Carnivora > Felidae > Prionailurus > Prionailurus bengalensis. The sequence goes on from NC_057358.1 coordinate 86,888,137, forward strand.
TTCTCCCATTCTGTCAGTTGCCTTTTAGTTTTGCTGATTGTTTCCTTTGCTGTGAGGAACCTTTTTATTTTTATGAGGTCCCAGTAGTTCATTTTTGCTTTTGTTTCCCTTGCCTCCAGAGACATGTTGAGTAAGAAGTTCCTGCGGCCAAGAACAAAGAAGTTTTTGCCTGCTTTCTCCTCAAGGATTTTGATGGCTTCCTGTCTTACATTTAGGTCTTTCATCCATTTTGAGTTTATTTTTGTGTATGGTGTAAGAAAGTGGTCCACGTTCATTCTTCTGCATATCGCTGTCCAGTTTTCCCAGCACCACTTGCTGAAGAGACTGTCTTTCTTCCATTGGATATTTTTTCCTGCTTTTTCAGAGATCAGTTGACCATATGTTTGTGGGTCCATTTCTGGGTTCTCTATTCTGTTCCATTGATCAGAGTTTCTGTTCTTGTGCCAGTACCATACTGTCTTGATGATTACAGCTCTGTAGTATAGCTTGAAGTCTGGGATTGTGATGTCTCCTGCTTTGGTTTTCTTTTTTAAGATTGATTTGGCTATTCGGGGTCTCTTCTGATTCCATACAAATTTTAGGATTGTTTGTTCTAGCTCTGTGAAGAATGCTGGTGTTATTTTAATAGGGATTGCATTGAATATGTAGGTTGTTTTGAGGAGTATCGACATTTTAACAATATTTGTTCTTCCTATCCAGGAGCATGGAATCTTTTTCCATTTTTTGGCGTCTTTTTCAATTTCTTTCATAAGCTTTCTATACTTTTCAGTGTATAGATTTTTCACCTCTTTGGTTAGATTTATTCCTAGGTATTTTATGGGTTTTTGTGGAACTGTAAATGGGACCGATTCCTTGATTTCTCTTTCTGTTGCTTCATTGTTGGTGTCTCGGAATGCAACTGATTTCTGTGCATTGATTTTATATTCTGCAACTTTGCTGAATTCATGAATCAATTCTAGGAGTGTTTTGGTGGAATCTTTTGGGGTTTCCATACAGAGTATCATGCCATCTGCGAAGAGTCAAAGTGTGACCTCCTCCTGGCCGATTTGGATGCCTTTTATTTCTTTGTGTTGTCTGATTGCAGAGGCTAAGACTTCCAATACTATGTTGAATGACAGTGGTGAGAGTGGACATCCCTGTCTTGTTCCTGACCATATGGGGAAAGCTGTCAGTTTTTCCCCATTGAAGATGATATTAGCATTGGATTGTTCATATATGGCTTTTATGATCTCAAGGTATGCTCCTTCTATCCCTACTTTGTTGAGGGTTTTTATCAAGAAAGGATGCTGTATTTTGTCAAATGCTTTCTCTGCATCTATTAAGAGGATCATGTGGTTCTTGTCCTTTCTTTTTTTGATGTTATGAATCACATTGATTGTTTTGTGGATATTGAAGGAGCCCTGCATCCCATGTATAAATCCCATTTGGTCGTGGTGAAAAAAATTTTTAATGTATTGTTGGATCTGGTTGGCTAATATCTTGTTGAGGATTTTTTCATCCATGTTCATCAGGAAAATTGGTCTATTGTTCTCATTTTTAGTGGGGTCACTGTCTGGTTTTGGAATCAAGGTAATGTTGGCTTCATAGAAAGAGTTTGGAAGTTTTCCTCTCATTTATATTTTTTGGAACAGCTTAAAGAGAATAGGTGTTAACTCTTCCATAAATGTTTGGTAGAATTCCCCTGGAAAGCCATCTGACCCTGGACTCTTGTTTTTTGGCAGATTTTTGCTTACTAATTCGATTTCCTTACTGGTTATGGGTCTGTTCAAATTTTCTATTTCTTCCTGTTTCAGTTTTGGTAGTGTATATGTTTCTAGGAATTTGTCTATTTCTTCAAGGTTGCCCATTTTATTGGCATATAATTGCTTATAATATTCTGTTATTATTGTTTTTATTTCTGTTGTGTTTGTTGTGAGCTCTCCTCTTTCATTCTTGATTTTATTTATTTGGGTCCTTTCCTTTTTCTTCTTGATCAAACTGGCTAGTGGTTTATCAATTTTGTTAATTCTTTCAAAGAGCCAGCTTCTAGTTTCATTGATCTGTTCTACTGTTTTCTGTTTTGTTTGGTTTGGTTTGGTTTGGTTTGGTTTTTTGATAGCATTAATTTCTGCTCTAATCTTTATTATTTCCTGTCTTCTGCTGGTTTTGGGTTTTATTTGCTGTTCTTTTTCCAGCTCCTTAAGGCATAAGGTTAGGTTGTGTATCTGAGATCTTTCTTCCTTCTTTAGGAAGGCCTGGATTGCTATATACTTTCCTCTTATGACTACCTTTGCTGCATCCCAGAGGTTATGGGTTGCGGTTTTATCATTTTCATTGACTTCCATATACTTTTTAATTTCCTCTTTAACTGCTTGGTTAGCCCATTCATTCTTTAGTAGGATGTTCTTCAGTCTCCAAGTATTTGTTATCTTTCCATTTTTTTTTTTGTGGTTGATTTCGTGTTTCATAGCATTGTGGTCTGAAAATATGCACGGTATGATCTCAATCTTTTTGTACTTATTTAGGGCTGATTGGTGTCCCAGTACATTGTCTATTCTGGAGTACGTTCCATGTGCACTAGAGAAGAATGTATATTCTGCTGCTTTAGGATTCAGTGTTCTGAATATATCTGTTAAGTCCATCTGGTCCAGTGTGTCATTCAAAGCCATTGTTTCCTTGTTGATTTTTTGATTAGATGATCTGTCCATTGCTGTGAGTGGGGTGTTGAAGTCTCCTACTATTATGGTGTTACTATCGATGAGTTTCTTTATGTTTGTGATTCATTGATTTATATATTTGGGTGCTCACACATTTTGTGCACATAAATGTTTACAATTGTTAGGTCTTCTTGGTGGATAGACCCCTTGATTATGATATAATGCCCTTCTGCATCTCTTGATACAGTCTTCATTTTCGTGTGTAGATTGTCTGATATAAGTATGGCTACTCTGGCTTTCTTTTGCTGACCATTAGCATGATAGATGTTTCTCCATCCCCTTATTTTCAATCTGAAGGTGTCTTTAGGTCTAAAGTGGGTCTCTTGTAAACAGCATATAGATGGATCTTGTTTTCTTATCCATTCTGTTACCCTATGTCTTTTGATTGGAGCATTGAGTCCATTGATGTTTAGAGTGAGTACTGAAAGATATGAATTTATTGCCATTATGATGCTTGTAGAGTTGGAGTTTCTGGTGGTGTTCTCTGGTCCTTTCTAATATTTGTTGCTTTTGATATATACATACATATATATGTATGTACATATCAAAATATATCAAATATATGTGTGTGTGTGTGTATATATATATGTATGTATATATTTTCATCTTTTGTCCCCTCAGATAGTCCCCATTAAAATTTCTTGCAGGGCTGGTTTAGTGGTCACAAACTCCTTTAATTTTTGTTTGTCTGGGAAACTTTTTATCTCTCCTTCTATTTTGAATGACAGCCTTGCTGGATAAAGAATTCTTGGCTGCATATTTTTCTGATTCAGCACACTGAGTATATCCTGCCACTCCTTTCTGGCCTGCCAAGTTTCTGTGGATAGGTCTGCTGCAAACCTGATCTGTCTTCCCTTGTAGGTTAGGGACTTTTTTTTTCCTTGTTGCTTTCATGATTCTCTCCTTGCCTGAGTATTTTGTGAATTTGACTATGATATGCCTTGTTGATGGTCGGTTTTTGTTGAATCTAATGGGGTTCCTCTGTGCTTCCTGGATTTTGATGTCTGTGTCTTTCCTCTGAATAGGAAAGTTTTCCTCTATGATTTGCTAATATAACCCTTCTACCCCTATTTCTCTCTCTTCCTTTCTGGGACCCCTATGATTCTGATGTTGTTCCTTTTTAATGAGTCACTGATTTCTCTAATTCTTAAGTTGTTCTTTTTTTCCTTAATCTCCCTCTTTTTTTTCTGCTTTATTATTCACTATAAGTTTGTCCTCTATGTCGCTGATTCTCTAGTCTACCTCATCCATCCTTGCCGTCACTGCACCCATCCGTGATTGCAGCTCAGTTATAGCATTTTTAATTTCATTCTATTTTTTACTTCTTTTATCTCTGCAGAAAGGGTTTCTAATCTATTTTTGACTCCAGCTAGTATTCTTTTTATCGTGATTCTAAATTCTCTTTCAGACATCTTGCTTGTATCTGGGTTGGTTAAATCCCTGGGTGTCATTTCTTTGTGCTCTTTTTGTTGGGGTGAATTCCTTCATTTTGTCATTTTGAAGGGAGAAAAGGAATTAATGAGGTAGAAAATTAAAATTACAAAAATATTAAAATTAAAAAATATTAAAATTAAAAATTAAACACACACACAAATCTAATAAATGATGCTAGATCCTAGGTATGTTTTGGTCTGGGTGTTGAAAGTGGTTTGACAGATTAGAGAGAAAAAAGGGAGGGGGGAGGAAATCGTTTGAGAATTTGAAAAAATGAATACACTGAACTAGACTAAAACGAGGTCATGGAAGTAAAATAGAATTTGCAAAAAAATTTATGTAATAGGAAAATATATAGTAAAAAAAAATAAAAGAAAAATATTTTAATAGAAATTGAAAGTAAAAATGAAGTTTTTCACTTTCTGAATTCAAGAAAAAGAAACGAAAAAGAGAAAAAAGCAAAAGAAAAAAGAAAACAAGGAAATCATTTGAAAATTTGAAAAGATGAATACACTGAAGTAGACTAAAATAGAACAATGGAAGTAAGATAGAATTTGAAAAAAATTACAGAAAAGTAAAAAATATAGTAAAAAATGTAAAGAAAAATACTTTTAATAAAAACTGAAAATAAAAATGATTTTTTCTCTTTCTGTATTCAAGAAAAAGAATACTATAAAATAGAAAAAAAAGAAAAGAAAAAATTGAATAGATGGACCTGCTAACAGTTTGAAATAGGACTGAAATTACTTCGTTTTCCCCTAGAAGTCAGACTATAAAGTGCTTTATAGTCCATAAACTAGGTTGGCAGTGAGACTTGTGTTCTTGAAGTGCGAGGTTGGCCCAGTTGGGCGGGCCTCAGTGTAATGGCTTCATTCTCCACTAGATGGTACTGCTAGCCTACTGGGGTGGATTGTTTCAGCACTCCTAGGCTCGTATATGCATGAGCGCGAGCAGTGAAAATGGTGTCACCCAGCAACCTAGTCTCTAGTATGGGAACTCTGTTCTCTGGTCAGCAATCGCACACCTGTCCTCCGTCTTGTTTTCATCCACTCCCGACTTCTTCACTGTCCGTGACCAAGCTCCAGGCAGTACCTCTCTCCCGAGTTTTGTCTCAGATGCGGCTATTTTCCCCAGCCCCTTACTTCTGAAGGATCGCAGCTTTGACCTGTTCTGCCCCTCTGTGGGAGGGTCTCACCAAACAATGGCTGAATGAGCAGTGGCTGAATGCTGGCTGTACCCAGGATCGCCTGCTGGACCCTGCTGCTGCTGAGGCCCCGAGACTGCAGCCAGGTGCCAGCCCGCCCCAAGAAAAGTTCATAAGACAGTGTAGCAGCAGCGTTTCAGGGATTATGGAAAATCACAACTCACATCTGGCACCAGGCTTCACACTTAACAACCTTGTTGCAGCACCAGTGAATGTGGCTGTTTTCTGGGGTCCTCTGGAACCAGGTGGCTTCAACAGTCTCTACCAAATGTCCTTCCAGCAGCGGAACTACTTTTTGTCATGTGGCCTGAGAACCTCCTGGACCCCACTCTGCTCCTGGGGATTCGCCCTTCCTACCATAGCACCACCAGGTATCGAGCTGCAGAGTTGCAGACTTTGTGCTCATCTTGTTTATAGTCTTAATGGAATTTAAACCCTCTCCTTTCTCCTTTCTCCCTTTTTAGTTTAGTCCCTGTGGCTGTTTCAAATTTTCCACTTTCTGTCCAGATGCTTTTGGGGAGGGGTGCTTTTCCCATCTTCTCCCCACCCCAGTCTCTGTCCTCTGCTCCTGCAAAGGCGGCTCCCTGCCTGCCACCAGTTTCTCTCTCCCCAAGTTCACCTCTGTGTGCCACGTACCTGCTGAATTCTGTGGTTCAGGTTGTGCAGATTGTTGTGTTAATCCTCCAATCAGTTTTCTAGGTGTATAGGATGGTTTAGTGTTGGTCTGGCTGTATTTCATGGATGCGAGACACACAAGCTTCCATGCTGTTTCACCCTCTTGGCTCCTCCACCTACATAAGTTTGTAGAATATGTCTCAGTTTGGGTTTATCTGATCTATCATTATTAGTTTCATGTTGTGCATTTTGGCGTCTTTGTCAGAGTTGTGATGCTTTACTCTGCTGGCATTATATTGGGTTCCATATGATTTCAGTTTTCCCATTACTTGAGAAGCTACGTTCATTCTATTGGTTAAATCAGTATCTGCTAAGTTTTTCCTTTGTGAGAGTACTATATTTTTTCCATTAGAGTAACAATTTTGATGAGAGAGAGGTAAGTTAAGTCTGTATAAATCATGTTCCTTAAAAACTTTTTGCCATTGATTTTTCTTAATTGAATGAATCATTATGTTATCTAACAGTACATTTCTATTTCCATTTTTTTCTGCAATTATTTGTTGCATTTTTATGGCAAGGAATATCTTTCTCTTCCATTCATCCTTTCATTCATCGATATCACTATGAACACATGGGTCAGTCTTTTATTCAATAGATTTTTTTTTTAATTTTTAAAGTTTATTTTGAGGGACAGAGTACACATGCATGCATGAGCTCATGTGAGAAGGAGAGGGACACAGAGACAGGGAGAGAGACATGGACACTGTCAATGCAGAGTCCAGTGTGGGCCCCAACCCGTGAACCATGAGATCATGACCTGAGCTGAAATCAAGAGTCAGCCACTGACTGAGCCACCCAGGTGTCTCAGTAGGTCATTTATTTTGATGCGCAAATTATTGTACGTGTTATTTAGTAGGAGCCTCTTTAAGATGGATTCTATGTCTTTTTGACATATTTCCATTATTCTTTGACCTTTCTTTTTTCTAGGAAACTGTGCTTCCTTTTTGTGAGGAACCACATTTAGAAACCAAATACAGTGCTAGATAGTCATCAGTTTCAGACAGGGCTAGAAAATATATGTATATATACATTCACATATACTTTTACATCTATATTTCTCTCTACATATTTGTATATTTGCACCAGTGGTTCTAATTCTAATCCAGTATTACAGGGTTCTCCATAGTTATGTCCTTTTCCTATTTGTATCTCCTTTCTCTGACAGTGATAAAGCTGGTTGCCATTTTCTCAACTTAATTACTTATTAAATTAGTCTCTAGAATATACAGCCAGTCTCTATTTGCCATCACTGTCTCCCTATCCCCATTAGCATCTACACTCTCTGCTTCAACTCTGATCTTTCATGCTGGGCCTTGCCCATATTTTTACCCTTCCACCTCCCCACTTAACCCCCATTCCTCAGTAGGATGCCTATCTATTAGTCCCCACCTATTTTTTTTACCTAATTATTAGGATGGAAAGGAGGAGAGAGGGAGGTAGAAAGGATAAATGAAAAGAAAGAGTTTTTAAATAAAATTTTGTATCTTATTCAATCGATCCTATCTTAAATTAATTTTAAAATGGTAATAACTTAAACACACAATCAGTAATTCTTTTCCACCAAAACTTTTGCTATACTCAGCCAAAGAGTACAGACCCTGTGAAACCATTGCTGACCTTGTAAATGGTTCTTTCTTTATTCTACCTTCTTATAAAAGCAGCGGTTTTACTCAAAACCAATATGGTATCATTATTCAACATTGATTAAAACATTATCTTTCTCTTGGACTATACAAGTGAGAACCAGACACACATCACACTGTTCTACTCCGGGTCACCCTTCATAAGAACTGCTCTCCCATCTTGTCTATAAAAACACTGTCATCCTTCTATGCTGGTTCTTCCATGCTAACCTGTGTTTTTTTCCCCATCTTTCTTGGGATTTCTGGCTGGGAGTGAGCTACAAACTGAGATTATCATTCTTCAGCTCTGATGGTGAGTTTACCTAAGAGAGGATATGACTACAAAGGTCTAGCTATTCCAAGCATAGTAAAACTATTCCCCAAATGTTGATAAGTGTTGTGCCCTCCATTTTTGAGAATCCTCTCCACTGCACTCAGAGAGTATTTCACTGAGAGCCGTTACAACTCCATGTACATACATCTACCCATGTGCACACATCCTTTACATTCAAACACGTATACACTTACAGAGATGCTCTTGCCCACCTCCTATGGTTTTCATCATTCTTAGGGTATTACCTTAAGCATTTTGGCATTGCTAAAAGCCAGAACTTTGTAATGTTGGTATATGCCATTCATTCTCAAGTCTGATGCATTTGTCCCAAAGGCGGGGGGCGGGGGGGGGTGAAGTGTTTCTGGTGATGTGAAAAAAAATTACATTTTTATGTATAGAGCACAACTCTGCTTACAGTACACACACACAGACACATGCATTCCCACACACACACTATGCCTGTGGTATTAAAATTTCATGGGGAAGAGGTAATTAGGAAAAATAAATGTGTATAAAATATTCCTTAGGGGCAAGAATGAAATAGATTCAAGACACACTGCTATATGCCTATCACTTTGAAAAAGTCTCTGTCATCATCAATGAAATAAAATGTCATCTTGGTTGGAATTTCACTTTTGCTCTGTGGCCTCCTGGCTCTGCTCTCATGTCCCTTAAGGGGGTTTGAAGTATGTCTGAGAGTTACAGGTCATTTAATTCTTTAACAGGTAACAGACTAACCTTTAGGTTTTATAGCCATCAAAGACACTCCCTCTAGATAATACAGCATGGCAACTCTTCAAGAGGTGGTTCTGTGTTAAAAGTTAATAATTCCCCAATTAGGGATATCAAAAGTGAGTTGATTAGTTAGTTGTTTGTTTATTCATCTAGTTATATGTTTAATGGGCAGGGTTTGGTGGGAGAATCTAAGAATAGTATTTAAGTTGGGAATCTTTTTCTCCTAAAAGCTATGTTATGGTCATTAAAAGTTAGTAGCATATCGAGTGGTAATCTTATTAATATTCTAATACTCACATCACTCCTTCATTATAGAAAGCCTACAAGGCACTAAGCCAGGCTGTGAGATTACAGCTTTAAATAATACAAAGTTCCTGTTCTTAGGATTTTTACCATATAACAGCAGATACTATGCAAAGGAAACAAGCAATTACTCATCACCTACATGAGCTGACCGACAGATCCCTACATGATATATAGAATAATAAAATGTAATTTCATTACCATCTTGCCCTTATTGTAATTAATTTACATTATGTTATTTCCCTATAATATTATATCTACTATATTAAGGAAATGGTATGAAATGTATAAAGGAAATAATGTGGAATGGAAGTGCTACTGTATCTTTGTTTACAAGCAGCTGTGCTATGGATATCTATCTGTGGTCAGAGTATCATGGGGTTCTATAGCAGGAAAGGATACTAGTGAATCTGTCCACAGTGTGATGTACTTTATCTTTATAAATATTTCCTTATAGCACCATGAGGAGCTGTTTGCTTAAATATCCATCAAACCAGCGTCTGGTACTACAGCAGGGGGGTACAAGTTGGGCAAAGGGGAGTTATCTGTGCTGATTTTGAAAAACAAAAGAAAGAAAGTTGTATACTGCACCAAGGCTAGAGTAATATACAATATACAGTAGTCAGATAAGCTCTGGACATAAAGCAATGTTGGGATAAAGAATAAACATATTTTTGCCATTTTTCACAGTATAGAAAATTAAGATGGATTTAGGGCTCACAAATCCAAAATTTGTTAAGCTTTTGGTGACTGAAACCAATTTTTAAAGATGCAGTATGGAACTATGAGAGGCAGAAAAGACTTGAGGCATATAGTTCCTCAAGATGCTATCATTTAGAGGATGGTTTCACTTCTAGATATATTGTTTTGGGACACAATGGAAGATCTAGGAATACCTATGAGGCATAAAAAGTGTTTTTTTTTTTTCTATATATTCTCTTGTCTCTATGGATGCTAAAAAAGCTTATACTTTTTCATTGGTGCTTGAAAATTATGTAACATGCAGAAGGAAGAATTTTGATCCATAATTTTGTCAGTGGGGAATGGCATGATAGGAACACCTAACCCTCTGATGCTGAAAGTTGAATGGGTCCGCAGAAGCTTCACGGTAGGCAGTTCAAGCATATGTGATTGGAATCTGGTGTTAGCAAGGCGCACAGCAGTGAGTATTCAAAACAACTTAATAGCTATAGAAAATGAATAATATAATTAGTATATCTTTTAAATATTAAAATTAGGTCTTAACATTTCATTGAGATACCTGTCCCATGAAATTTCACCCAGTTTTAGGTAAATAATTGTGCTTTTAATATTAATGAATTCACATAAGAGGTTTCAAACACTGCCTAATACTGTCCATTACTTTAAAACCTTTCCTTAAAAAGATGGAACATGAATGAATTCATTAACAAAGTAGTTAGGTAATTAACTCACAAATAGGCAAAAGAGAGTAGAATTATAATCACAGAAAATTCATATTCCCTTAGAATTACTATAGAATTGCATATATAGAGAGAAAGAGTCTGAGACAGAAGACCATTCTAACATTCACAGGGACTATATTGACTTCTGAAATTGGTGATTATCACGGGAATAAGATTCTGCATTTTCAGAAGGTATCCCTTTTCATGGAGCTCTTCAATCAATATCAGGTTCATTTCCTGAGTTCTAGGTACAAAGTGTTCTTCAAGACATTGCAATGAGTGCATTAAGTATGTACTAAAATTATCACTGTAAATTCAATTTCCACTAACTCTTAAATAAATTTAGCATTATTATAGCCAATCTTAGAAATGGGCTATCAAACTCCTGCCATTATGATAGAGTGAGTTGATATGCAAAGGATCCACCTTATGTATGAAACATATCCACATGTTGGATAAAATAAAAACAATTTTTTGAAGTGTTCTACATAACTGAGTTTGATACCAAGAGAGCAGAGATCTTTCTGTTAGAAATGAAGAAGGCATTAATAGCCAGTCATCTTAAAACTGTTGCAAAAATTCAATAGGGAGAGAGGGAAATCAAAGCTTTAGGTTATAAATACTTAGGTGAGCTACAGTTTCATTATCTGCATAAAGACTAAAGAGATGAAGAATGGGAATTTGAAAAGAAAAAAAAAAGCACCTTGATTCACTGTTTTAGAAAACAGTAAAAATGTTTGTTGTCTGTTACGACTTTCGGTGAAAACTTTCATGTTTGAAAAATAGGAACCTCATGCTAGCACCTTGCTGTAGGGTCCAAATTCACACAACCAAAGTATTGAGGGACACCAACCAGCTGAGAAATCATTATAAACACTGATCCAGACCCAGAGGGCCCTGGCGGTGATGAATGTGGAATCGTCCTCTAGAGGGCATCCCGGGGTGTAGGGCACACAGAGACCCCACTGGAAAGTGGTGCCTGCTGAGGATAAACTCAGTATCAAAACCTGAATGTGTAGCAAAGAAATGAACTTTCAGAGACAGTGAGGGATGAAAAAAAATGTAGACACTGGAAAAAAGCCTGAAAGGGACTTCAAGATAAGTGACTCATTATCCTCACAGGAGAAAGAAAAATGCAGGCAGATTCAAAAAAGAGCCAAATAGAAATTACAGAAATGAAAACTGTAGTCATTGGAATTAACAATAAAATAAGATAAAACCTCAGGGTATGGTTTGAATTGTTGACTAGCCATAGTTGTATAAAGAATTAGTGAACTGTGAAAACAATTTGAGCTCACATCAGCACAGTAGTGGATACTACTAGAAAAGATAATTTAGACAATGAAGAAAGAAGGAAAAAGTGGTAAGAAAAGAAATAAAAAGGATGCGACAAAACCATATTTCCAGTGATTAAGGGCTTGGACTTTAGGTAATTTTTATAAGATGACAGTAATGATCTTTCAGAGAAAATAGATCAGTGCATTTTAAGGTCATTCAGATTAACTCAAGAAAAAGCAAAATGCTTTCTGCCTGCTTCTAATAATTTTTAATTAGCTTTGCTTTCAAGTAAAATGTCCTAAAATAATCACACATCTCATTTCTAAATGTCTTAGTATATGCCAAGCATGTTACCAAGCACTTTACATTTATTTATCTCCTCCAATCCTGGTACCACCAACATGAGATAGATAATCATTCTTATCTCCCTTTATTAAAGCAGAGGAAACTGAGGTTTGGAGAGAGTTAACTAATGTGCAAAAGCTTTAGACAATTCATAGGTAGAATCTAGATTCCAATGGTAGTTATCTGGCTCCAGTCCACGTTTTTAACAACTATCCTACACTGCACATTTTAAAGAAGGAAATTTCAGGTTTCAATATAATAAAGAGAAATATTTTGAGGCAAACGAAAAAGAAAACTTCCCAACTAAAATCTTCTTTCAGGTAAAATTTTAAATCAATGCTTTTTAGAATACAGATATTCTCCCCAAATTACCATGGTTTTAACGTGTCTTGCCTACCAGATATCTGAACCCCTTTCTGAGGCTCTCACTATGTAATCCAAAGAGTCAGACATCCCCCTTTAAATCTGTCCGATAACCTTGACAATTGAAACAGAAAAATGTTTTTATTGTGGCACATCAAAAAACCTCTCAAGTTCTCTTATAAAATCCTCTGCCTTTACCCCATCCAAGCACCCAAAATCTGTTTGAATCATAAATGACTTCTTTAGTTTTTAATATTTACATGATTTTCATGCCCAATGGACAGTATAAATAAGGAGATTAATGAATTTTAAGCCATAGACTCAAGAATAACTATCCATGGATTCACCTAATATAAATAAATGAATGAATGAATGAATGAATGTAGGAAAAGGAATAGCTTCTCCTTACCATAGAATTCCCAGATCACCATTAGGCAAAGAGCACAGTACTAACTGCCACAGGTGAGAATCAACCATGGATGGTAAATTAGTAGATTAAAGTATAAGAAACAGGACATCAGATTTCTTAGTATTTCTCCACAAGAATTTTATTAGTTCCAAAGAGAAAAATAATAACTTTACACTGGAAAAGCCCAGAAGACACTGTCTTAATCAGGTCATTAATGTTAACAGTACCTGTCATAAGGCACATCTACATTGTGTACCTCCTGATATGATGCACTGAGAAGGGCATCAATTACTTCTAGGGTATTTTAGTAAAAAAAAAAATACATAGCTTTGGGGAGCCTGGATGGCTCAATCAGTTGGGTGGCTGACTTTGGCTCAGGTTGTGATCTCACAATCCATGGGTTCGAGACCCACATCGGGCTCTGTGCTAACATCTCAGATCCTGGAGCCTGCTTCAGATTCTGTGTCTCCATCTTTCTCTCTCTCTGCCCTTCCCCCACTCATGCTTGGTGTCTCTCTCTCTCTCTCTCTCTCTCTCTCTCTCTCTCTCTCAAAAATAAACATTAAAAAAAATTTAAAAATGCATAGCTTTAATCATGAAGAAACAACAGACTAATCAAAACTGAGGAACATTCCATAAAATAACTGGCTAATACTCAACAGGGTCAAGGTAATGAAAAACAAAGTCTGAGAACTGTTACAAATTGGGAAAGACTAAGAAAACATGGCACATAAGTGAAATCTGGGATCCCAGATTGAAACCTAGAATCAGGAAAGACTAGTGGGTAATTGCAATATTGTCTGTAGATTAGTTAATAATATTGAGTCAATGTTGATTTAATTGTTTAATTATACCATGTAAAACATTTTCTGTAAGTCTAAAATTATTTCAAAGTGAGAAATTAATAAAAGATAATCATATACTTAGCTGTTTGTATTTGGTTGGATAGTATTTGTTATTTGCTAGAGAATTAATTCCCTCCTATGAATCTATAAACTTTCAGTTCTTCACTAACTTATTTTCTTTGTCAACTAACACACACACACACACACACACACACACACACACAGAGTATTGCTGTCCTTATGTATTTTTCCAAGAAAAATTTTATTACAATTTATTAAATAAACAATAACTGCTATTCACCTTAGATCATGCCTATATAGAGTTGCCTAAATAGAAACAATGTGGTTGGAATCTATGTTTTTAGATGCTCTAGCAAAGTAATTTTCAACAGGGGAAAATTTTCCCTTATGGGAAATTTGGCAATTTCTCAAAAAAGTTTGTTATGACCAGGGGAGTGCTACTAATGTCTGTGGGTGCTGTTAAAAACCTTGTGATTGAGGCTCCTAGCTGGCTAAGTCAGAAAACCATGTGACTCTCGAGCTTGAGGTTGTAAGTTCAAGCCCCACGTTGGGTGCAAAGATTACTTAAAAGTAATTAAATGAATAAACTTAAAAAAATCCTGATTCACAGTATAGCCCCCATAACAGAGAATTATCCTAACTTTCAGTAGTGCCAAGGTAGAGAAACTCTGCTCAAGTCAATGATTATTTAACCCTTTGAGGTGATCCATGTGGCCCCCAAATTGTTTGAGTGCATAATATGCATTCTGTATTGTATGTCATGCCATCTCAAATCTATGTGCCAAATGTAATGGAGAGCAGTAGAGCTGTGTTTGTGTGCTGTGCAAACAGAAAATCAGCATAAATTTAATAGAACTTGTGTTAAAGAAGAATACATGTAACTTGGCACATGTGAACATTTTGCTTGTATCTCTTTTTCTTTACCTTTCCTTTCTTATGTGTTTTTTTTTTCTCTCCAAACATATTCCTTGCATTTCAGTACAGACAGCGTTGTGAACCAAAATCATGAAAGCTGCATTAGAAGCATAAGAGTACAGAACTACTGGTTGCAACTTCTCTGTCTCCATTTCAGTGACTTGAGGGTTTTTGCCCATTGACTAGCAAAAGTCGATATCTTTCAGGAGTTTCTGGTTCTTCTGATTTTTGTAGGCCTAGATGCACCCTCTTCCAGTGCAAATCGAGACAGTTCTTTAAAATAGTCCTGGGGTACCTGTGTGGCTCAGTCAGTTAAGCATTTGACTCTTGGTTTCAGCTCAGGTCATGATCTCACAGTTTCGTGAGTTCAAGCACCACGTTGGGCTCTGAGCAGGCAGCACAGAGCCTGCTTGGGATTCTCTCTCCCTCTCTTTCTGTTTCTCTCCCACTCATGCTATCTCTGTCTCTCTCAAAGTAAATAAATAAACTTACAAATCTAGGCCTCTTAAAAGATTGCAGTCATTACGATTATGATTTTTGATTCATATTCCACCCTTGCTATGGATTAGTTGTATGGCCATGGGCAGATTAACTTTCATATTGTAGTTTCCTCATATATAAAATTAAACCAGTAATAATTCCTACTTCCTGAGGTTGTTGTGAAGATTAGCTATGAATCGTGTAGAATACTGCCTGGCACATTAAAATCTCCATTTGAGTTACTGCTGCTATATTATTATTATTATTATTATTATTATTATTCAAAAGGAGGCTACTCTGCAGAATAGCCAGGATTGAACTTAATGTACAAGGACTCTCTTAAAGTCTGGTTCATTCACATTGTCCTTCTGGAGTCTGCATAGCAAACGTAGCACTGTTGTGTTTTTTGCTCTGGTTACCATGGTCCATTTATATATCTCTTATGGAAAAAATTTTTTTTCTATAAGAATTTTTAATCATTTTTCATTATTATTTCCAGGTCTCTGAGGTTTGGACTACCTGTTTCTGGCCTCCCAGGGCCTTTCTTACCAATGGATATACTTAATCACTAACATTAGAAAGTGCTTTTGGGGGGCACCTGGGTAGCTCAGTCGGTTAAGTGTCTGACTTCAGCTCAGGTCATGATCTCACCATTCATGAGTACAAGCCCCCCACTTCGGGCTGTGCTGACAACTCAGAGCCTGGAGCCTGCTTCAGATTTTGTGTCTCCCTCTCTGTCTCTTCCCCTACCCCCTCAAGCTCTGTCTCTCTCTCTCTCTGTCTTTCAAGAATAAATAAACATTAAACAAATTTTTTTATTTTTTTATTTATTTATTTTTTTTTTCTGAAATTTATTGACAAATTGGTTTCCATACAACACCCAGTGCTCATCCCAAAAGGTGCCCTCCTCAATACCCATCACCCACCCTCTCCTCCCTCCCACCCCCCATCAACCCTCAGTTTGTTCTCAGTTTTTAACAGTCTCTTATGCTTTGGCTCTCTCCCATTCTAACCTCTTTTTTTTTTTTTTCCTTCCCCTCCCCCATGGGTTCCTGTTCAGTTTCTCAGGATCCACATAAGAGTGAAACCATATGGTATCTGTCTTTCTCTGTATGGCTAATTTCACTTAGCATCACACTCTCCAGTTCCATCCACGTTGCTACAAAAGGCCATATTTCATTTTTCTCATTGCCACGTAATATTCCATTGTGTATATAAACCACAATTTCTTTATCCATTCATCAGTTGATGGACATTTAGGCTCTTTCCATAATTTGGCTATTGTTGAGAGTGCTGCTATGAACATTGGGGTACAAGTGGCCCTATGCATCAGTGCTCCTGTATCCCTTGGATAAATTCCTAGCAGTGCTATTGCTGGGTCATAGGGTAGGTCTATTTTTAATTTTCTGAGGAACCTCCACACTGCTTTCCAGAGCGGCTGCACCAATTTGCATTCCCACCAACAGTGCAAGAGGGTTCCCGTTTCTCCACATCCTCTCCAGCATCTATAGTCTCCTGATTTGTTCATTTTGGCCACTCTGACTGGCGTGAGGTGATACCTGAGTGTGGTTTTGATTTGTATTTCCCTGATAAGGAGCGACGCTGAACATCTTTTCATGTGCCTGTTGGCCATCCGGATGTCTTCTTTAGAGAAGTGTCTATTCATGTTTTCTGCCCATTTCTTCACTGGGTTATTTGTTTTTTGGGTGTGGAGTTTGGTGAGCTCTTTATAGATTTTGGATACTAGCCCTTTGTCCGATATGTCATTTGCGAATATCTTTTCCCATTCCGTTGGTTGCCTTTTAGTTTTGTTGGTTGTTTCCTTTGCTGTGCAGAAGCTTTTTATCTTCATAAGGTCCCAGTAATTCACTTTTGCTTTTAATTCCCTTGCCTTTGGGGATGTGTCGAGTAAGAGATTGCTACGGCTGAGGTCAGAGAGGTCTTTTCCTGCTTTCTCCTCTAAGGTTTTGATGGTTTCCTGTCTCACATTTAGGTCCTTTATCCATTTTGAGTTTATTTTTGTGAATGGTGTGAGAAAGTGGTCTAGTTTCAACCTTCTGCATGTTGCTGTCCAGTTCTCCCAGCACCATTTGTTAAAGAGGCTGTCTTTTTTCCATTGGATGTTCTTTCCTGCTTTGTCAAAGATGAGTTGGCCATACGTTTGTGGGTCTAGTTCTGGGGTTTCTATTCTATTCCATTGGTCTATGTGTCTGTTTTGGTGCCAATACCATGCTGTCTTGATGATGACAGCTTTGTAGTAGAGGCTAAAGTCTGGGATTGTGATGCCTCCTGCTTTGGTCTTCTTCTTCAAAATTCCTTTGGCTATTCGGGGCCTTTTGTGGTTCCATATGAATTTTAGGATTGCTTGTTCTAGTTTCGAGAAGAATGCTGGTGCAATTTTGATTGGGATTGCATTGAATGTGTAGATAGCCTTGGGTAGTATTGACATTTTGACAATATTTATTTTTCCAATCCATGAGCAGGGAATGTCTTTCCATTTCTTTAAATCTTCTTCAATTTCCTTCAGAAGCTTTCTATAGTTTTCAGCATACAGATCCTTTACATCTTTGGTTAGATTTATTCCTAGGTATTTTATGCTTCTCGGTGCAATTGTGAATGGGATCAGTTTCTTTATTTGTCTTTCTGTTGCTTCATTGTTAGTGTATAAGAATGCAACTGATTTCTGTACATTGATTTTGTATCCTGCAACTTTGCTGAATTCCTGTATCAGTTCTAGCAGACTTTTGGTGGAGTCTATCGGATTTTCCATGTATAATATCATGTCATCTGCAAAAAGCGAAAGCTTGACTTCATCTTTGCCAATTTGGATGCCTTTGATTTCCTTTTGTTGTCTGATTGCTGATGCTAGAACTTCCAGCACTATGTTAAACAGCAGCGGTGAGAGTGGGCATCCTTGTCGTGTTCCTGATCTCAGGGAAAAAGCTTTCAGTTTTTCCCCGTTGAGGATGATGTTAGCTGTGGGCTTTTCATAAATGGCTTTTATGATCTTTAAGTATGTTCCTTCTATCCCGACTTTCTCAAGGGTTTTTATTAAGAAAGGGTGCTGGATTTTGTCGAAGGCCTTTTCTGCATCGATTGACAGGATCATATGGTTCTTCTCTCTTTTTTTGTTAATGTGATGTATCACGTTGATTGATTTGCGAATGTTGAACCAGCCCTGCATCCCAGGAATGAATCCCACTTGATCATGGTGAATAATTCTTTTTATATGCCGTTGAATTCGATTTGCTAGTATCTTATTGAGAATTTTTGCATCCATATTCATCAGGGATATTGGCCTGTAGTTCTCTTTTTTTACTGGGTCTCTGTCTGGTTTAGGAATCAAAGTAATACTGGCTTCATAGAATGAGTCTGGAAGTTTTCCTTCCCTTTCTATTTCTTGGAATAGCTTGAGAAGGATAGGTATTATCTCTGCTTTAAACGTCTGGTAGAACTCCCCTGGGAAGCCATCTGGTCCTGGACTCTTATTTGTTGGGAGATTTTTGATAACCGATTCAATTTCTTCGCTGGTTATGGGTCTGTTCAAGCTTTCTATTTCCTCCTGATTGAGTTTTGGAAGAGTGTGGGTGTTCAGGAATTTGTCCATTTCTTCCAGGTTGTCCAATTTGTTGGCATATAAGTTTTCATAGTATTCCCTGATAATTGTTTGTATCTCTGAGGGATTGGTTGTCATAATTCCATTTTCATTCATGATTTTATCTATTTGGGTCATCTCCCTTTTCTTTTTGAGAAGCCTGGCTAGAGGTTTGTCAATTTTGTTTATTTTTTCAAAAAACCAACTCTTGGTTTCGTTGATCTGCTCTACAGTTTTTTTAGTTTCTATATTGTTTATTTCTGCTCTGATCTTTATTATTTCTCTTCTTCTGCTGGGCTTAGGCTGCCTTTGCTGTTCTGCTTCTAGTTCCTTTAGGTGTGCTGTTAGATTTTGTATTTGGGATTTTTCTTGTTTCTTGAGATAGGCCTGGATTGCAATGTATTTTCCTCTCAGGACTGCCTTTGCTGCATCCCAAAGCGTTTGGATTGTTGTATTTTCATTTTCGTTTGTTTCCATATATTTTTTAATTTCTTCTCTAATTGCCTGGTTGACCCACTCATTCGTTAGTAGGGTGTTCTTTAACCTCCATGCTTTTGGAGGTTTTCCAGACTTTTTTCTGTGGTTGATTTCAAGCTTCATAGCATTGTGGTCTGAAAGTAAGCATGGTATAATTTCAATTCTTATAAACTTATGAAGGGCTGTTTTGTGACCCAGTATGATCTATCTTGGAGAATGTTCCATGTGCACTCGAGAAGAAAGTATATTCTGTTGCTTTGGGATGCAGAGTTCTAAATATATCTGTCAAGTCCATCTGATCCAATGTCTCATTCAGGGCCCTTGTTTCTTTATTGACCGTGTGTCTAGATGATCTATCCATTTCTGTAAGTGGTGTATTAAAGTCCCCTGCAATTACCACATTCTTCTCAATAAGGTTGCTTATGTTTATGAGTAATTGTTTTATATATTTGGGGGCTCCGGTATTCGGCGCATAGACATTTATAATTGTTAGCTCTTCCTGATGGATAGACCCTGTAACTATTATATAATGTCCTTCTTCATCTCTTGTTACAGCCTTTAATTTAAAGTCTAGTTTGTCTGATAGAAGTATGGCTACTCCAGCTTTCTTTTGGCTTCCACTAGCATGATAAATAGTTCTCCATCCCCTCACTCTTAATCTAAAGGTGTCCTCAGGTCTAAAATGAGTCTCTTGTAGACAGCAAATAGATGGGTCTTGTTTTTTTATCCATTCTGATACCCTATGTCTTTTGGTTGGCGCATTTAATCCATTTACATTCAGTGTTATTATAAAAAGATACGGGTTTAGAGTCATTGTGATGTCTGTATGTTTTATGCTTATAGTGATGTCTCTGGGACTTTGTCTCACAGGATCCCCCTTAGGATCTCTTGTAGGGCTGGTTTAGTGGTGACAAATTCCTTCAGTTTTTGTTTGTTTGGGAAGACCTTTATCTCTCCTTCTATTCTAAATGACAGACTTGCTGGATAAAGGATTCTTGGCTGCATATTTTTTCTGTCTAGCACCCTGAAAATCTCGTGCCAATTCTTTCTGGCCTGCCAAGTTTCAAAAGAGAGATCAGTCACGATTCTTATAGGTCTCCCTTTATATGTGAGGGCACGTTTACCCCTTGCTGCTTTCAGAATTTTCTCTTTATCCTTGTATTTTGCCAGTTTCACTATGATATGTCGTGCAGAAGATCGATTCAAGTTACGTCTGAAGGGAGTTCTCTGTGCCTCTTGGATTTCAATGCCTTTTTCCTTCCCCAGTTCAGGGAAGTTCTCAGCTATGATTTCTTCAAGTACCCCTTCAGCACCTTTCTCTCTCTCTTCCTCCTCTGGGATACCAATTATGCGTATATTATTTCTTTTTAGTGTATCACTTAGTTCTCTAATTTTCCCCTCATACTCCTGGATTTTTTTATCTCTCTTTTTCTCAGCTTCCTCTTTTTCCATAACTTTATCTTCTAGTTCACCTATTCTCTCCTCTGCCTCTTCAAGCCGAGCTGTGGTGGTTTCCATTTTGTTATGCATTTCGTTTAAAGCGTTTTTCAGCTCCTCGTGACTGTTCCTTAGTCCCTTGATCTCTGTAGCAAGAGATTCTCTGCTGTCCTGTATACTGTTTTCAAGCCCAGCGATTAATTTTATGACTATTATTCTAAATTCACTTTCTGTTATATTATTTAAATCCTTTTTGATCAGCTCATTAGCTGTTGTTATTTCCTGGAGATTCTTCTGAGGGGAGTTCTTCCGCTTGGTCATTTTGGATAGTCCCTGGCGTGGTGAGGACCTGCAGGGCACTTCCCCTGTGCTGTGGTGTATACCTGGAGTTGGTGGGCGGGGCCGCAGTCAGACCTGATGTCTGCCCCCAGCCCACCGCTGGGGCCACAGTCAGACTGGTGTGTGCCTTCTCTTCCCCTCTCCTAGGGGCGGGATTCACTGTGGGGTGGTGTGGCTCGTCTGGGCTACTTGCACCCTGCCAGGCTTGTGATGCTGGGGATCTGGCGTATTAGCTGGGGTGGGTAGGCAAGGTGCTCGGGGGCAGGAGGGGCAGGCTTAGATCGCTTCTCCTTAGGTGATCCACTTCAGGAGGGGCCCTGTGGCAGCGGGAGGGAGTCAGATCCGCTGCCGGAGGTTTGGCTCCGCAGAAGCGCAGAGTTGGGTGTTTGCGCGGAGCGAGCAAGTTCCCTGGCAGGAACCGGTTCCCTTTGGGATTTCGGCTGGGGGATGGACGGGGGAAATGGCGCTGGCGAGCGCCTTTGTTCCCCACCAAACTGAGCTCTGTTGTCAGGGGGCTCAGCAGGTCTCCCTCCCTTTGTCCTCCAGCCTTCCCGCTTTCCGAGCAGAGCTGTTAATTTCTGACCTCCCAGACGCTAAGTCGCGCTTGCTGTCGGAACACAGTCCGCCCGGCCCCTCCGCTTTTGCAAGCCCGACTCGGGGGCTCTGCTTGGCTGGCGAGCCGCCCCTCCGCCCCGGCTCCCTCCCGCCAGTCCGTGGAGCGCGCACCGCCTCGCCGCCCTTCCTACCCTCTTCCGTGGGCCTCTCGTCTGCGTTTGGCTCTGGCGACTCTGTTCTGCTAATCCTCTGGCGGTTTTCTGGGTTATTTAGGCAGGTGTAGATGGAATCTAAGTGATCAGCAGGACGTGCGGTGAGCCCAGCGTCCTCCTAAGCCGCCATCTTGCCGCCTCCTATCAACAAATTTTTTTAAATAACAATTAAAAACAACACGAAGTGTCTTTTGATGTTATAGCTACAACGTACCATAATCATGGAAATATTTTGGACTTGTATGAGTAATTGCATGTATTTATAAGACTTGATCTCAAATGTATGGCTGCATGAAATTTGAACTACAAAATATCTTTAAAGATTTATTCCCATATTTTCTTGTATTTGTTTCAAAGCTGGCCATCTGGTATCTTCCTTCTGCCTAGAAATAACCTCCATTTACCCATTTCTAAACCAAGACATTTGCTAAAACCTTTACTTGGGGAACCTGAGTCTCTAAAATGTGATCTTGTTTTAAATGCTGTAATTAAAATGCAATTATTCTTTTTCTAAACTGGGATATATTAACTAAATGCATGCACTTTTGTTCTGTATGGTACATCCAGAATGAAATCAAAAGCTTCTTTTTAAAGCTGAGCCCCTTTCTATTTTTATAACTACATTATTTTCTTTATATTTTGACTTGCTTTTGTTACATAACTTGGTAGACTATATTGACTATCATTTTCATTAGTAGTTTAGAGAATTGTATACTTTAAAATATTTGCTCTTAAATTAGGACAGGTTTTCAAGTTTATTGTAAGTTTCTTTCTTTTCCTTCACCTCTTTGCCTTTTAGTCTCCTTGTGTCCACCAGAGAATAAAGCAGAAAGACATAATGTAGTACATGTGAAACCAACGTTACAATCATTACCACTTTTGTAGGACAGAGATGGAGGGGATACTCTGTTCAATGATACCTATCAAAATAACCTTAACATCCTTTGAGTGTCATTAATAAATATGCTGTGCAAAAATGCTTACAAGTTATGAATTGCTTAATATGCAAAGAAATATTGTCTTAGCTCAGGTTGTTAATGACAGAGTACCACAGAGTGGCAAGAAATGCATTTTTCACAGTTCTGGAGGCTGCAAGTCAGAGATCAGGGTGCCAGCACTATTCTGGTTCTGGGGAGAGCCCACTTCTGGGTTGTAGACTAGTAACTTCTTGTTGTCTATTCACATGGCAAAAGAGAGTGAGCTAGCTCTGAGGCCTCTTCTTGTAAAGACACTAATCCCATTCATTAGAGCTTCATCTTTAGGATTTAATTACCTCCCAATGGCCGCATCTTCAAAATTATCAATTTGGGTTAGGGTTTCAAAACATGAATGGGGGGGGTTATACAAATGTTGAGTCCATTGCAAACACATTATGCAAAATATTGTGGTAAGGCATAGTTTCCTTTACCATGAACTTAGATACTGGAGGAGGAAAATGTCCATCTGGATTTTAATAAACAAAACTATATTCTTTGGAGTTAATGTTTTTCTAAAGTGTACATATCAGGAATAAATGGGTTATCATGGAAAGTATAAATTTTTTGTGCTTGATATAATGCTTCTCATGGTTGTACATTTTTTTTTTTGCCCAGCCACCTGCTTGAGCAATTTGTGGAGACTACATAGAATTTCTTTCTGAAACTATCTCAGAAAGTTTTAAGTAGCAAAGAAGTAAAATGAAGCTAAACCATCTGTCTCTCTCTTTCTGTTTGTCCCATCCATCCATCCATCCATCCATCCATCCATCCATTTCTGTAGCTATGTATCTAAGCTAATTTAGTTTTGTAGAGCACTCTTTATAATCCCAGGTAGCCATATGTTTGTTCTCTATGAACATTCTGCTCTCTGATGGTAATAAGGAGCCTGTGCCACATTTATATAATATATAGCTGTCCAATTTGTGTCATTTATTGGTCTAAGTGTATGCTCTGATTTTGTGTGCTCAAAATAATGATTAGGTCAGACATATAAACATTTATGTCACTTTTTAAAAAGTTTTTATTGTAATTCCAGTTAATTTACATGCAATATATTAGTTTCAAATGTACAATGTAGTGATTCAACAAATCCATACATTATCTGATGCTCATCATGACAAGCTCACTGCTTAATACCCACCACCTATTTAACCCATCCCCCAACCCACCTCTCCTCTGGTAACCATCAATTTGTTCTCTATAGATAGGAGTCTGTTTCTTGGTTTCTCTCTCTCTCTCTTTTTCCCTTTGCTCTTTTGTTTTGTTTCTTAAATTTCACATATGAGTGAACTCATATGGTAATTTGCTTTTTTCTAACTTATATTGCTTACCACTATGCTCTCTAGCTCCATGCATGTCCTTGGGAATGGCAATATTTAATTCTTTTTATGGCTGAATAATGTTCCATTGTATATTTAGACCACATCTTCTTAATCCACTCATCAATCAGTGAACACTTGGGCTGCCTCCATATCTTGGCTATTATAAATAATGCTGCTATAGACATAGGGGGTCATGTATCCCTGTGAATTAGTGTTTTGTATTCTTTGGGTACATACCCAGTAGGGTGATTGCTCTATTGTAGGGTAGTTCTAGTTTTCACTTTTTGAGAAACCTTCACACTATTTCCTACAGTCGTTGCACCAATTTGCCTTCCCACAACAGTGCAAAAGTGTTCCTATTTCTCCACCACCTCGACAACACTTGCTGTTTCTTGTGTTGATTTTAACCATTTTGACAGGTGTGAGGTGATACATACTTCTAGTTGTGAGTTGCATTTCCCTGATGGTGAGTGATGATGAATATCTTTTCATGTGTCTGTTGGCCATTTGGATGTCTTCTTTGGATAAATGTTTGTTAATGTATTCTGCCTATTTTTAATTGGATTATTTATTTTTTGAGTGTTGAGTTTTATAAGTTCTTTATGTATTTTTGACAATAACCATTTATCAGATAGGTCATTTGCAAATATCTGCTCCCATTCCATAGGTTGCCTTTTATTTTTTATTAAAAAAAATAAAGACATATATATACTTTTCAATATAATTTATTGTCAAGTTAGCTAACATGCAGTGTGTACAGTGTGCTCTTGGCTTTGGGGTAGATTCTCATGATTCTTCGCTTACATACAACACCCAGTGTTCATCCCAACAAATGCTCTCCTCAATGCCCATCACCCATTTGCCCCTCTCCCCTGCCCCCCCCCATCAACCATCTGTTTGTTCTCTGTATTTAAGAGTCTCTTATGATGTGCCTCCCTCCTGTTTGAAACTATTTTCCCCCTTCCCTTCCCCCATGGTCTTCTGTTAAGTTTGTCAAGTTCCACATATGAGTGAAAATAGACGATATCTGTCTTCCTCCGATTGACTTACTACACTTAGCATAATACCTTCAAGTTTCATCCACATTGTTGCAAATGGCAGAATTTCATTCTTTGTCATTTCCAAGTAGTATTCCGTTGTATATATAAACCACATCTTCTTTATCCATTCATCAGTTGCTGGACATTTGGGCTCTTTCCATAATTTGGCTATTGTTGAAAATGCTGCTATAGCTAATGAGCTGATCAAAAAGGATTTAAATAATATAACAGAAAGTGAATTTAGAATAATAGTCATAAAATTAATCGCTGGGCTTGAAAACAGTATACAGGACAGCAGAGAATCTCTTGCTACAGAGATCAAGGGACTAAGGAACAGTCACGAGGAGCTGAAAAACGCTTTAAACGAAATGCATAACAAAATGGAAACCACCACAGCTCGGCTTGAAGAGGCAGAGGAGAGAATAGGTGAACTAGAAGATAAAGTTATGGAAAAAGAGGAAGCTGAGAAAAAGAGAGATAAAAAAATCCAGGAGTATGAGGGGAAAATTAGAGAACTAAGTGATACACTAAAAAGAAATAATATACGCATAATTGGTATCCCAGAGGAGGAAGAGAGAGAGAAAGGTGCTGAAGGGGTACTTGAAGAAATCATAGCTGAGAACTTCCCTGAACTGGGGAAGGAAAAAGGCATTGAAATCCAAGAGGCACAGAGAACTCCCTTCAGACGTAACTTGAATCGATCTTCTGCACGACATATCATAGTGAAACTGGCAAAATACAAGGATAAAGAGAAAATTCTGAAAGCAGCAAGGGGTAAACGTGCCCTCACATATAAAGGGAGACCTATAAGAATCGTGACTGATCTCTCTTTTGAAACTTGGCAGGCCAGAAAGAATTGGCACGAGTTTTTCAGGGTGCTAGACAGAAAAAATATGCAGCCAAGAATCCTTTATCCAGCAAGTCTGTCATTTAGAATAGAAGGAGAGATAAAGGTCTTCCCAAACAAACAAAAACTGAAGGAATTTGTCACCACTAAACCAGCCCTACAAGAGATCCTAAGGGGGACCCTGTGAGACAAAGTCCCAGAGACATCACTATAAGCATAAAACATACAGACATCACAATGACTCTAAACCCGTATCTTTCTATAATAACACTGAATGTAAATGGATTAAATGCACCAACCAAAAGACATAGGGTATCAGAATGGATAAAAAAACAAGACCCATCTATTTGCTGTCTACAAGAGACTCATTTTAGACCTGAGGACACCTTTAGATTGAGAGTGAGGGGATGGAGAACTATTTATCATGCGACTGGAAGCCAAAAGAAAGCTGGAGTAGCCATACTTCTATCAGACAAACTAGACTTTAAATTAAAGGCTGTAACAAGAGATGAAGAAGGACATTATATAATAGTTACAGGGTCTATCCATCAGGAAGAGCTAACAATTATAAATGTCTATGCGCCGAATACCGGAGCCCCCAAATATATAAAACAATTACTCATAAACATAAGCAACCTTATTGAGAAGAATGTGGTAATTGCAGGGGACTTTAATACACCACTTACAGAAATGGATAGATCATCTAGACACACGGTCAATAAAGAAACAAGGGCCCTGAATGAGACATTGGATCAGATGGACTTGACAGATATATTTAGAACTCTGCATCCCAAAGCAACAGAATATACTTTCTTCTCGAGTGCACATGGAACATTCTCCAAGATAGATCATATACTGGGTCACAAAACAGCCCTTCATAAGTTTACAAGAATTGAAATTATACCATGCTTACTTTCAGACCACAATGCTATGAAGCTTGAAATCAACCACAGAAAAAAGTCTGGAAAACCTCCAAAAGCATGGAGGTTAAAGAACACCCTACTAACGAATGAGTGGGTCAACCAGGCAATTAGAGAAGAAATTAAAAAATATATGGAAACAAACGAAAATGAAAATACAACAATCCAAACGCTTTGGGACGCAGCAAAGGCAGTCCTGAGAGGAAAATACATTGCAATCCAGGCCTATCTCAAGAAACAAGAAAAATCCCAAATACAAAATCTAACAGCACACCTAAAGGAACTAGAAGCAGAACAGCAAAGGCAGCCTAAGCCCAGCAGAAGAAGAGAAATAATAAAGATCAGAGCAGAAATAAACAATATAGAAACTAAAAAAACTGTAGAGCAGATCAACGAAACCAAGAGTTGGTTTTTTGAAAAAATAAACAAAATTGACAAACCTCTAGCCAGGCTTCTCAAAAAGAAAAGGGAGATGACCCAAATAGATAAAATCATGAATGAAAATGGAATTATTACAACCAATCCCTCAGAGATACAAACAATTATCAGGGAATACTATGAAAACTTATATGCCAACAAATTGGACAACCTGGAAGAAATGGACAAATTCCTGAACACCCACACTCTTCCAAAACTCAATCAGGAGGAAATAGAAAGCTTGAACAGACCCATAACCAGCGAAGAAATTGAATCGGTTATCAAAAATCTCCCAACAAATAAGAGTCCAGGACCAGATGGCTTCCCAGGGGAGTTCTACCAGACGTTTAAAGCAGAGATAATACCTATCCTTCTCAAGCTATTCCAAGAAATAGAAAGGGAAGGAAAACTCCCAGACTCATTCTATGAAGCCAGTATTACTTTGATTCCTAAACCAGACAGAGACCCAGTAAAAAAAGAGAACTACAGGCCAATATCCCTGATGAATATGGATGCAAAAATTCTCAATAAGATACTAGCAAATCGAATTCAACGGCATATAAAAAGAATTATTCACCATGATCAAGTGGGATTCATTCCTGGGATGCAGGACTGGTTCAACATTCGCAAATCAATCAACGTGATACATCACATTAACAAAAAAAGAGAGAAGAACCATATGATCCTGTCAATCGATGCAGAAAAGGCCTTCGACAAAATCCAGCACCCTTTCTTAATAAAAACCCTTGAGAAAGTCGGGATAGAAGGAACATACTTAAAGATCATAAAAGCCATTTATGAAAAGCCCACAGCTAACATCATCCTCAACGGGGAAAAACTGAAAGCTTTTTCCCTGAGATCAGGAACACGACAAGGATGCCCACTCTCACCGCTGCTGTTTAACATAGTGCTGGAAGTTCTAGCATCAGCAATCAGACAACAAAAGGAAATCAAAGGCATCCAAATTGGCAAAGATGAAGTCAAGCTTTCGCTTTTTGCAGATGACATGATATTATACATGGAAAATCCGATAGACTCCACCAAAAGTCTGCTAGAACTGATACAGGAATTCAGCAAAGTTGCACGATACAAAATCAATGTACAGAAATCAGTTGCATTCTTATACACTAACAATGAAGCAACAGAAAGATAAATAAAGAAACTGATCCCATTCACAATTGCACCAAGAAGCATAAAATACCTAGGAATAAATCTAACCAAAGATGTAAAGGATCTGTATGCTGAAAACTATAGAAAGCTTCTGAAGGAAATTGAAGAAGATTTAAAGAAATGGAAAGACATTCCCTGCTCATGGATTGGAAAAATAAATATTGTCAAAATGTCAATACTACCCAAAGCTATCTACACATTCAACGCAATCCCAATCAAAATTGCACCAGCATTCTTCTCGAAACTAGAACAAGCAATCCTAAAATTCATATGGAACCACAAAAGGCCCCGAATAGCCAAAGGAATTTTGAAGAAGAAGACCAAAGCAGGAGGCATCACAATCCCAGACTTTAGCCTCTACTACAAAGCTGTCATCATCAAGACAGCATGGTATTGGCACCAAAACAGACACATAGACCAATGGAATAGAATAGAAACCCCAGAACTAGACCCACAAACGTATGGCCAACTCATCTTTGACAAAGCAGGAAAGAACATCCAATGGAAAAAAGACAGCCTCTTTAACAAATGGTGCTGGGAGAACTGGACAGCAGCATGCAGAAGGTTGAAACTAGACCACTTTCTCACACCATTCACAAAAATAAACTCAAAATGGATAAAGGACCTAAATGTGAGACAGGAAACCATCAAAACCTTAGAGGAGAAAGCAGGAAAAGACCTCTCTGACCTCAGCCGTAGCAATCTCTTACTCGACACATCCCCAAAGGCAAGGGAATTAAAAGCAAAAGTGAATTACTGGGACCTTATGAAGATCAAAAGCTTCTGCACAGCAAAGGAAACAACCAACAAAACTAAAAGGCAACCAACGGAATGGGAAAAGATATTCGCAAATGACATATCGGACAAAGGGCTAGTATCCAAAATCTATAAAGAGCTCACCAAACTCCACACCCAAAAAACAAATAACCCAGTGAAGAAATGGGCAGAAAACATGAATAGACACTTCTCTAAAGAAGACATCCGGATGGCCAACAGGCACATGAAAAGATGTTCAGCGTCGCTCCTTATCAGGGAAATACAAATCAAAACCACACTCAGGTACCACCTCACGCCAGTCAGAGTGGCCAAAATGAACAAATCAGGAGACTATAGATGCTGGAGAGGATGTGGAGAAACGGGAACCCTCTTGCACTGTTGGTGGGAATGCAAATTGGTGCAGCCGCTCTGGAAAGCAGTGTGGAGGTTCCTCAGAAAATTAAAAATAGACCTACCCTATGACCCAGCAATAGCACTGCTAGGAATTTATCCAAGGGATACAGGAGCACTGATGCATAGGGCCACTTGTACCCCAATGTTCATAGCAGCACTCTCAACAATAGCCAAATTATGGAAAGAGCCTAAATGTCCATCAACTGATGAATGGATAAAGAAATTGTGGTTTATATACACAATGGAATATTACGTGGCAATGAGAAAAAATGAAATATGGCCTTTTGTAGCAACGTGGATGGAACTGGAGAGTGTGATGCTAAGTGAAATAAGCCATACAGAGAAAGACAGATACCATATGGTTTCACTCTTATGTGGATCCTGAGAAACTTAACAGAAACCCATGGGGGAGGGGAAGGAAAAAAAAAAAAGAGGTTAGAATGGGAGAGAGCCAAAGCATAAGAGACTGTTAAAAACTGAGAACAAACTGAGGGTTGATGGGGGGTGGGAGGGAGGAGAGGGTGGGTGATGGGTATTGAGGAGGGCACCTTTTGGGATGAGCACTGGGTGTTGTATGGAAACCAATTTGTCAATAAATTTCAGAAAAAAAAATAAATAAATAAACTTAAAAAAAAAAGAAGAAGAAGAAAATGCTGCTATAAACGTTGGAGTATATGTGCCCTTGTGAGTCAGCACTACTGTACCCTTTGGATAGATTCCTAGTAGTGCTATTTCTGGGTCATGGGGTCATTCTAAAATTTGTATGGAATCACAAAAGACCCCAAATAGCCAAAGTGATGTTGGAAAAGAAAAACAAAGCAGGAGGCATTACAATCCCAGACTTTAGCCTCTACTACAAAGCTATAATCATCAAGAAAGTATGGTATTGGCACAAAACCAGACACATAGACCAGTGGAATGGAATAGAGAACCCCGGATTGGACCCACAAATGTATGGCCAACCAATCTTTGACAAAGGAGGAAAAAAAGGAGGAAAAAAAATCCATCTTTAGCAAATGGTGCTGGGAGAACTAACTGGACAGCAACATGCAGAAGAATGAAACTGGACCACTTTCTTACACCATACACAAAAATAAACTCAAAATGTATGAAAGACCTCAATGTGAGACAGGAAGCCATCAAAACCCTAGAGAAAAAAAAACAGGCAACAACTTCTTTGACCTCAATCGCAGCAACTTCTTACTCAATATGTCTCTGAAGGCAAGGGAAATAAAAGCAAAAATGAACTATTGGGACCTCATCAAAATAAAAAGATTCTGCACTGCAAAGGAAACAATCAACAAAACTAAAAAGCAACTGACAGAATGGGAAAAGATATTTGCAAATGACATATCGGCTAAAGGGTTAGTATCCAAAATCTATAAAGAACTTACCAAAGTTGACACCTAAAAAATAAATAATCCAATGAAGAAATGGGCAGAAGACATCCAGATGGTCAACATACACATGAAAAGATACTCAATGTCACTCATCGTCAGGGAAATACAAATGAAACCACATTGAGATACCACTTCATACCAGTCAGAGTGGTTAAAATGAACAACTCAGAAAAAACAGATGCTGGTGAGGATGTGGAGAAATGGGAACCCTCTTGCATTGTTGGTGGGAACGCAAACTGGTGCAGCTGCTCTGGAAAACAGTGTGGAGGTTCCACAAAAAATTAAATAAAGGTTGCCTTTTAGTTTTATTGATTGTTTCTTTTGCTGTGTAGAAGCTTTTTATTTTGATGTGGTCCCAACAGCTTATTTTTGATTTTGTTTCCCTTGCTTCATGGGACCTATCTAGAAAAAATTTGCTAAAGCTAATGTCAGAGAAGTTACTGCCTGTTTTCATCCATTTTGAGTTTATTTTTGTTTATGGTGTGAGAAAGTGGTCCACTTTCATTCTTCTGCATGTTGCTGTCCAGCTTTCCCAATACCATTTGTTAAAGAGACTGTCTTTTTCCAATTGGATATTCTTTCTTGCTTTGCTGAAGAATATAAATGCGGGTTTATTTCTGTTTTCTGTTTCATTGATCTATGTATCTAACTTTATGCCAATACAATACTGTTTAGATCACTACAACATTGTAATATAACTTGAAGTCTAGCATTGTCATGTCTCCAACTTTGCTTTTCTTTTACAAGATTGTTTTAGTTACTCAGAGTCCTTTGTGGTTCCATATAAATTTTAGGATTATTTGTTCTTGTTCTGTGGAATATGCTGCTGGTGTTTTGATAGGGATTGCATTATTTGTATTGCTTTGGATTGTATGCACGTTTCAACAGTATTTATTCTTCTAATCCATGAGCATGGAATGTCTTTCCATTTATTTGTGTCGTTTTCACTTTCTTTAGTGTTTATAGTTTCCAGAGTACAGGTCTTTCACCTCTTTGACTGGGTTTATTCCTAGGTATCTTATTATTTTTTTGTACAATTATTTTTTTGTAAATGTGATTCTTAATTTCTCTTTCTGCTGCTTCATTATCACTGTATAAGAATTCAACAAATTTCTGTAAATTGATTTTGTATCCTGTAATTTTTCTGAATTTGTTCATCTGTTCTAGCAGTTTTCTGGTGGAGTCTTTCAGGTTTTCTATATGTAGTATCATGTCATCGGCAAATAGTGAAAATTTTACTTCTTCCTTACCAATTTGGATGCTTTTTATTTCTTTTTGCTATCCAATTGCTGTGGCTAGGGTTTCCAGGGCTATATTGAATAAAAGTGAGGATAGTGGACATCTTTGTTTTTGACCCTAGAAGAAAAGCTCTCTAAGTTTTTTTTCCCCATTAAGGATGATGTTAGCTGTGAGTTCATCATATATGGTCTTTATTATGTTGAGGTATGTTCCCACTAGACCTCCTGTGTTGAGACTTTTTATCATGAATAGGATATTGTACTTTGCAAATGCTTTTCTACATCTAATTTTTTTTCCATTTAGCTTCTAGGAATTCATTAGAATTTCTTCTAGGTTGTCCAGTTTGTTGGCCTATAGTTTTCATAATATTCTCTTATAATTGTATTGCTGTGGTATTGGTTGTTATTTGTCCTCTCTCATGTGAGATTTTATTTATTTGGGTCCTTTCTCTTTTTCTTGATAGGTCTGGCTAGAGGTTTATCAATTATTGATTTTTTTTTCAAAAATACAGCTCCTAGTTTTATTGATCTGGTCTATTGTTTTTTTTATATTTCTATATAATTTATTTCTGCTCTTATCTTTATAACTTCTTTCCTTCTACTCATTTTAGGTTTTGTTTCTTTTTGTTTGTTTTCTAGCTCCTTTAGGTGTAAAGTTAGGTTATTTAAGATTTTTCTTGCGTCATGAAGTAGGCCTCTATTGCTATAAACTTCCCTCTTAGAACTGCTTTCGCTGCATTCCAAAGGTTTTGAACCATTATGTTTTCATTTTCATTTGTTTCCATGTACTTTTTTAGTTCTTCCTTTATTTCCTTCTTGACTCATTCGTTGTTTAGTGTCATGTTATTTAACCTCCATCCGTTTGTGGTCTTTCCAGACTTTTTCTTGTTACTGACTTCTAGTTTCATGGTCTTGTGGTCAGAAAAGATATGTTGCCTGAATTGGATCTTCTTTAATTTGTTGAGGCTTGTTATGTTGCCTAATAGGTGATATATTCTGGAGAATGTTCCACGTGTACTTGAAAAGAATGTGTATTACACTGTTTTAGGGTGGAATGTTTTGAATATAGCTATTAAATCCATTTGGTTTAGTGTGTCATTCAAAAGCATTCTTTCCTTGTTGATTTTTTGTTCAGATGATCTATTAATGTAAGTGGAGTGTTAAAGTCCCCTACTGTTATTGTATTATTATTGACTAGTTCCTCTATGTTTGCTATTAGCTTTTATGTATTGGGTGTTTCTATGTCGGGTGCATAAATGTTTACAATTGTTAGGTCTTCTTATGGGATTGTCCCCGTAAAGATTGTAGTATCTTTCATTGTCTGTTATTACAATATTTGCTTTAAAGTCTAGTTTGTCTGATAGAAGTATTGCTACTTCAGTTTTCTTTTGACATCTATTTGCATGATAAATGTTTCTCCATACCTTCCCTTTCTATATGCAGGTCTCTGTATGTATAAAATAAGTCTCTTGTAAGCAGCATGTAGATGAGTCTCGTGTATGTGTGTTTTTCATCCATTCTAATATCCTACATCTCTTGATTGGAGCATTGTCCATTTACATTCAAAGTAATTAATGATATATATGTATTTATTGCCATTTTGTTACCTATTTTGTGATTGTTTCTGAAAATTTTCTCTAATTCTTGTCTTTATCTCTTTCATGTTGTGTTGGTTTTCTTTAGCCATATATTTGGATTTATTTCTCTTTATTCTTTGCCTATTTATTAGTGGTTTTTGATTTACGGTTATCATTAGGTTTGTATATAACCTCATCTGAATATGGCAGTCTATATTGAGTTGATGGTTGTATAAGTTTGAACCTATATTTACTCCTTCCCACATTTTAGCTATATGTTGTCATATTTTATATCCTTTTGTTTAGTGAATTCCTTGACTGATATTTTATAAAAATATTCATTTTAACTGCTTTTGTGTTTTCTAATGTCATACAGTCATTTTTTATCTTTCTTTTCCACTCAAAGTGTCCCCTTTAATATTTTTTGCAGGGCTAGTTTAGTGGTCATGAAGTCCTTTAATTTTTGTCTGTTTGGGAAATCTTTATCCTTCTATTCTGAATGATAGCATTGCTGGGTAGAGTATTCTTGGTTGCAGATTTTTCCCATTTCCCATGAATATATCATGCCACTCCCTTCTGGCTTGGAATGTTTCTGCTGAAAAATTCCCTGCTAGCTTAATGGGGTTTCCTTTGTATGTTACTGTCCTTTTTTGTCTTGATTTTTAAATTTGTTTCTTTATCAGTATATTTTGCCATTTTAATTATAACACATATGCCTTGGTGTGGATTTGCTTTTGTTCATTTTGTTGGGGGTTCTCTGTGCCTTTTGGATCTGGATATCTGTTTCCATCCCCAGTTTAGGGAACTTTTCATCTATTATCTCTTGAAATAAATTTTATGCCTTATTTTCTCTTCTTTTTCTTCTGGGACTTGTGTAATATGGATGCTAGTATGTTTGATGGAATCATTAAATCCCTTAGTATATTCTCATTTGCACAATTCTTTTTTCTCTCTTTCGTTCACCTTGATTACTTTCTCTGTCTTCTAGGTTATTATTTTGTTTCATTGCTTCTCATAGCCTTGTATTTGTTTTATCAAGTATGTTTCTAATCCCATTTATTGCACTCTTCATCTCCAGTTGTTTCTTTTTTATCTCTGTATTAAGGATCTCACTGATGTCTTGCTGTCTTTTTTTTTAAGTTTATTTATTTTGAAGAGTGTGAAGCAGAGGAGGGGCAGAGAGAGGGGAGGAGAGAAAATCCCAAGCAGGCTCCACACTGTCAGCAGTAAGCCTGATGCAGGGCTTGATACCACATGACCTGAGCCAAAATCAAGATCTCGCAGTCCGTGGGTTTGAGACTCACAGTGGGCTCTGTGCTGACAGCTCAGAGACTGTAGCCTGCTTTGGTTTCTGTGTCTCCCTTTCTCTCTCTCTGTGCCTCCCCTTCTCTCTCTCTCTCTCTCTCTCTCTCTCTCTCTCTCTCTCTCTCCCTCTCAAAAATAAATAAACATTTAAAACAATAAAGAGAGAGAGAGAGACCCTTAACTGACTGAGCCACCTAGGCACCCCTTATACTCTTATCAAGTCCAGTGAGTATCCTTATGATCATTGCTTTAAATATTCCATTAGGAATGTTACTTACATCTGTTTAACTTAGATCTCTGGCTGTGGCCTTGTTCTGTCCTTTCATATGGGACAAATTTCTCTGTCTCCTCATTTTATCTTATGTTTCTGTGCCTGTTTCTGTGTGCTATGAATGTGAACCACATCTCTTGTTCTTGCAGGTAATGGCCTTATGAAGAAGAGGTCCTGTAATGTGCTGCTGTGTAGTGTCCTTATTCCACAGGGCTTGATGTTTCTGGTAGTGTCTCCAACATGTGCTGCATGTGATCTTCTATATTGTTCTAGTTACTTTATCCTTCAGGCCACTTGTCTGCAGATGCTCTCTTCGCCTGCTGCAGGCAGTGTTTGGTCCCTGACCTGAATGTGGTACATTTTAATGAGGTATTCTCTGATCTGCTAGTGTAATGAGATATGTCACTCTGCCACTAGCCAGAACAAAGTCTCCACAAAGCTCTCATGTTGGGAGACGTGGTGTGAGTAGGGGTTTGGGCCTTTCTTCTAGGAGAGAGGGCTTGTTCTCTGGGGGATTGAGACAAGTGTGAGGGGGAAGGGTGGTTCCACTGGAGCACATGTGTCAAGGGTTGGTGTAAGCAAGTTAGGTGTCAGGTGTCAACACTGGTTCCCAGAGGTGGCCCTGTGCTTATATTGACATGTGGGAGAGGGAAATGGCACTTCTAGTTCCTTTGTTCTTAGAGGGGTCTCTGTGTGAATTCTGCCTCTCTGAAACAGGCTTCAAGATGAGCAAATGGGGTACCCACTATGTACTCCAGGCACTTTTCAGATCATTGTTTCCAGGCTTTATGTGCATGAGCTGTTTGCCTTTTCTCTCCAAGAGCAGCCACAATGCCTTTGGGTTCTCCCTAAACCAAGCCTGCTGACTTTTGAACTCCAGGCTTTAAGCCCCACTGGTTGCAAGAATGCATGAAATTTAGTCCCTTTTGTTTTCTAAGACAAATGTTATGGGGATTCATTCTCCCCATATGCTCTCCTGTGTGTCGGTCTTTCTTTTGCCCTTCACAGTCTTGGCTCCCTCCCCACCATGGCAGCAATGATTTGTTTCTCTCTCAAATTGCGTGTCTGCACTTCCTACCTTCTTCAAAGTGGCCTCTTCTCTTCTCTTCTCTTCTCTTCTCTTCTCTTCTCTTCTCTTCTCTTCTCTTCTCTTCTCTTTAGTTGTGGAGTTTGTTCTGACAGTCTTCAGATCAATTTCTGGGTTATTTATGATGATTTGGTAGTTACCTAGTTGTATTCATGGGATGAGATGAGACTAGGGTCCTCCTATTCTGCTGCCATCTTCACTGTAAATCATCAGTGTCACTTTTTGAATCATCATAACTAACATATATTGAGTTCTTACTATGTGCCAGACATTGTTCTAAGGGTTTTACAGTAATAAATTTATTTAACTTTCACAACAGTCCTAAAAAGTAGGTATTTCTTTTATTCCATTTTAGCACAGAGATGTTAAGTTGGTTGCCAATAGCTAGTAGCTTGCACAACCAAGAATTAAACCCAGGAACATGGCCCTGGAGTCTTCACTTTCACTGTTACAAAATGAGTTTCTTGTCAGAAATTGTGTAATGAAATCAAAGACAGGATTTTTTTCTTACCTGTACCTTGAAACAAAGGCTATCTTGAGTACCTAGGATGTGTGAGATGCCGGAAGTATTCTTCAACACATCCCTCTCTTTAGATTGTCAGAGGAGGGAATGTACACTTAATATGTCTTCCATTATTTTCTACTAAGCAGAGCCCTCCATCCATGTTGCTATCTAATAAAGTAAAATTGAATAATGAAGAGAAGGGACTCTGATTGGTAAAAAAAAAAAAAAGCAAATGAGTATATGGAAATCAAAACTTCCCATCTAGAATATTGCAATAAAGCTAGAAATCTCTGGATATAGATACAAAATCTGTACAGGTACTATGAAGGAATCTTCTAACACTTCTTTCTAAAGCAAGGGTCAGAGAGTGGACATTGGCAAAGCCTCTGAGGGTGCAGATCCTGGGGAAGCTAGTGTTGCTAATTGAGGAAATTTATTCCAGTGGCAAGAAAATGAATCAATAAACTAATGCTGGTGAGATTTGCTATTCTTTTTGTGCATAATATGTTACAGCCTGTGGAGTGATTTCCATTTTGACTAACATACTATTTAAAAAACCACACACTTAGACTTTGGAATTTATAGTTTAATTTTTTGTTGTTAGCACATGTGTTCTATATAAGCACTTCATCCTATCCTTATAAAGACTACATTATAAAAGATCATAAGGGCATTTGAAAAGAATTCACCTTGATTGCCCAGTAGACTAGAGAGTTTTCAAAATGCTCACAGAAATATTTTTAGAATTTTCAGGAATTTTTTTTATTCAAATTTCAATTTTAATAAAAAGTCTTATAATAAAAGATATGGTGCTCTTATTAAGCCAAGCTTTATCAATGCTCAAATTTTAGAATGAGTAATTTTGTTAAAATCTTAAAATACATTCTTATATATGTAACAGATTAAAGAGTTTCAAGTAAGGAAGAAAAGATAAAAAAGAAAAACCAAAGGAAGGAATAAGTTATGCTGAAGCAAGCCTATGGGAGCAGCGAGAAACACATATATAATGGATAAGTAACACTTGAAATGTGCAAGCTATAAATACAAGATTCAAAAAAGTTGCTTTAGATAGCAAGAATCAAACAAAACTTATTCCAAAAAGAGGAAAAATATAAAATCAAGTGAGAAATAAGAAATAGGATTCATCAAGAAGCACTTAAGGACAAAGCCAAGAGACTACAGCTAGATTTTATGAATTGGAAATTATATATTGATAGCACCAAGCTGCATTATAGGGGAAATCATCATCCTGCCTTTGTTGAAATTACTAATGATCAATTTGGTAAAAACATGCTTAGAAGAAAGTTACTTTGAGTCCCCTGGGAAGTATTTTATTCACCACTAGATGATCATGCTGGAAACAGCATCAAGGCAGTATTTATTTACCAAGAAGTAGGCAAATTAAAAGATAAAATTAAAGAGTTATTTTCAAGGAGAAAGGATAAAACTAAAGGAGTAAAGTAATTATTAAACAGCCAAAATATTAATGTAATTAATATATGAAGATATCTATCAAATAGTACTCTCAACAACATACTTTATTGTTATGAATATCTGTCCTATGGGAAAAAAAACTATGCCAGCTATAGGATATTATATACATAAACACACACATAGAGTGATACCTGCCCCTAATGAGATTACAGTCTAATTCCATAGCAATTCAGAGCATTTCTATACCCAGAAGGAAACAAATTTCAAAAATTTACTTTCCAAATGGCTACTTTATGAAAGATTGGCAGATTCAAATTTAGAGTTGCTATTTGTTTGCAATAAAGAGCTTGTCAAAATGAAAATTTATATATATATATATATATATATGCTACATAAAATTACATATAATGTCTTCTTTTCATTCATTCTTATTCATGTTACTTCAGATTTAGAACTTACATTCAAATGCAAAATAGCATTTCTCCTATCTTTAACTATATGTAAATCTTTGTTAATTTTTTATGGGCTCACAGAGGTAAATAAAACAATGACAACTTCATTATTTTTATCTCACATCAGGCCACACTTATTAAAACCATTTTTTTCTCTTTTTTGTTTCTTATTTATAGTTAGCAAATGTTTCTAACTTGATATGATTTCACCTATGATGACATATTCACTCTGTCTGAAGTCAGTTAACACTGGTTCATCAATATCAAACGCCACCAAATCAGCACATCTGAAACTTATTCTCATCCCTACCTTACCGGCTGGCTACCTTTCTAATTATCCTATATCTTATAGTTGGGGAGTTCCTGAAGCCAAAATTCTAATTTGCTTGCCTGAATCAAAATATGAGCTCTTTCTACTATGACATTACACAAATAATTCTCACTACCATTTATATCATTTATGTATTTTTTCATTTGTGTTAACTTGCTGTTATCTCTTCCAGAATTTGATCTCTCTCTCTCTGTCTCTCTGTCTGTCTCTCTCTCTGCCATGTTGATGGATGGATATCTATTTATCCTATCAATGTGTGGAACATACACAATTTCATGATATTCTGGAGAACAATGTAGAGAATTAGGAATTCTAATATCCATTGCTCTGTAGTTTATGTAAATGATTTAATATTAACAAATATTACAATCACCTTATGTTTTAACTTTTATGAGTTATGTCATAAAATAAGAGACATGTAAGAATACCTAAGGATCATTTGATGCAAATTATAAGCCATAGTAGAAATACATTTTGTAGCATCATTGGCCTGCCATTGTCACAGTTCTATATGCATACGTGCATCTTCTTCATTATGTTACTCAGCCCATTGTTATGTAACCTTAATTTTCAGAAAGTTATATCTTCTATTAAAATGTGGTAAGCTTACTTGCATTAATAATGCTGGCTCTTTTTTGTGAAAGTTAAAACCAATCTACTAAACAATTTCAATCGCTCTTTCCTATGACAACTCTTCAAATACTTCAGACAGCTGTCAAATAATCCCTTTGTCATTTTTTTGTCAAAGCACTTTCTTATGCTCAAATATTTCTTGTATGACATAATTGTCAGACATATGAAACAGCCAAAAAAGCTACTACTTTTTTTGTAATAGGCTTTGAATGTTGTTTTTCATTGTAACTTCAATAGAAATTTACCCAAATATAAGGTTATATGTTCAATATGTTCAATGTAATTAAAAACATTTTATGGTATATATGGCATGTGTGTGTGTGTGTGTGTATATATATATAGCATATATATATAGTATCTATATATATATGCTATATACTATATTTATATATATAGCATATATATATAGTATCTGTATATATACTACATGCTATATACTATATTTATATATATGAATAAATATATATTCATTTATTGTTTTATATATATATTTGTTGTATTATTTATACATTGTATAAATGTATAAATACAATGTATAAATACATTATACATTGTATAATGTATAAATATTTATACATTGTATTTATACCATACATATATATTGTTTTATATATATATTTATTGTATTATTTATACACACACACAATAAATATATAAATAAATAAATAAATGTATATTCTCACAATAAAGTGATTCTATTTATTTTTAAATATTTATTTATTTATTTATTTTGAGAGCAAAAGAGTGTGTGTGTGAGCTGGTGCAACGGGGGGGTGGAGCAGAGAGAGAGGGAGAGAGAAAATCCCAAGCAGGCTCTGCGCTGTCAGCACAGAGCCCGACACAGGACTGGATCCCACAAACTGTGAGATCATGACCTGAGGTGAAATGAAGAGTCAGACGACCAACCAACTGACCCACACAGGCTCCTCTAAAATGATTATATTTAAAAGACTATGTTTGACTTTTAATTCAACAAATAATGAATTTCTGAAAAATGCCATGAGAGTGAAAATTGCTTAGGACAAGGAAAATAAACAATTCCTACAACTCTTAAATTCATAATCTAATTCAGAAGGCAGACAATGATGCATGTGAAGACTATAATGGAGATAGGGTCAGATTGCTTTAGAGACAGAAATGAAGGAAATGCAAACCATTCTGGGGCTGTGAGGGAAAGGATATGTCAGGAGATTCTTGGAACATGGATACCAAATTCTAGGTGAATAAAGATGGAATGGGAGTTCAGGGTTGTTCATGTAAGAAGAAATACCACATGTAAAGATACGGAAATATATATGACACAAAGGAAATGTTGCAGTAAACCCCAGGTAGGTCATATTACAAAACCAAATAGTGATTTTCGTAAGTAGCCAGAAGTAATGTCTAAATAAAGTTCAAGTAATGAAGTACTAGGTGTGGAATAATTTATTTTTTTAATGTTGATTTTTGAAAGAGAGACCAAGTGAGAGTGGGGGAAGGGCAGAGAGAGAGGGAGACACAGACTCTGAAGAACACTCCAGGCTCTGAGGGTTCAGCACAGAGCTGGACACAGGACTCGAACTCTCAGACTGTGAGATTGTGACCTGAGCTGAAGTCGGAGGCTTAACTGACTGAGCCACCCAGGCGCCCCATAGGTGTGGAATAATTTTTTTAACGGAATTTTAGGAGTAAACTCTAGGGAGTATGGAAAGATGTGTAGCTGAAGAGAGATACTGTCATATTTGTGTTTAAAAAATTTTTAATCTGAGAGCATCTCCCAGAATAGGTGAATTGGTTGGAGTTGATTTATCCAGGAGGTATTTTTTTAAAAAGCCTTTGAAATGATTCAAGATAATAGATATCATAAAATAGAGGCAATGAAAATACAGAGGAAGAGCGTTACTCAAGAGATTTAAAATTAATAAAACTTTATGAATAATTGGATTGGGAAGATGATTCAATAGGTGATTCAAAGTTTTCTCATTCAATTGATAGTGCCTTTCCTTGAAATGGAGTATATCATAGGATGATAGAGTTTACAGGGGAAATGATGAATAATAAGTTAGATATTTGGGATTTTCTATACTGATGATAAGACCAAGAGTAGTGAAACTCTAGTTATATGCAGCTGAGCTCAGGATACAGGTCTGGTCTAGGTATAAAAATTTGTGGATTATCAACATGTGGCAGGACTTGAAGCCATGAGAGAGCATAAGCTTTTCCCCACCAGTATAGATGAAGAAAATATTTTAGATGAAGAAGGTTGGGTCGGGAACACTATAAAACATAGACATTTAAAAATCAGTAGAGTAAAAGAAGCTCAGAGCTTCTGACTCAGTGAAGTCAGAGGGATAGGTGAGAAAAGAATAGTAGGTATCATGGAATCCAGAGGAGATGAATGTTTCAAAAAAAAAAAAAAAGACCAAAGATAATAATGTCAAGGGCTCAAAGAAAACAAATTAAATTGAATTTTGAATAATCTCTATTTACTAAGGTAAATATTGAAAGATTGCTGATGATCTTGACAAAAACAATTTTAGTAGAATAATACGTAGTCTGCTTTCAGGCAATAGTGAGAATTGAAGTAGTGAGATAAGCAATCTATTTTCAAGAAGTGTGTTTCTAACTTTTTAAAAATATTTATTTACCTTTGAGACCAAGAAAGACAGAGCATGAATGGGGGAGGGTCAGAGAAAGGAAGACACAGAATGTGAAACAGGCTCCAGGCTCCAAGCTGTGAGCACAGAGCCCAATGTGGGACTCAAATTCACAGACTGTGAGATCATGACCTGAGCCAAAGTCGGGTGCTTAACAGACTGAGCCACCCAGGCGCCCCTCAAGATATGTGTTTTTAAAAGGTAAGGACAGGGGCACCTGGGTGATTCAGTTGGTTAAGCATCCAACTTCAGCTCAAGCCATGATCTCACAGTTTGTGGGTTCAAGCCCCGTGTTGGGCTCTGTGCTGACAGCTCAGAGCCTGGAGCCTGCTTCTGATTCTGTCTCTCCCTCTCTCTCTGCCCCTCCCCTGCTTGCAGTCTGCTTCTCTCTCTCAAAAATTATAAAATAAAATAAAATAAAATAAAATAAAATAAAATAAAATAAAATAAAATAAAACAAAGTAAAGTAAAATAAAATAAAATAAAATAAAACAAAGTAAAGTAAAATAAAATAAAATAAAACAAAATAAAGTAAAATAAAATAAAATAAAATAAAATAAAATAAAATAAAATAAATAAAAAATAAAAAAATAAAAAATAAAAAAATAAAAAAATAACTTTAAAAGTTAAGGACAAATGGTAGATTAAAAGTGCTACCAGAGTAAGGGTCTTTTTCTCCAAGGCTTCATAGGGTTGTATAAATTGGCCAGATTTGTCATAGACGATGGGTTGATCACCTATCTTTTTTGTACTTGAAATAGATTTTTAGATTAGATGAGGCTAAATTCTACTATTCAAACTCTTAATCAATTAAAATATATTCATACATACTCTATATAAATTAATAGATTTATAATGAAAGTATCATGGATTTGTCATATTTTCCTGATGCTTCCACGGTTCTGATTTAGGTACCTATTTCTTGACCCCTTACTCCCACCAGACTCTATCCCTCTGTAACTTAAATGCATTTAGCACAATTATCATTATTTTCCAGATTTTTCATTTATTGGAGAATATACCAAGGAAAAGAAAACAAAATATTACAGCAAGTACTTGTGTATATGGTACTGTTTTAAAAAAAATCTTACTTTTTAAGCAATTTTGCCTAGGAAAGTGGAACATTCATTCCCTTTGGCAAGGATTTCCTACTTTTTTTTCCAGTTTTGTTATGTATTTATATGATTTTATTGAAGTATAATTAACGTACAGTGTTATATTAGTTTCAGATATACACTATGATTCAACATTTCTTTATGTTATTCAGTACTCATCATGATAACTGTTTTCTTAATTTCCTTTATCTGTGTCACACATGCCCCCACCCACTTCCCCTCTGGCAACAATAACTTTTTTTCTCTGTATTTAAGAGTCTGTTTTGGGGTTTTTTTGTCTTTTTTTTCTTTGTTTTGTTTCTTAAATTCCACAAACAAGTGAGATTATATGGTATTTGTATTTATCTATCTGTCTTATTTCCCTTAGCATTTTACCCTGTACACCCATCCGTGTTACTGCAAATGGCAAGATCTCATTCTTCTTTATGGCCAAGTAATATTCCATACATATATATGTATATATTCCATATATATACGTATATATATGTGTGTATATGTACATACGTATATATATATATGTATATATATGTGTATATATATGT
Organism: Prionailurus bengalensis; assembly: GCF_016509475.1. Taxonomy (NCBI): domain Eukaryota; kingdom Metazoa; phylum Chordata; class Mammalia; order Carnivora; family Felidae; genus Prionailurus; species Prionailurus bengalensis. The sequence goes on from NC_057358.1 coordinate 86,932,224, forward strand.
ATGTATATATATATACGTATATATATGTATATATATGGAATATTCCATATATATATATATATATATAATACACACACACACACACACACACATACTTATCTATCAATGGACATGGGTTGCTTCCATATCTTGGCTATTGTAAATAATGCTGCACTAAGCATAGGGGTGCATATATCTTTTGGAATTAGTATTTTTGTTTTCTTTGAGTAAATACCCAGTAGTAGAATTGCTGGATCAAATGGTAATTCTGTTTTTAATTTTTTGAAGAATATCCATACTGTTTTCCACAGTGGCTGCATAAGTTTGTATTCCTATCAACCGTGCAAAGGTTTTCTTCTTCTTCACACTCTTGCCAACAATTATTATTTCTTGTGTTTTGTTTTTTTATTTTATTCATTCTGACAGATATGAAGTGATATTTTATTGTGGTTTTGATTTTCATTTCTCTTATGATTAGTGATGTTGAGCATTCTTTCATATGTCTATTAGCCATTTGTATGTCTTTGGAAAAATGTCTATTCATGCCCTCTGCCAATTTTTTAATTGAATTGTTTTTGTGTGTGTGTATTGATTTGTATCAATTCTTTATACATTTCAGATGTTAAACCTTTATTAGATATATAATTTGTATATATACAAATATCTTCTCCCATTCAGGAGGTTTCTCTTTTGTTTTGTTAATGATTTTTATTTGGGTGTAGTTCTAATAGTTTATTTTTGCTCTTGTTTCCCTTGCCTCAGAAGATATCTAGAAAAATGTTGCTATGATTGATGTCAAAGAAATAACTGCCTATGTTTTCTTCTAGATGTTTCATGGTTTCAGGTCCAACATTTAGGCCTTTAATCCATTTTGAGTTTATTTTTGTGTATGGTCTAAGAAATTGGTCAAGTTTTATTCTTTTGCATGTAGCTGTCCACATTATTTCCATTTTTATATGAATTTTATTTATTTATTTTTATTTCCTATTTTTGGTCGAAAAAAATGGACACTGTGATATCTTGCTTCTCTTATTTCTTCCTTTTTTATCCTTATTATTAGTAATCCAGCCACCCCCCCCCGGTTGATAAACTTATTCCAAAGACATATTATAGGTAATAATTATCTATAATGTAAATCTCACTCTGTTTTAGAAAAAAGCCATCAATATAAGGTGTGTTTACATATTTCATCCAACATTCATTTTTATTAGTTGAATAGTGCCCCCTGAGAATATTTGAAGTCCTAATCCCCAGAACATCAGAATGTGGTATTATTTGGAAATAAAGCTATTGCAGATAAAATTAGTTAATTTAAGATGAGGCCATAATGGAATAGGGTGGGCCATGATGCAGTATAACCAGTATCTTTATAAGAACATTATGTGCAAACAGAGGGAAGATGACCATGTGATAACAGAGGCAGAGATTGGAATGTGTACCTACAAGCCAGTTAATGCCAAGGATTTCCAGCAAAACTAGAAGCTGCGAAGAAGCAAGGAAGGATTCTCCCCTACAGATTTCAAGGGGTTCGTGGCTCTCCTGACACTTCAGTTTCAGATTTACAGCCTCAATAATGGTGAGACAATAAATATTTGCTATTTTAAGGTACCCAGTTTGTGACACTTTGTTATGGGAGCCCTACGAAACTAATATATTACATCCATTAATCCAAAGTATTTGTTTATTGCTATCTACCTGCAAGACATAAGGAAAATAGATATAATTCCTATTATTATAGAGCATACAAGAAAAAAGAAGCTAAATACATACTATTACAAATTGCGATAAATACTTTGACGTAAAAATTAGAGTACAATGCATGATAAAATAGGAGTGGACCTTAATAGATTGAATGATCAAAGATTACCTAAAAAAATAAAGGGAAGGCTAAGAAAGATATCTCCTGGAAGAGTATAAGAAAGATCAATTTACAAATTAAGATCAATTAAGAAATCTTGATTATATTTGAGTATTATTGAAGGATATTGAAGAGTTTTAAGAAGGGACATAATTTATTTTAGAATTTTACAAGTTCATTTCCATGCTGGGTGGAGAATTAATTGAGAGATAAGGAAGAGCTTTGAAAGTAAATGAATCTGTAGGCCATTGCTGTTGACAGGGTGAAAAATTCTGGTGACTTAGAAATGGGAATAAAGAAAAATGGGTTGTTTCAAGCTATAATGTAGAGGTAGACTCAAGAGAATACAACCATCCCTGTTTCCTAACAGTGTCCAAATTTCCTTTCATGGTATTATTATATCCCCACAATACATAAAACTAATAGAAAAAGAAAACCATATATTTCATTTTAACCTGAAAAGTTAAAATATTCCTGAAGGTGTCTTTGCCAGAAACTTTCCCCTAACTTATTAGCAGGGATTAGATATAGGAAGCATAGCCTATTGGATGCAGTCTCCCAGATATTTTCATCTTGAGAGAGTGGTGAAAGTTGGAACAGGTGGAGTTTGTTGGCTGAAGGAAAGTCTAACTAATCACTTCCTACCATAAGACCATTGCTATAGCTCTTATTTTCTGGCTGGATCAAAGCTTGATTTTTCATTATTTGGTTTATTTGGAGAATCTAAATTTATTTACAATGATTTTATATTTATGTTAGCCAGACTCTGATTCTGTGGTTTGTATACAATTTCCCAGGTTTTGGTTTAAACATCTGAGGGAATGGTGGTGCAAACTAAACAGGAAAAAAATGGGGCAGACCCAGGCTTATGGGTGAAAGTGAAGAGTGAATCTTTAGAAATGCTAGTTTGAGGTACCTCTTGATGTTTAAGGAAAGAGTGAGAAGCAGTTGGAAATAAGTGTCTAGTGGTTAAAAACAAAGCATTAAAATTTAGGAAGCATTATCATATTATGATATTTTAAGGCCATAGAAATTATGGAGAGCCATTAGAAAGAGACAATTGAGAAAGACAGTGTGGAGAGTTAGGACAAACCCTAGAAATTCCAACAATAAGAGATGGATCAGAGAGAATAGGAGTCAAATGAGACCAGGATGGAGCAACAGAACAACTATGGCTTCCTAATAGATTTATTTCAGAGCATAGCATGGTCTTACAGAAGAAACTTAAGTGAAAATATATCTCAAGAAGAGAATGACCAACACTATGGAATGCAGCTGAAAAATTAAATAAGATGAGGACTGGAAATTGCACATTTATTTGGCAATAGGAATATCATTGATAATTTTAAAAGAATAGGAGGAAAGATTCTCCAAAAGGTATATTGGACATTACCACTTCAAGCTGATTAGAATTAGAATAGCTCTCTCCTTTGGGGAAGATTGCCAAGAAGAAAGGGAGGCAAGTCTCTTTCTCACTAAGATTTCCATATGAAGTTGTGGTAGATTCATTTTCCCAGTGCCCAGGCAACTTAGGAATAAAAATTTGATCTAGACTCAGTCAAAATGATGCTTCCATATGTGCTTTCAGTCATGAGAGAGTAAGTGAAAGAACAGGTAGAAATTATTCAATGGGCTATGGTGGTGCTATAATGACAAGTGTTGGACAGTTACTGTGGAAGCTTTAGCATCCTCAGTGAATACTTCTTGTGATTGGATTGTAGCTATATGATACCTCTCTTAGTTTCTGTAAAATTTGCTATTTCTACTGTAACATATTACCACAAGCTTAGTGGCTTAATACAACATTTATCTTATACTTGTCATACAAATTTGGGTGCCATGTCTTATTCAAGGTATTGGCAGGGCTGTGTTAGGGGAGAATCTCTTTACCTACCTTTTCTAGCTTCTAATGGTCAGCTGCATTCCTTGGCTCTTGGCCCCTTATTCCTTTTTCTTTCTTTCTTTCTTTCTTTCTTTCTTTCTTTCTTTCTTTCTTTCTTTCTTTCTTTCTTTCTTTCTTTCTTTTATAAATGTTTATTTATTTATTTTTGAGAGAGTGTTGGGGGGGGGGGAGGGCAGAGAGAGAAGGAGCGAGAATCCCAAGCAGTCTCCACAGTGTCAGCGCAGAGCTTGAACTCAGGAACCATGAGATTGGGGCTTGAATTTAGGAACCATGAGATCATGACCTGAGCTGAAATCAAGAGTCAGTCATCCAACTGACTGAGCCACCCAGGTGCCCTACCTTACTTCTTTTTCTAATCCACCAACCTAGCATCTTCAGATCAATCAGTTGATCAGTCTCTTTCCATCTTCTTTTTTCCCTCACTTTCTGTTGCTCTCATCTTTGCTTCCATTATCACAACTTTTTCTCTGACTTTGATCCTCTTACTTCCCTGTTGTAAGGATCCTTTTTATATGTAGACCCACCCACATAATCCATGATAATCTCCCTAACTCAAGATCCTTAGCTAATCACATCTGAACAGTTGCTTTTGCCTTTGAAGTAATATATTCACAGATTCTTGGATTATGATGAGGACATCTTTGGCAGTACATTATTCTGTCTAAAACAGTTCCTGATTGATTTCCAAATCTGTATCCCTGGGCTGATGGAGATACCTTCCCCAGAATCCTATCCCCTGACATTTTGTGCTTATATTGAGTATTGCATATTTCTCTTGTTTGAAACCAATAATCTTAAATATCCAAGAGTAGGAGCCAAAGAAAAGTTGAGTACTCAGTGCAGAAAGTGTGAGAACAATCTGAATGAATGAGATTACAAAATAATATGAAGGGCCTATTTGAAGATTTGAAGTTTAAGAGAATAAATGTAGATAGATGCTAAACTGACTGGTTGGTTTCATTTTCTTGGACAGTATTAAACTATATCCGTACAGATCTGAAATAAAGAGGTGAAATCACTTAGGTTATAGTTTGGTAGCCCAATGAAATGAATATTTTAACTCTTGGAAGACAACTTAATTTCCCAGTGTAACAGCATGTCAAGTGCAATTTATTGATAATCCATGATTTTCATCCAGTGTTTATGACTGGAGACAAGGTGTTTATTACCCCCAATTCTAAAGAGAGCGAATAGTACTTCCAGTTTCAATAGGTATTCTAAGATGACTGCACTGCCTCAAGTGAATGGCTCCTTAATAAAGCAATTATATCAGTGCACTTCTGGATATCTACAAATGATTCTATTAATAGATATGTTGAAAAGTAGAAATCATCATGGGTAAAAAGCAACTAGGTTGGAATAGAAATGGATGATGCCACTTATTTTGCTCATGCTCTCCGATTGTTAATGGTGGGAAAAGACCTTGCTCAGATAAAATAAATAGCAAGTGGCAGATCTGAAATTTGCATCTGAATATTCTAACACCAGAGCCCCACTGTTTTAGTTTTCAGAAATGGAAATCAAGTAGTTACAGATTTAAGAGGTAATTTTTAATAGTGGAACTCTATCAGATTTAATTCCAAAATGGAAGTAAACCTACAACACAAATCCTAACATGGAGGAAGTTTCATTTATGAAACAATAGAAGTGAATTCAGATAAAACTATTATATGTGAAAGATATTTGTGTGAAAATGTATCAACATTTTTTGAAGTTTTGTGAATGATAGAGTTATCATCAAATTAAAAGCACAAACTGGAGTCCTAAATTGAGAAATTTGCTGAATAATTCTAGCAAGAAACTTAATAAATGGATAAATTAGTTTCACCAAATCTTTATGCCTTTGTTTCCGTGTTCTAGATAATTCTTAAAACAGACACATTTATATAACTTTAGAATTAACCTTATCATTAATTTTTTTTTTGCAAAATTGTATCTCCTTTCAAATAAGCACACATATCTCTCCTCAAAATACTCTGTAAATCAACATAAATGTCACACTTGAACCACTAAGGATAGCCATTAGACATTTTCTCTATGAAGTGTGTAATTAACTAATGCTTTTGTACTTTTCAAAGCAGAGAGCCATGATTTGCCATTGTATAATTGATCTGGTCTTGGAAATTTTCCAATTTGCTGTGTAGGAATTAGCTGAGACTTAAGCCTTCCTGATCTTGAAACTTAACTGGCTTGACCCTTTTCCATGCTGAAGGGAGTTTAATTGATCAGAGAAATAAATGCTCCTTTTGGCCAGTAGACTTTCTAAAGAACCAAACAATCAAATGGTCAACAACCATCTTAACCAGATCAAATTGGCCAGTCAGCGGTTTCATCCATTGTTCTGTTACAAACATTTAAACAGTACCATAAAACCAAATTGCCTTCATTGAGGTTAATTTGGTACACTTGGTTTGTATGGCAGGTTGAATATTTTAAAAATTAAATTCAAATTAAATTTCAAAATAACATGTTTTTTTTTTCCTTGAATAAACAGTGCATTGATTTTTAAGTGTTTTTCTTGTGACTTGAATTATGGCAAATTGTCTCCATCCTCATATAGAAAGATACTTAAGTAATGTCACTAATGTATCAGGAAAACAGAGGTGGAAACATCAACAATAGAAGTCTTTTGTAACTATCCTCAGATATGATTTTTCTTTCTCTGGATATGAGTTGCCACTGTTGTAATAACTCAGCAGTCTGTTTTGGTAATTAGAACAGGTGACAGAGGCAGAGAATGTTCTTTCTCTTCTGCAGTCTTTTTTGAAGGAAGATGAGCCAAGACTTTCTGAAAGCATCGTGGGTGTTAAAAGAAATTTAGTTACATAGTTTATTGTCAAACTTAATTCTTTATTTCATATAGTCACTGACCCATTTATATTTTGCATTTGTGACTTGAAGAATAAACTGTGAAATATTATAAGAAATCAGTCACCAAAAAGCTGCAAACTGTAGGTATTCTTATTTTTCATATAATACATAGCCAGATTGAATCATGGGATGTATAACCTAATTAAACCTGACAGTACATACTAAAATTAATGTACAGCTTCACTGCTTTTAAAAATGTGTCAACCTTATGTATTTTTTATTCTTATTAATAAATAACACAGATAAATTGTGGCTTTTTACATTTTCACTATAGACTCGATGTGATACATTTTAAATATTAAAATGATACTTGTCAAAGTACAGTAATTTGAAAGCTGAATCAATATACATAAAGTCAAGAAACAAGTAAATTTTTAGATAGATATCACATGTCGTTAGTGTAACCAAAATATATCTGTCTCATTTTTAACTTATGTGCAGCATTTTATGGAATATTAAGCTGTAATGATTGGTGGGCAATATAAGAACATTGATTTTAGGCTAATTAAAAATAAGAGGTTTTTAAAGTTAATTTTCAAAAGTCATTATCAGAATTTTATATGCCACCAAAATTTAACCCAAACTCAAAATCATTTTTAATCTTTGAATTTTGACTGTTGAACTTTACTTATTATGAATGGGCAAATGCAATCAATTACATTTGAAGTATAGAGAAGAAAACAGTGTACAACCAAATACAAGATTTGTCTACCAATGAAATTTTTAAAAATATTATGTAGTGCTTATTAGGAGTAAACTGTGGGTAAGTTACTAAAGTCAAATACCCAGTTGCCTCTTATTATTTTGGGGTGAGGTAATATCCTGAACAACAGCTCAATTACGGTAATTATATTAAATTATATTTTCTTTGTAAATGGTGATCTGTGTCTGTTATTAGGCTATTGGCTTTCAACTCCAAATCTACCTTTCTCTCCTTTTGTGATGGCTGTTACCCTGCAAATGACAGCTCTTTCTTTCTCAGCTACCTTCTTGGTAGATTCTGCCAGCAGGGAACACTAGAGGAAGATCGGCAGGTAGGAGAAAGAGGAACAATACTACTTCCTCTTTTGGTGGCTTGTCACCCTAGGAACGAATCTTCACTGTTGACCGGACACTAGCTTCTTTTGGCACTTCCAGAGCCGGCCTCATTGTGCCCCTCAGAGGTACTGGCAGCTCCAGAGCTGTGTCCTCTCCTCAGAAGTCTCAGCTCCAGTTCTGTGGCACCACACCTTTATGGTACCAGCAGAAACTGGGCTCTTTAGACGTCACAGTTTCATCTCCGTAGGGCCTCACCTTTCTCTGTTCATTCAGCCCTGGATGAAAGAAGATGGTTGCTTTGCACTGTTCTTTGTTACCTGTGTGTTTCCATTTTGCTTTGTTAGCCTCCAACACTCATGCCCTAGCTCCTTAAATTCTTCTTGTTGAAACCCTAATGCGGTTTCTATTTTGCTGACTAGACTGATTGATACACAGCACATATTTATCCTTATTTATATTCACCATACCTAGAACTATGTTTGACACTTAAAAGGCACCTGGTAGTTGTTGAATAAATATTTATTTTGGTTCTAAATAAAATCAGTGAAATGGGGAAGAAAATGACATGAATGCTCACTACAAAAAAAACATACTTCTTTCATTTTCCTTCCTTCCTCTCTATCTCCCTCTCTCCCCTTCTTTCTGCCTCTCTTGGTCTCTCTTTTCTTCCTTACTTCTAAGGTTTTTTTTCTTCCTCTCTTTCATTTATTATCTCACTTAAATCCCCAGAGCAACTGGGAAGTCAATATTATTATCTCATAATTTATAGGAAAATAAATTGAGTGAGACAAAAATGAAAGTGACTTGCCCAAGTGAGAAATCCACTAAATTGTAAGGAAGGATTTGTACTATCTGGGCCTAAAGTTCAAACATGTTCTATTACAGGGATGCCTCGGTGGCTCAGTCGATTAAGTGTCTGATCTTGATTTCGGCTAGGGTCATGATCTCACAGTTTGTGAGATCGAGCCTTGCATCAGGCTCAGTGCTACCAGCATGGAGCCTGCTTTGAATTCTCTATCTCCTTCTCTCTCTGCCCCTTCCCACTCACACTGTATCTAAATAAATAAAAAATAAATAAATAAATAAATAAACCTTAAAAAAACACCAAAAACATGTTTTATTATCTCACACTTGATATAGGAAATAAAAAAAAAATAGCAAAATAGTGGGAGAAATTCCTTCTTCTGTATTCTCTAGAAAATATCATTCAGCATTAAAAATATATTGCAATTTCATTTCAATGCCTAGGGTTTGACTATCAATTTTTGATAAGAATTGTTATTGATATCCATTTCTAATTTAAAAATTAGAAACCTAGGGGCGTTGGGCGGCTTGGTCTATTGAGTGTCCAACTCTTGATTTCAGCTCAGGTCATGATCCCAGGGTCATGGTATTGAGCCCTACATTTGGCTCTGTGCTGGGCATGGAGTCTGTTTAAGTCACTTTCTCTCTCCCCCCCTCTCTCTGCCCCCTCCTCTACTCATGCTATCTTTCTAAAACAAATTAGAAACCGAAATATTCAAATATAATTGACATGGGTACGTGCTTTGCTAAATTGGCTACTAAGGTCAAACCATTTATTTTGAGATAAAAAAAAAAAAGCATTATGTTATTTTACTACTCTTAGCTTGTCCCTGGTTTCACAGAGAAAGGAAAAAGCTGTTTTGGAGTCTCTCTTACCTATAAATGTTGAATTGAATTGCATCCCCCAGCTATGTCCTGCCATATGACTACTTCTATATAAAGATGTTTCATCGGAAATTTAATTTTTTAAAAAAGTTCTTACACTATACAGTGATTAAACCATACATATGTGATTTCTCTATTTAAATGGTGTAGTTAATGTTTTTAATATCTAATTGTATATTTAATATTGTACAGCTGAGTTCATGCAACTTTAAGAAATTTGTATTATGTACTCACTGTATACCAGCCACTGGGATCTAGGGATATAATAATAAAGACAGAGCCTTTGACATCAAAGAGCTTACAATTTTTTGATCATATTGAACGTTACTAAATTAAATAATGAGAAAAACATAGGGAAGAATATATAGAATCTTTATAAGAGAGAAGGAAAATGTAAATGTTATGAACGAAGCCCTTGGTTATGGCCTACACCTTTACTTAGAGAAAACAGCCTCACATACATTTCAGTCATCATCACAATCAGTCCTTGGGCCAACTGATAGGAACTTCTGGGGAAGAGGTCGGTAACCTAGTACAATAAAGATATGAACGTTTTATTAGATGGGTAAAATGAAATCAATTAGGTAAATAGAAAGGATACCTAAATATAATAGTGGTTTAACTAATTCTCATGAAGGTAGGGTCTTTGAACAATTTAATGTCCAAGAGATCAGGAATGCATCACTGGGATTTAAACTCTAAAGATGAATACCTCAGTATAAACTATACCTCAGTCAAGCAAGTGTTTACAGAGCAAGTTACTTAGAATTCTGAATTCTTTTTGTCTAAATCTGCCTCTGACCCAAAAGATCACATCCCTTAATCCTTCTAGCTATGAACAAAACTTCTAGCTGTTAATGAACTTCCTGACCAACCTGTATCTAGTTCTAAGTACTGTCTCACTTGATAAGATGTCCAGTCTTAAAGCCTATTTCTTCTACTGAAATGTATTTCATCAAAGCCCAGTATCATAGTTCTAAAAAGGTGGGAGAAATGGAGAATGGCAAAATCATAGGAGAATCAGAACAATTCCTAGAAGCTTTCGCAGGGTACGCCTTTACAGTTTAGGTGTTTTTGTTTACAATGACCTTCCTTTCCAGGCATAAATTCCTTATTTGATTGATATTGTTGTGACTTGGAATTTACTCTTGGCCTAAGATTTCGAGTAAATATTTCACGAAGAGCATTTTGGGTGTTATGTTTACTTATCATCATATCATCATTATTATTATTATTGGAGAGACAGCACAAGGTGGTGGGGAGGGGAAGAGGGAGAGAGAGAGAATCTTAAGCAGGCTGCATGCTCAGTGTGAAGCCCAACAGGGAGCTCAATCTCATGAACCATGAGATCATAACCTGAGTCGCAATCAGGAGTTGGATGTTCAACACACTGAGCCACCTAGGCACCCGGGTGTTAAGCATTCTGCATCTGTGTATGCCATTTTGTTGCATTCACATAGAGGTGAAAGGTAGTTTGGATATGGAATTCTGTGTCATAGTGTTTTCTTTCACTACTCTGGGTGCTCCTTCATTGTTACATACCATTCAAGACTGCATAGGAGAAGGTGAAGTCAAATCCAGTTTTGCTTTTTTTTAAATATAATATTACTTGTAATTCCTTGGATTATTGTGGAAATGCTTCTCCTTATCCTAGAGTTTGAAAACTACTCTGAGATATTTTATTTTTGTACATTTTCATGCTATAGTCATTTTTTCCCATTGGTAATGCTTTCTTCTATTATTTATTAATTATCATTTCTTCCTAGGCAGTTCGCCAGCACTATCTTTTCTCTCCTGGTGAACGTTACTTTATCCTTTTCATCCAAGTTCTTAGACTATTTTCCTATTACATTTTCTACTACTGTAATTCGATTTTTCTATGCCAAACTTCTACCTAATGCTCTCATTGTGATTTTTAATCCATATATCACTATTTTGCTCTACTTGAAATTTTTTCTGACCTCAAAATATTTCATAGTCTGATATATATTTTAGCCTCATTTATGCAACAATTTCTTGAATTATGTTGAGAGCACAAGCCTAATACATTCTTTTATTATTTTTTTTAAGGAAAATTTAATTCAAATGGATACTTTTGCAATTTCCTAAAGTGATTCTCATCTTTCTGAGCCCTGGGAGCTTTTCTAAGACATTATGACTTTTCTTGTGTTTTCAAATCTTGCAAGAGCTGTATTGACTCATCCTATTTTTCTTATATGCCTTTAATCCAAAGTGTACTGCAACTGGGTTATGTAGGAGTTTATTGACTGAGGTCACCTTCTGAGTTTTTGTTACTAGGATCTTTGAGTTGTAAGAATACTTTACCTGTACATAGAGTTGTTTTGTTGTTTCCTGTTTATTTTTGATGCAATAGCCTGGTAGCATGAGGCAGTATGAGGGATTAGGAAGAAAGATGGAATAATTTTTATTCAAGGTAAGTGATTTCATCTCTGTAACATAGACATGGAACAAACATCAGCTGAAAAACAGCTACCTTTCATACCTAGATTACAGAATTGGGGCATGTTTGGCATCTGGAGGAAAAGGTACATTATTAAAAAATATTATATATCCTATAAGTAATGACATTATTGAATTGTGCATGACACTTCAGGGGTTGGCTTTGGTTTTACACTTTTACTCCAGACTTCAGTATGCCTGCCAGTATATTCTCTACCCAGTGTTTTGTGGTTGGGGTAGGGCTGAGAGAGCCAGTGCCAGACAGAGGAAATGTAGCTAAGTATAACCAAGAGTGAATTTCTTGAGTAAAGAATTAAACTAAGGCAGTTGTTGATGTTGAAAAACAAAATAATGAGCAATGCCAAATCTACTTCAAGGCTGCCAATAACTAGGAAGTTAGGGGGAGGTTGCCAGACCTGAAAGTGGCCAAATGAAGTGCGTCAAGTTTAGAAGCCAGCAATTAAGAAGTAGGCTTATGAGAATATGTGTAAGGAAGTTGACTACAACTCATCAAAGAGGGAAGGGAAAGACTTGAATGAGTCCAGAAAGGGTATTTATATATCATTTTATATAAACTGACCAGAAGAGTAGACACAGTGAATCAGCCTGACTTTAAGGGCAAAGAGAAGAAGGGACATAGGTGAATACTAGACACCAGCATTTTGGCAGATAATTAGCTTTAAAATTGCACGATATTGGCATACCCAAACCATAAGACAAAGGGTTCCACAGTTCAACCACAAATTTATGAAGGCAAAGTTCATTTTCACAGGTGATGAAAAGCAAGCTGATTTGTTTGTAATCTCTTTAATAATAAAATATTAATAAAACTATTAGTTAACTTTGCTGTGGGTTAATGTGTTTTTTATTAGTTTCCATAAATTTCCCTGGAAAATGTAGTGTTAATTGTAATTACACTAAGACCTAAGTCCTCATACACTCAGGAAATCAGAAAAGTAAAACACAAATTTATTTGGCAATCAATAGTCGTCTTTTCCCTGAACAGCAAATAGGTTGAACTTTTATAGAATGTATAAATTGTTTCCATATAAAATAAGTTTTCTCACAGAACTTAAGAAATAAGAAAGACAAAATATAAATTTACTTCTTTTGACATGGTGTTGTTTTTATTTACCCATTAGGATGAGGTGAATTCCCTGTCATTACCATTTATGGGACTTTATTCTAACCTGATTCTAAAATCTCACTGTTAAGTTCCCATATAAAGTAGATTAAAAGGATAGAATTCTTTCAGTTAAATCCAGTCCTAGAGAGTTTACTTTTCCAACTGCATGAATGGCGGTGAATACCTGGGACAAAATTTTGTAGGATGTGAGCACAGAAGGAAGAAAACACTTTAAAAAGTGGGCACATGTAGTTGTTTGTTTAGGCAAACAGTGTAGCCCTCAGATCTTCAAAATCGTTTTGTTCTATGAACATGATCTATCAATTTTGGAATAATGAAGTGTAGCAAAGGTCGCATCTGTAAAAGATGGGCTGCAAGAAGTGATGACACTACAATAATCCTGTTATCCTCCCTCAACTTTAATTTCATTTTATTGAGTTTAAAAATGTGAAGGTGAAAGGGTAACTGCATTCTTTTCTCCAACACCCATGTAAGCTGTAGTCCCCAGAGCATGGCATTACATTGAAAACTACAGTAATTGTGTTAGTGAGGAAAGTGTACTACCCAAGCATCATCACCTTTCCTTATACATTGCCAACATCAGCTAAAATGGTCAGGACCGGTCCTTTAACTCTTTCCGACTTTGTATGTAATTTTTTCGTTGGCTATACCTTCCCAATGAGCCAAACTAAGTATTTTGTTTCCTTCTTTACATCTCATCTTTTAAAATATGTATTTGAAATGTTTTAACAGATGTAAATTATTACAAGATAAAGTGGCAGTGAGAATCAGAAGAAAGGGGAAAGGGAGAGAAATTGTAAGATGAGTTAGGCATCAAAATCTATGCCATATGAATTTTTCACAGATTGAAATTCTGGGCTTTTTTTTTTAAGTCAAGTGAAAGAAGAAAACACAAGAGTTTCATCACTGTTTCTTATTTTCTACTGAAGAGTGATTGTACAGTTTCACTGATGTTAACAGGCAGAAGCAAAAAAAGCTATTGCAGAATTCATATTTATCTTTAAGATTGCTGGAAAATTTGTTTCCTCCTTCATAAAACAGTTTTAACATCTTACATGTTTCAAATTACTACCCATGGGGAAAATTAACTAAAATTCCCATCATGTTATCTGTGATTTTGCCTGTCTCTGACTACATTACCACATACTCTACTTTAATAAAAACAATGCACATCCCAAAATGTCCACAAAATAAAAAAGAAACTAGTTGCATAAGGAGGTGCACAATTTTTTCAGTAAGTAGACCCAAGATAACTTTTCTTACAAGTTTTCATTTTTTAACAATGTGTGTGAAGAAGACTTCCTAAGTAAACCTATGCTAGAAATGCAAGATCATATAATGTCTGCATCAACATTAATATATTAGCATCATTAGTTTATATTACCCTTATACTGTTTGGCAGTATACTGTTTCCTATCCATGAAACAAAGTCCAAGAACAGGTCAATAAAGTTTGCAAATTATTTTATGTGGCCACTGAAAGATTATTCCCCCAAGCAAATTAAATATAATATATCTCACAGTAACCAATAAATCAATAATGGAAAATCTACCAGATCCTAATATAGAATATTACAAAGTAGCCAATAGGGAATGTAAATAGCAATCAGGATGGATCAAGTTTTCATGGCATGGTTATGAATAGCCTTTTGTATATAAATCAGTTTAGGTCATTAGGTTATATTGCTAATGAAATGGGAATATAATATTCAATCCTTATGCAGACTTCCTTCATACAGATGGAAAGTATTTAATAACCACAGGCAAAGCCCTCATTCACATGTCAATAAAAACATATCACTACTAAAATATAATATATGCTGTTGGCATGTAAGAATGATTATGTTCATAATGATAATTTTTATAATAAAAGTGACAACACTGTGATTACATTGTTAATACTGATAATAATAATGATTTTATTATCATTAAATCATTTACTACCTATGGAAAATATTAGATCATTCATTACCAATAGCAAGTAATCATTAAATCATTAAATCATGCATTATCTATGACACATATGGCATATATTATACTATTTAGATACATACTTATGTTTAGAAGGGAGATATTCCTTTTTTTATAAAGAGCTTCAGTGAGTAATTAGCAAAAATAAAAATAGAATAAATTATATATTGGAGGCATTAGATACACCACTGACAGTGTTACCAAAATAAATCTTTTTCTGGAAATCCTTGACTGCTTTGCCTATGGAGAAAGGTCATTTATTATGATCATTATAGAGCATGCATTGACAATGTCCATTTCAGTGCAGGATTCAAGAGGACTTGAACTTATAATACTTAATTGTCCAAATTGTTAAGAAATTTGCAGACTAAGAGTAAAATTGATGTTATCTCTACAGTTTCAATAAGGGATCAAGGAATATCGCACCCTTTCAATGCTTTTCAATTAGATAAAAATATCTGAATCTCTGTCATTATTGAGTGTGCTTTCTCTCTCTCATATATAGATTCAGGTGGATTGATAGATTAGATATAGATATAGATATAGATATATAGATATAGATATAATCAATGGCTTTCATATCACCAATATCCTTTGTAGTTAATCCATACCTTCATTTGTAACTATTAAGACAGCTCTCTTTCAGGATATTTTCTGGCTTGATATCCCTTGTTGTTTTCTCTTTTCTTCTACCCACCAAGTTTAAATTCGTCCACTGATTCAGCATGCCATCTTCCACTTTTTTCATACCTTTAGGCCACACCTCTCTACAGATGCCCTAAATTATGTCTATAATTCCAAACTCTCTCAAGTATGGCCTTTCAAACACACTAATTTCTCATTTATCTCTTAAACTCAACTTGTCTAGAACTAATTCAATCATCTTCCTCTTTAAACACTTTTGA
Organism: Prionailurus bengalensis; assembly: GCF_016509475.1. Classification (NCBI taxonomy): domain Eukaryota; kingdom Metazoa; phylum Chordata; class Mammalia; order Carnivora; family Felidae; genus Prionailurus; species Prionailurus bengalensis. Next base: position 86,948,044 of record NC_057358.1, read on the forward strand.
CCTCCTCCTCCTTCAAATCTACTCCTGTTTCTCCAGTTTCCAGATCGAAGCCTTGCTTGGAGTAGTACTGAGTGTACTTTCCACTTCCCTGTTCACATAGAATAATGTCTCAATTTCTGTCAACTACAGATCCATCACATTTCTCTTTTCTGGGTCTCATTTGGCCTTTTCTGCCACCATCCTGAATTGGGAACCATTTTTCTCATATTTTGTCTTTTCTCTAGTCTGCCAATTGGCATCCCTGTCTCAAATCTCCCTACCTTGAAATTAAGAGTCAGTCTTGGGGCACTTGTTTCGCTCTGTTGGTTAAGTGTCCAACTTTTGGTTTTGGCTCAGTCATGATCTCATGGTTCATAAGCTTGAGCCCTGCATAGAGCTCCATGCTGACAGCACAGAGCCTGCTTGGGATTCTCTATTTCCCTCTCTCTCTCTCTCAAAATAAATATATAAAATTAAAAAATAGTCTCATTTTCATATATGATTATTATCCACACACCATTCTTCCCTCATCCTGATACAGTCAAGCTTTCCCAAACTATGCCCTGATCAATCCTTCCAGGCTAATATTTGATTACTCCCACATGATCCAGAAAATATTCCAATGATTCCTCAAATATGCCACTTCCTTCTCCACTTTTTCATCTTTAGTCATAAATGTATTTTTCCTCCCTGGAATGCCAACTGACATCCTCCCCATTCTTTGAGACTATGATCTGTTTTTATTATCAACATTTCTGACACTAAATTTGTGGGTTTTCCACACTGAGCAATTCTCCAGTTCTCTGCAGACACCAACTGGTGTCAACCTTGACAGTAATTATTCAGAGTTAACCCAGACTCACAGGATAAGGGCTCAGTCCCACCAAATTGCTCCATCTTCAGATGCCAGTCTCAAGTCCCAGGTGTCACCTGTACTTCTGACTGACCAGCTCTAAACTGAAGGTTCCCACAATCCCTTCCTTGGTTTTGATAAAACTCATAAAACTGAAGGAAAAATTTTACTTACATTTTCCAGTCTGTTATAATGGATACTATATACAAATGAATAGCCAGATGAAGAAGTACATGGGGCAAAGTACAGAAGGGTTCTAAGAACAGGAGTTGAGATACACCACTCTCCCAATATGTGGATAAGTTCACCAAATCAAAAACACTCTCTGAACCTCATAATTTAGGGTTTTTGTTGTTGTTGTTGTTGTTTTGTTTTGTTTTATTTGTTTGTTTGTTTGGAGGTTTCATTATATAGGCATGCTTGATTAAATCACTGGCCATTATTGATTGACTTGGCCTCTAGCCCCTCACCTCCTTCAAGAGGACTTAGGGAGGAGGACTGAAGTTCCAAACTTCTAATCATGCCTGTCTTTTGGTGACCACCTCCCATCATGAAGCTACCTAGGGCCTCCAGCTACTTGTCCTTTCATTAACATACAAAGAATGCTCTTATTACACAGAGATTCTGAGAATCTCAGAAGTTCCTGCATCAGGAACCAAGGACTAAGGCCAATATTATAACAAAAGATGCTTGTATCATCCCTATCATTCAAGATATCCCGAGGTTTCTAGAAGCTATTGTCCTAGGAATGAGGGATGAAGAACAAATATGTAATACTCATTATATTAGCATATCCTAGAGAGTCACTCAAATGTCACCTTTCCAGGGTGACTTCTCTGATTTTCCAACATTACCACAGTATTCTCCAAATCCCTTCAGCACCTTCAAATAATTTTCTTACAGCACATTTTACATATGCTTTTGAAAAGTTATTTGTTTGTATCAGCATCTCCTACTGAAATGCAAGCTGTCTAGTAACAATGCGGCTCATTATACACCATAATTACCCCGCCCCGATACATTGTACTTCATAGGATATCAACACATATTTATCAAGTAAATGAATTGTTGATATAAAATTTACTTTTGCATTGCTCACAACATAGATAATAACAGAAAACAAAAGGTCTGTGAAGACAAAAAAAAAGGAAAGAAAATGAAGAAAAAAAGTCAGATACTGGAGACTATATGAGTCTGAACAAGTCACTTATCTGTTCTAAATGCAGGTTATTTTCCAGTAAAGGAAAAAGTTGGCCTAGATGATCTCTTAGGTTGTTCCTAGCTCTAACATTCTATAATTTCACGATTCACTAGAGACTATCATAAGTCAATGCAAGTGGTAGGACATGCCTCCAGCTCCTGGCTGCACTGTGCACTTTTTTCAGTCCTCTCCAGCTATGCTTCTATAGACAGAAAGTCAAAGTGATAAAGTGATTTAATTCAGCATGCAAATGAGCCCAGCTCATAGCCTAAAAGAAATCATGCTGTGGGCAGGTAGAGAAAATTGGAAAGATGATCCACAACTCTACAATGTGTTGGTTTAGAGTAAATAATTTTTCATATATTAGATGTATAATCTCTATTAATTGAAGTAAAGAAAAATAGGCCGCTTAAGAAGTTATTTTAATATGTATATGTATATTATATAAACAAATACATTCACAAGCTCTCATTTTGATTTTATTGTTGTTCACTATATGCTTTTATAAGTAACCAAGTATAACATTTCTGGTCCCAGTTTTCACATCCACATCTCTAAATAATTGACATCTGTCATTTTGTATGAAAGCTTAGTTTCATTACATTCAGGAAAAATGCTGAGTTGGTGGGGGTGGTGATATGTTGTTACTCTATTCCAATAAGACTTCAATTAATCATCATTTAAAGCATAATAGGGCTCCTTAGTAATTAGGCTGGAACAAATCCCCAAATTGCCTTGAGTTTCTTGTAAAGACATTTGCAACTTTTAATGCTGGTACACTAAAATATCACACAACAAAGCTCAGCGAGCTTTGCCATTTTCTTCCAGCTACTCTTTGCTTCATTCCCTCTGACACTCATATTTGGAACATTTTTCCCAAAAAAAAACATGGATAGTTATTTTGTTTCCAAATCATGCAGTTAATGCTATATTATTCTATATTTTGAAACTTAAAAAACAGAAAACAGAAAGTACACAAGGATAAGTTAAAAATAGTTTCAATACTCTTTCTGTGCATGGATGGCATTGATCTTGTTTATCCCCTGGGGAGCATGGGGATCATTAGCCTAGAGTCCTACAACATTCACCTGCCTGGTTAAATAGCTTTGAGTCTTATCATCCTCATACAATGATCTTTGTAAAATGTAAGAATGCCCATGTCCTCTCCCAATTAAAACACTTCTGCATCTTCCTTTTCTCCCTAGGATGTGATAAAACGTCTTTAAGATGCTTTCTGAAGGTCCTTTATGAGATGGCTACTTACTGCTGATTTTTCCATTTCTATCTCTCGCTATTCCTGCTTTGCTGTTCCCCACATCCCACAATCTTTTTTGTCCATGTCCAACTATTTTCAGATCTTCTACTAGGTGGCTATGCTGTTTTTTCTCCTAAGACTTTGCATATCCATTTAAGTTTGCTTAGGACATTTTCTCTTTTCTGCCACCCTCTTTGTCTTGTTAAATCCCACTCATCCTTGATACATCATTTTAGAACTCATTTCCTCTGGATTGAACAAGATAAGCTCCCTTGGTGAATGAAACCCATCCTTATCTTGATCCATGCCACTGAATTTTATGGTCAGTTTGTCTTTCACATTGGATCCATGATTATTATACTTTGAGGTAATAAGAATCATCGAGAAAACTTATGTGCAATTTTTCCAGCTTCATCCCAAGGCATTGTGATTGCATGGGCCTAGGATAGAGCTCAGAAATGGGCATTTTAAAAGTACCCCAGTGCTTCTTATGTAGGTGTTTGCACTGGAAGAGATGTTTATTTGCTGTCGTATGTTTGGCATCTTTTAGGAAGGTTGTCTCATAACAGATGTTTAATATTTATTGAATAAATAAATGAGAGGAATCTGGTTGATGAGGAAAATAACTGGTTTTTATGTAGAGGTAATAGTAAAAGCAAGAAAATAGATGTCTGGAATCTGAGCATTTGCTGGGAAACCTTCAAAAACAATTCCTCCTTCCAAATGTAAATCTGTCAAAATTCAGTGTCAGAGAAGTAATGTGTATATAAGGAATGGGCTAACCTGAAGCTATTCTATCTGTGCAGTAATAATGGGAAGTTTTCTAGCTGGTATAAATTATCTTCTCTATGGGTTTTAGCAAAGGACAACACAATTGGTTGGGTTAGAGTTTGTGGATAGGTAGCAGAGAGGAAGAAGAAGAATGGAGGCCCAGGTCTAAAGAGTTTTATAGGCTATATGATAGGGTTTGGGCTTCATCCTAGAGATGTCATCCTGGTCCCAGGGAATACTGACTAACTCAGAACACTGCCTGGACATGGGATATTAACACTTACCAAAACTTCAGAGGCTGGGGTCACTTTCTCTTGGTTCCCTGCCCTGTGTGAACCATGTGATTGATGCTGTTGCTTCCTTCTCCGGCTCTCACTTCTAGCATGCAGGGGCCGCTGCCAGTGCTGCTGTCACTGCAGACCCAAGCCAGAAGGAAGGCCTGACTCCTCAGCCAAATTACTGAATAGTTTTTCCAAATCTCCACTGAATCCTGTGAGGCACAGGAGGCCACTGTCTTCTAGAACTTGAACCATCTCTCCTCCAAGTGCCTTTCATCATCCATTTCACCCTGACAATACTCTAGTTTGCATTTTCCTGAACCCAAAGTCACTCTTCTCTCTTGCTTCATAAGGGCAGCATTTTGGTTTATTTGTCTTGAGTCTTTTTTTTTTGTTCCTTAGCCCTTATCCTTCTTGGAATTTGAAAATAGTAATAAATGACACTCTCTTCATATCCAAATTTGTGAAAAATTGATTGACAAACATGAGTAACATAGCTGGAGATCCAAATATTAGCTTTGTTTTTTATAAGAGCAAAAATTTGGGGAATGTGGGCTGAGATGTTCAGAGAAGTGAATTTATTAACATTTTTATCCAGGATTAGGTTGCATACCCTAGGCATGCATTGGACTGGACACCTGTATGCCCTTCACCGAGGGCCTATACCATAACATTTACTGTGCATAGGCACAAAGAAATCCATGGCACATATTTTGTGCCCAGAATGATCCCCCCCCACCAAAAAAAAATCTGGAGGTGCTGCCTGAGCCACACATGCTCAGCTCATTCTTCCAAGCTCACTGAAGTCAGTCTGCAGCTTAGATTAAATAAGATGGAGAGAGAGGCCAGAATTATTAAAGAATGTCCCTCTCTGTGGGAATATGAATGGGGAATAAGTGATCTGCCCAACAGCCCATAATCATTTTCTATGACCATCCCTCCACCTTCTCTCTTTAAGTTTAAAATCTTCCTTCCCCCTTCACTTTCTCAAACACATTGTGTGTATATCCTCAGCCCCATCTATGTCTAAATCATGAGTTAGAATCAGGCTCTCAGTCAGCATCCCCAGTGCCATTTTAGAATCTTTACTCATCACCTTCTGGTGAAAAATGTGTTTTTTAGACGCTTACACTCATTTCTATCACTATATGCCTAGTGCTTCTTGCTGTTATCTCTGTCCTTCCTTAACTCCGGTATTTGCCTGTGACTCTCACTGTGCTTCTCCATACCTGCACTTCATGCAGTGGTCTGAACTGACAATCCGCCCACCCAAACCATTTATACCCTCAAGCACATCACAAACACATGCAGTTTCAGCTCCAAAATCACTAATTGAGGCATGCCATCTCTGCCAATAACTTCCTCCACATACACATGTTTCTCATCCTCATTGGCTCTTCCACCACATTCGTCTTTTCTAACGTTTAAAATCCTTCAGACACTCTAGCCTTCACCACCTCTCCTCTTCACTGTATAGCCAGCATCACATCATTTCAAATACTACCTTACAAATATATTTATTTTTCTATACCCACTGCAATCAGGCCATATCCACAGACGAAAATGCCAAAACGTGAATGTGCCCATCTCTTTTTTTCTCCTTGCCTGTGTCCATACTGATGAGCGTACTTAAAGTGGTCACACAATTAGAAGTAACAAATCCACTGATACAGATTTCTCATGCCTCTTTTTTTTTTTAATTTTTTTTTCAACGTTTATTTATTTTGGGGACAGAGAGAGACAGAGCATGAACGGGGGAGGGGCAGAGAGAGAGGGAGACACAGAATCGGAAACAGGCTCCAGGCTCTGAGCCATCAGCCCAGAGCCCGACGCGGGGCTCGAACTCACGGACCGCAAGATCGTGACCTGGCTGAAGTCGGACGCTTAACCGACTGCGCCACCCAGGCGCCCCTCTCATGCCTCTTAACATTATCTGACAATAGGATTAGGCTTCTCAAGTTGGTTTACTCTTCAGTTATCCAGAACTTTGATAATTTCTCATTAAACCAAGCCTCTTAAAATTAATCCAAGTATGTGTGTATCTCTCTGTGTGTGTGTCTACCTGTGTGATAGGGGAGGGGGGAGAGTTTTCTTCACTTTCTTCTTTCTTCTTACTATTAGTCACCCAAAGAGGGCATATTGTACTTGAAAGCAATCCCATTGTTGCAGAAACACTTTAGGATTCTTAGATCCTGCCAGCAGGTAATCCTGAATTTATAATGACCTAAGATCATGAATTAAATCTAAGCTCGGATGAATGTCTGTCTGCACTGTTGATTTGTCTTTACAAATAACCAGCAAACAGAGGTAAAGGACTTTTTAGTTAAAGTAACATATCAATTAAAACAAAATGAAAAAAAAGTCACAAAGGTCTTAATGTGTTAATAAGTCATCTCATTCATTATTGGTATTTAACTCTTACTTTTTAATAAATATTTTTTACTCTGATACCTTTATTTACTTGGTTTATATTTTGAGGAAAGAGTTGGCCATAAACATTGATCTGAAATCTGGTGATTTTAGGAACTTAAAACTTCCTGTTGAGACATTCAGAATGTATTTGTGGTAGAGGGATAAATGTTATAATAGAAATCCAGGTTAGAGTCATAATGTCAGGAAACATTAAATTCAAGTTCTCCCACTTTATAAGTTCTATTTAGTATTCAGTAGAGTCCTCCAGGTGATATTCTAATAATAGGCCTTGACCCATGCCATATAAAGTTATGAAATAGTAGTTTACCATATTACATGACAACAGAAGATATTCTCTCTCTCCTCAACTCTGCAAGGTCATTGGATATTTTGATTGGTGTTCTCAAAAATTCTCAAAAATGACCCAGAATGAGGGTTGGAGAACTCATAAGGCTTCATCATCTGTTTTTCTTCTCTTAGAGATAATAGCCCCCCACTTTCTGATGTCCAATACTGAGAACCCTTACTTCCTGAAGTCTGACAACTTTTTAGGTTGTTAATGTTGGGCCACATATATCGACTGTATGAAACCCTCATAGAAGAAACCAGAATTCAGAATTCAAGCCTGTACCTTTTTACCCCTTTAATCATCTATAATATCATACGAGCTAGATATCCCCAATCTCTTCTTACAACCAAGGAAAACCAGGCTCATGAATTCATCCTACTTGAATAGGAAAATGTAGTAAATTGATAAGAATCCAGGATTTGAAACCATATTGCTACACTGAATATATTTAATTATATTTAAGTATTTAATGCTTCATTTTTGTTAACAATATTACAGCATAGGTACACTAGGAAAGGCACTATATATATTTAGTCCTTTAAATCTAAGAATGAGAGTTGAAAATATCTTTTAAATAATCTTGTTATTAATTATGCTGACTTTTAGTGGAAAAAATTCAAATTCTTCTATTTCAAATCTACATGTACTATCAATCAGTCTCCAATTTATTAAAGACATTTTACAGTAATTCGTAAGTGTCATCCTGGTTTTAATATGTGTCTTGATATCTATAATAAGGTATTTGATTTTTATCCCCCAACAGCAACTATGGGTAAAGCTGGGGGACATTAATGCATTTCTTGAAAAACAATATTCAACAATTGAGATGAACTCTTCAGTTCATATGTTTTGAAGATTTCATCATTATGCCACTAAACATAAAAATCAATATTTATTCCTTGAAATAAATTTCATTTTGGTTACAGACCACTATGATATTCCTTTCCCAGATTTTTAATGTCTACCCAGTAGAGGTGTGTTAACTGAATCTTCCTTGTCATTTATGTATGATGGATTAAGGAGAGAAAGAATTGTCTTCCTCCCATGTATAATAGAATTCCCTAAGTAGAAATTTATTTTAGCCAATCATTATGTATTTCTTGGCTTTACATCCTCAGATATGAATGCTTTAATGTCTGCTCCACCCCCAAATGAAACCAAAGTTTAATATGACAATAATAGATTATAGTTTGTGTCATTACATTCACCAATCAAAAATAACAAGTGTGTAACTGTGATCTCTTATACCACAATGAATACAGATAAGATTCAAAAAGTGAAATACTGAAGAGAAAAGTATAATTCTGGTGCTGTCAGATCTTGATAATACATACAATGAGAATAATCAAAATAAGACCAAGTAAAGTATAAACCGAATGGATCTATGTTTATTCTAGATTTTTTTCTATTGTGGTATACTATTATTTTCACATACATAAATAGATCCATATATTAGTCTGATTTTTAGAGTAAGTTCACAGACTATATCTTTGGCACAGTTAATGTTTGATTTTATTTTTCAACTTGCAAGTTAAAAATGATGATATGATGAGGATGAGGAGGCAGACAGCAATGCTAATAGTAAAATGAACACCATTTATTAAATGGCAGCCCTAGACCCTGAATTTAATACTTAATTTTTCTAATTAAGGTCAAGTGTTGTACGTTTCAAAGTGCTTCACATTAAAACTACTTATTGGATTTTGTTTTAATACTAATGTCTCAATCTCACTCATCAATGAATCTGATTCAATGGTATAATAACTGGCTTTATAATTTATCAAAATGTTTCTGTCTTGAGGCACCTAGGTGGCTCAGTTGGTTAAGTATCTGACTCTTGGTTTCGGCTCAGGTCATTATCTCATGGTTCTGTAAGTTTGAGCCCTGTTTTGGGCTCTGGGCTGATGGTGTGGAGACTGCTCAGGATTCTCTCTCTCTCTCTCTCTCTCTCTCTCTCTCTCTCTGTCTCCTCCCTCCTTCACTCTCTCTCTCTCTCTCTCTCATAATAAATAAATAAACCTAAAAAATATAAAATGTTTCTGTGTTCACAAGTGGTTTTAATATATACGATGATAAGATTGTCTATTCTAAACACTGCTGCTTCCAAATAGGATTTTAATGGTTATGTTGTCCTTTTTTCCCCTTTTGCAGTATATGTGGTTTGAATGTGGATTGTGATAGTATGCAGATAATCTGGGTCTTCTTCTGTATTTATATTATTTAAAATTGCATTTTAAATTTAAAAAATTTGTTCACTATTCATAAAATCATAGTTCAAGCTGTAAAAAAAGAAAAATTCTTACATTAAAAATATAAGAATGTGGAGGTTAAATTTGAGCATACATTAAAACTTAAAAGTAAAGGGGCAAAGCACAAAAAATTGAGTATAGTCAAAATGTGAACTAAGAAAAGCAAATGTTATGAAAAAGTGAGATGAAATGCAATTATTTGTGCATTTCATATCAAGGATTCATAATTTCAGAAGGAAAATCAGGACCCCTTTCAAATAATGATAACTGGAATACTTGTGCGTTTTGAAAAACATTTTCAAGTTGCTTTGGAATAAAGGCAAACTTTTCAAGTTTACTGCACAGATTTAAAACTCATGAGTCAAATAAAAAGAAATTATTCATTCTGTGTGATACAGTTTTCAAAGACAAACTACTGTAAGGAGAAACTAGCAATCACTCTGGAGGGAGCAAGGACTGAATTCCAGAATATTCCAGTGTCATCATCTTCAAATAACTACACTTAACCATGAAGCACAACCAGCTACTTCCAAACCATTAAACCAAGTAAAATTTAATGTTATATAGATGTCTCTATCAAGATAAGATAATGAAAATGAACATCAGTTGCTGTAACCAAGACCTACCTCACATGCATGTCTTATTTCAACCGTTACTGAATTCAACTTTGTGCTTATTTAATAAACACTGACTTGTCATTTTATGTAGCATCTATAATAGAAAATTTTCAAAATAAACCAATACTATCCATCTAATATCATTTGCTTTTGAATTTTCTTACTGACTCTGCTGACTTCCAGGTAAGATGGCAGTGTAAACACAGGGCTCCAATGATGACCCTCTAAAATTTTAATTAAAATACCCAATCAAATGGAAAAATTGTGCATTTTCCCTAAATATATGAGTCTGAAACTCAGGAGAGATTGAGCAGGAAAAACAAAGTTGGCAGTCATTAGCATTTTAATGGAATTGAAACCAAGGAAGTAGAGTTATGAATTGGTTCAGAGATGTCAAGTAAGATATGTGCCCACCGGATTTAGCAACAACAGTGTTAGAAGTAACATTGCAAACAGTTTGTTAAAGGGGCAGGAGTAGTAAAAGGGTGTTAGAGTGGAGAATTATGGCTGCAAAGGAATACAGCTCATTCTGCAGCAGAAATGGGATGCAGGGTCAGTCTGAGGAACTTATTTTTAACTTGCATGTTTTTGAGGACAGGAAAAAGTTGAACATATTAAAAACTGAAGAAGAGAGAGGAAGTTGAAACTGAGGAAAAAAGAGATTGCGGAGGAAGGTCCCTGAGGAAATACAAAGAGGAGATGAGAATCCAGGGCATGGATACAGATACTGTCATTACAGAGGAGGAAGGACAAATAGCTATGACTGCTTATGGGCTAGATAACATAATCTCAGAATATTTAAAATAAAAATTTTTCAAGACCTGAGAAAATTTATAGAAACCTTACAGTAGAAGATTGGAAATGGTTTCTATCAATTATGGAGCTATCAAATAGGTGAAATAAATAAGTACAGAGATAATTTTTTAAAAGCAGAATTAATAAATGTTGCTTAAAGGAGGATGATTGAATTGTCTTCTGTTATTCCCAACCATTTTTTTACATCATCACAAAAAATTAGAGTATTGCTAGTGTTTTGTTAAATTGGACACAACTGATACCCCTAACATGTTTAGGAACGATACAGGGATAACGTAAACCCTAAATGACCCACCTATTCTCTTGGCTTTACACACTCTAAGACAATGGCTTCACATTGTTATCTCCCAGGTTCAACCTGGTTTCTGACCTCTAGGTATTATATACAAATAACTTCCTGACATTTGCACTTTGATATCTCATTGTAACATGGCTCCCATGAAGTGTTGATCCGTTCCCCCATATCCTGCTTCTCCATTACCCTTTTTCACTAAAATTCCCATAGTCTGCCTTGAATGTAAGTCAGAAACTTGGACACATCTTTTGACCACTTCTCTCCTTCTTCCCATGTTAACCTTATTACCAAGTCCTGATGATTTTACTTTAAATATACACTTGTCAAAGCTTCTGTTTCTCTCCATTCTGACTACCCTACATCAAGCTACTATCACCTTTCAGCGAGATACTATCATTTCCTTTTGTTCATTGTTTCCCTGTTGCACACGCTAATCCATTCTCTATCTAGAAGCCTGAAGAATCTTTTGATAATGCAGATCTATTCATGCCCCACTGAATAAACTCCATCAAGGCAATACCTCCTATTGCATTTAAAATAAAATCCAAATGACTTAATATTGCCTGTAGTTCCTGTGTATGGCTCCAATGTTAGATTACACTGCTATTATCACCTATTCTATTTACTTCTTACACTAGCCTGTAGGCCCTAGGGAGTGCAGGGTTTATGTTTATTTTATTCATTATTATATACATGCAGTGTCTAGCAGTGTCTGGGACAGAGCAGTAATCATAAATATTGTATGATTGCGTAAGTATACGGTACGTTGCTCTTAGAATACAATCTCTTCCAAGCAGCTGGAAAAAGAAGTCACCTCCAAGGCCTGCTTGTGCCCTGTCATGAAAGGAGCCATCAAAAGGCTTTAGGCATTAGGGCAAAGGATCTGGCTCTCTTGTTTGTATTTCCACATTTGCTTGCCGATGTGCCCTGGGCTGGTTTTTCCTCATTGTCTGATTGTGGGGTTGGAATTGGAGAGAGAAGAGAGGGACTGATAATTGAGAAAACATAGCCCACTTTTGGTTTTGTTTCACTTAGGCTCTAAGCTGCAACTAATCTAAAGAAGTTTTCCACCAAAACTGGGAAAACTGGGCCTCTGCATTGGGTTTAGGTCCACCCATATAGATCCACACATTTAGGACTCTAGCAGGGCATCAAGGACATTGGAAGATTTAAGGTGACTTGAATGGCCACTACAGAGGCAAAAGGGTTTGGGGGAACTTCAGGCCCCATTGGTACAAAGGCATTTAAATGTGGCTGCATCCTATATACTCTTCTGCTCTTCTCTAGGCTCTTACCCTATTTATTGTTTTTCTTTTTTTTCCACAGTAACTCCCAGTGGATATTTGAGAGAGGAAAACCACACATTAACCTGCTCCCAGGTATGGGATAATGAAAAATTGGCTTCCACTTCTTTAAGTCCAGAGACAGCACTCATTTGAGAAACACCATTGTTTATTCGGCGGATATGATTGCGTAGCATCCTAGTAATTTTTTTTTTTTTTTTGAGAAACACCATTGTTTATTCGGCGGATATGATTGCGTAGCATCCTAGTAATTTTTTTTTTTTTAAAGGCTTGTGCATATATTTTGGATTTCAACATTAATGTCAAAAATACATAGTATGATTTTACATAGGATTTGTGCTACATTAGAACACTAGAGACAAACATCACTTGAGTATTAAGGAAAACATTAAATATTAAATAACTGAGAAATAAAATGTGTAAACACTAATCTAATTGGGGAAGGGGGGGTTGCTATTGCAACTTCCAACCCCACCTGCCCTACCAGTAGGAAAACTGAACTGGGTACAGCAAAACTGAAGCAAAAGAGCTGAAGTTTCACGGGCTGAATGTTTATGTCCTACTACATAGTGTTCGGTTTGCAGTTCTCCTATTTTCTAATAAGTTATTACCATTTTTTTATTCCTTGTCCATTTCAGTCAGAATTTTGGGTGAAGGCCAATTAAATGTGTTAGCATAAATCACCATCGTGATCCAGACACTTGCAGAATCATTTTTTTAGAGGGAAATTCAATTAACATTATATTTTATGCATTTCCCATGTCATTGCATATTCCTTAAGGCATGATTTTTAATGCCTTTATAATATTCCCTTACGTGGAAGTATAATGATTTATTTAGTATTCTCCATGGTGTTGGTTATTTCAAGTTGCTTCCAATTTTGTACTAGTATAAATAATTCTGCAATGAATATCATTGTACATAAGTCTGTGTCTACATCTCTGTTTATTTCCCTAAGACATATTTCTAAAAGCAGATTTACTAAGTCAGTGGCCCTTAATACATATTACTAAATGGCTTTTGAAAAAATTGGCATTTGTTTGAAACCCAAACAAGACTGTATGTCAGGAAGATAACAATTCATATATTTGCTTACATGACAGTCCATTTTAACCATATCTTTATTATTAATTCATCTTTATACTTTTGGAGATTGTTGATGCCCTTAAGCATTTTTTTCTATGTTATAATTTTTTATATTAGTACATTGTACCTTGTAGTAGCTCTTGATATATAAAAGATATTCATCATTTTTTGGTCTTATTTGTTTTTTCTAGTTGTTAGCTTTATGATGGTTATGATTACTTCTATACAGAATATTTTTCTTTTAAAAATTAAGTTAAATTTATTAATCTTTTCACTTGTGATTTATTTTTCCATGTTAAAACACACCAAGACTTATTATATATGAACCATTACATTTGTATCACTGTTTGGAAATTTTGTAATATTATATCTGACTGTTTAATCCATTTAGAATTTCTTTTTTGGTATGTGTATAACACAAACATTGTATTAGGTAGAGTTCTTCAGAGACATAGAACCAATAAGATATCTACAGAGAGAGAGAGAGAGAGAGAGAGAGAGAGAGAGAAAACTGGGGGAGAATATATTTTAAAGATTGGGTTAGACGATTGTGGGGGCTGGCAAGTCTGAAATTTATAGGGCCGGATGGCAGGGTGGATATTTATTCAAGTGATTTTTGATATAGTCCTGAGTCCAAAATCTGAGAAGTGGGTCAGCAGCCTGGAAACTCAGGCAGAAGTTCTCATTAGCAACAGACAGATTCTAATAGTCTACCACTATGATTTTAGCAATGTTGGTGACAGTAATTCGGGAGCATTAGCTACAATGGCTGACAGCTCCAGCAGTTACAACATGGTGCACCCATACAACTTGCCAACATTTTCTTTAGTGAGTATGAGCTTGTTTCCAGTCCAGGGATGATAGGAGCTTTCTCTTTTCTGGGCAGCATTCTCTTCCTGTTTTGCATCTTCAGCCCAAGACAATATTAATTTCTTCATAAACATACCCTCCCCTTTTTGCCCTCCAGCCCAGGGTTGATAGAAGCTTCCTGATCTCAACGTAAGGCATTGTTTTTTTCTTTTGTTCCTCCAGAGTTTTCAAAAATTTCAAGTGAATCCCCTATATTAATTCCTTTTCTATTTGAAATGGTTTATAAGGGAGGTATTATCCAAATCACAGAAACATTTACAACATCTATTTCATATATAGGCATTAACAATAATAGTTACTGCCAGAAAGAAAAACTAAGTGTTGCTAAATGGATTAATCAAGGATAACAACACACTCCGCTGCACTGTCAGAAGAGGAAGATTTCATAATTTCCACTCGTTAGCATGGTAAAACTGCTGAGACTCAGCATTTGTGTGTTTTCAAATTATGTCTTTTTCCAAAAAGGCTTTTCTTAAGGTTATTGTTCTTACTCAACCATTATATACAGGAGGTTTTTATTCTACCACCATTTTCCCACTTCTTAACCTGAGTCGTGGATGCATAAGTGTTTGCTATGTTATAATTTAAGTTCTACATACACATTTAATACATTCTTTTATATATGATCCTTTTTCATTGAAATATATGGAAAAAATAAAGTAATTGCTAAGGTTTTCAATCATTGTAGAAATTTTAAATATACACACTAAGGCAACTTTTTTATTGACAGGTACATTTTTGAGAAAAACTCTACTTATATTGGGTATATGTAGTGCTTCAAAAAACAAAGTCAGGCATATTTTTTTAATTAATTAACTTATTTTTGAGAGAGAGAGGGAGAGACAGGATCCCAAGCAGGCTCTACACTGCCAGCACAGAGCCTGATGCAGGACTTGAACTCATGAACCATGAGATCATGACCTGAGAAGAAGTTGGATGCTTAACCGACTGAGCCACCCATGCACTCTAGTGGCAGGCATATCTTTATTTATAAATCTATTCTTTTCATGCTCTCTATAAACACTTGTAAAAATGAAAGCATTTAAGGAGTCAAAATATGGAGCCAGGGATTATTATGATAATAAAAGTCAACAAGGAACTCAATGGAAAAGACATAGTTTACCTACAGAATATGGAAAATAACAGAGATTATATTTTACTTAAATTTAACTGCCACATACAGCTAACATCTGGATTGGCGGTTAGAGATACCCCCAACCTCCATAACATAAGAGTGCTTCAGCAATCCTCCATCCAAACTGGGGATTATTAATGAGTTTTGCCATACTGTTTCCCAACAATTTGTGACTTTTCTCTCTCCATCTACTTCAGATCTTCTCCTCCAAATTCTCTCTTAGTATTCTAGGAGGTCTAGACCAATCAAAACTACAGGGTGGAGTCTGTTTTTGTTTTTTTGTTTTTCTATATGAAATGGAAGAGAAGAGAGGAGAAGAGAAGAGAAGAGAAGAGAAAGAAGAGAAAAGGAAAGAGAGGAGAGGAGAGGAGAAGATGACAGATGAGAGGAGAGGAGAGAAGAGAAGAGAGAAGAAAAGAGGAGGAGAGTAGAGGAGGAGAGAAGAGAAGAGAAGAGAAGAGAAGAGAAGAGAAGAGAAGAGAAGAGAAGAGAAAAGAGGAGAGGAGAGAAGAGAGAAGAAAAGAGGAGGAGAGTAGAGGAGGACAGAAGAGAAGAGAAGAGAAGAGAAGAGAAGAGAAGAGAAGAGAAGAGAAGAGAAGAGAGAGGAGGGGAGGGGAGGGAAGAGAAGAGAAGAGAGAGAAGAGAAGAGAAGAGAAGAGAAGAGAAGAGAAGAGAAGAGAAGAGAAGAGAGAGGAGGAGAGGGGAGGGGAGGGAAGGGAAGGGAAGGGAAGGGAAGAGAAGAGAAGAGAAGAGAAGAGAAGAGAAGAGAAGAGAAGAGAAGAGAGGAGAGAAGAGAGAAGAAAAGAGGAGGAGAGTAGAGGAGGAGAGAAGAGAAGAGAAAGAAGAGAAGAGAAGAGAAGAGAGGAGAGAAGAGAGAAGAAAAGAGGAGGAGAGTAGAGGAGGAGAGAAGAGAAGAGAAGAGAAGAGAAGAGAAGAGAAGAGAAGAGAAGAGAAGAGAAGAGAAGAAAGAGCAGAGGAGAGAGGAGAAGGGAAGAAGAGAAGAGAAGAGAAGAGAAGAGAAGAGAAGAGAAGAGAAGAGAGAGGAGGGGAGGGGAGGGGAGGGAAGAGAAGAGAAGAGAAGAGAAGAGAAGAGAAGAGAAGAGAAGAGAAGAGAAGAGAAGAGAAGAGAAGAGAAATCTTGGCCACTTTAATTAGCAGAAGGAAAGAAGCTTCTCTACGTTCACTTGTTTTACTTACCTGCTCCTCACAGTGAAAGCCCCATTCACAAGCACCTCCTTGGGGTAGACTTAGAGACAGGTTTCCTTAACCTATAAAAATATGATATAGTTAGTAATTAACATATTAAATTTGAGCTGATTATAGAATTGCCAAATGAAGTCATAATCTGATAGAATGCAGCTAATGTGGAGTTATTGGGTTGAAATGTAGATTCAATTTTTAAATAAATGATGAACTATTTAGGTATATATTCTGAGATTGTAAAGTTATAAAATGAAGAAAACTATTATCATAAAACTTAGTGACAGAAAGAAGGATGGAAGGGAAAAGATTACCAAGAGAATGTATGTAAGAAGCTACAGTTAAGGAATTGAGGTTGGCATGACTGAATTCAGCTTCTGACATGAAATTATCACTTTGTAACGTCTAAATATCTTTTGCAAGAGGCTGTGTTCTCTAACTGACGGTTAATATGCTAATGTGGGAGAAATTTGAAGTATTAAAGTGTATTTCAGTATGTTAACTTTATTATGTGTTTCAAAATTATTTAAATTATTTTTCGAGAGTATCCATTATATACATGATGAGTTTTGTGTGCATGTGTGTGTGTCAGTGTATGTGTGTGCCTGAGTGTGTATTTGTCTTTGTATATGATTTTATTTGTAGAGATGTGCTCGTGTTTGTAAGTGTATATATGTATACGTGTCTGTGCATGTCCATATGTACATCTGTGTTTGTGTGTGTAATGTACGTGCTCATGTCTGAGTGTTATGAGTCTGAGTTACATTTATTTGTAAATGTATATCCATGGCTCTGTGAGTTTGTGTCATATATGTATATGTATTTCCATTTGCAGGTAGGGTTCAAGTTTGCATGTGTTGCATGTTTTCACAGGAGTACAAGAGTAAACATCAGGAAGCATCCTTCATGGCACCTTCCCCTGACTTACATGTGAGATTCTGAAAGCTAACTTATATTGACTTTCCATAAGACTTTACAAAATGCTGACATTACTCACTAAGGACCAAACCAGAGCAGCTTAGAACAAGGAGGGCTTTTAAACAGAAAATGAAAGCTCAATGGAAGCTAACTTCAATAATATCAAATCCTCAGAAACATACAGAGAAATCAAAAAATACTACATTTTTGCAATTACCGAAATGAATCCACAACTCATTGTTAACTCTCTTGCAGCTTATGAGGTAAGATGAGAGACATTTTAATTTGTAGTGAGCATAGCATAACATGCAGACTTGTGGAATCAGGATGCCGTACACCTGGAAGTAATGTAACATTGTGTGTCAGCTATATTTCAATTAAAAGAGAGAAAGAGGTATAAGACTGTTATCATAGAAACTAGAAGTCAGTTGCATTCAACATAAGAGTCACTGTCATGATCATTATCTAATTTTCAATTTAGTTCATATAGAACTTTTAAGTGAGAAAACTGTATTAAACATTTCTCTTGTGCCAAGTGGAGAAGTGTGTTTTCTGGGGAATTCTAGCCATTCACTTTTTCCCAAGAGACTTTGCAGAATACACTTAATTACCTTAGTTCATTCATCATAATCCAGTATCTAATGTGCAACTCTATGTGAACAGAAACCTAATTTTATCATCATAATGAATATACTTTCATCTTTCAAAGGCATGCCCACATTATCCACAGTTGATGAGTGATACATAAAACCTAAAAAAAATCTATAAAACAAAAATTAAATTAGCATGTATTACAGAATATCTATGTGCAAGAAAAAGTTACTCATATCTGGAAGCTAGAACCACATAGAGATCTAGACCATAATCATAAGTCCCTCATGAACAGATAAACCAAACACAGGTAGATGTTTAATTGAATCAAATATCTAAAGTAATTAGGCTGACAAGTACACATTGCCCATTTCACAATAAATATGTTCTTGTCAGTAGAATGAAAATAATGAAAACTAGTGACTTAAACATTTTTTTACCCAGAGTTATGTTAACATAAGAAATGATATTGTCAACATACAGGGAATCCATTTGCTAATAATTATCATAAAAATTATCATCACAAAGAGTTACACCTTTTCTGGTGTTTTTCTTTGCTTCCTTTTCACTGCATATGCATTTCATAGATGTGCTAATTCAATCATGCTGAAAATCTGGTTTTCTGTCTAGGTATCCATTTTCTGTTCAAGGTATCTTTGTATATTCCTGTCTATTTGCAATGTATACTTCTTGTTTTCAGCTTAACTCATGGAGGGAAACTTTAATTTCTCATTTTATAATTCTTAGGGAGTATCTCACTCTAACTTGCAGGTCTGGCATGTTTGAGTCTGGGGTTTATGAAAGGTTTTGGTCTATATCCACCCTATTTTATCCATTGGAATGTTGAAGTTTGGTGTTAGCATTTCTAAAGTATGCATGCATGTCTGTGTCTCAGATGGTTCTAAGCTCTCTGGGATAGGAAGTAAAAATAATCCTATTCAGTTCTGAATCTCTACCATTAATGACTTATCTAACATATTTTGGGCATCAATTGTGTAACTGTCTTTATCTGAATACCAGTGAAGGAAGAGTGAACATTTATTGCTGAAGTGAAAAAGTATATATTTGGGTTAAAAATTAGAATGAGGACAGAACTTCCAGAATGACAGAGTAAAGAGATTGATAGACTCTCTGCAGCAGTAAAATAACAACTGAACCAATGAATATTATTTAAAAACAACAACAACAATATTTTAAGCCTTTACAAATTGTCCTATGAGGAAACAGCAAATGGAGAAACATTTTTTGAGGAAAATATGCTAATCCCAGTAGGACCAGTGTGAATCTGTGACATTTGAGCCATAATCTGCTCCCTCCTCTGCTTCACACATATCTATTTTATGATAACCATTCTGGGCATTCTGTTCTGTGCGGGTGCAGCCAAGAAGATAGGTTCCCTCTCCTCTGAGCTCCAAGCCTAGAGCTGTGCTTTCACTCTGGGAAGAGCAGAACACTGATGTTCCTCATGTCTCCAGTTCTGTATCCTAGAAGCTCTATTCGAGGCAGGTACAGCCAACAGGGCCAGAGCTCCCTCCTCAGATAGGGAAGGCTGAGAATAAAAGGACAATTACCTTTGCCTCAGTATGCTCTCAGAGTAGAAACTCTACTCTACTCTGGGAAAGACAAGCACAGAAGACCGAGGCTTGACATTCCTTCCATCCTTTCATAGGATGGGAATGTCACTTCAGGAAAAGTGACTCACCACCTCCAGTCCTGGTGCAGGCACACAGGGATTCTGCCCAAGAGACAAGGCAAGCAATTTAAATGAAGAGCTCCAGGGCTCAGCCTGAGGAGGATTGACTTCATTTGGAGCAGACAGTGGAGAATACTTTGCCTAAGGGTATTGTTGAAACCCAGTTGAAAAAGGATGTAGCTCCAGGACACGAGTAAATATCAAAGCCCCTAGAAATTTATAGAGGGAAGCAGGGAAAGATATATCCTATGAAAGTCTCTTGGGGATTATAGTCAAGTCTAGAGTTTAAAAGATATTCAACATTATTAGTCATGGAGAAATGTAATCAAAATCACAGTAAAATACTAATACTCAGATGGCTATGATCAAATAGAGAGACAATAGCAAGTGTTGGCAAGGATGTAAAGAAATTTGAACCCTCATGTATTGCTGGTGGGACTATTAAACAGTGAATCCACTTTGGAAAACAGTTCGGCAATTCTTTAAAATGTTGAATATTGATTTACCAGATGACCAATGAATTCTACTCGTAGGTATATGTCTAAAAGAAATGTAAAAGTCATACACAAAACTTCAAACACTGATGTTCATAGTAGCATTATTTGTGTTACCCCAAAAGCGGAAACAATCCAAATATCCACCAATGGATTAATGGTTAAACAGAAGGTGATACATACATACAATGAAATATTACTCAGCAATAAAAAGAAACAAAGCTCTGATACATGGCTACAGCATGAGTGGAACTCCAAAACATTACACTAAGTGAAAAAAGCCAATCACAAAAAATACCACATACGTATGATTCCATTCATATAAAATGTCCAGAATAGGCACATCTGTAGGTACCCAATGTAGATCAGTAACCACTGATCTCTAGCTGGGGAGATATTGAAGGGAAATAAAGAGTGACTGCTAATGGGTGCCATTCTTTTAGACAGTTGAAAATGTTCTAAATTACATTATGGTGATGATTGTACAGCCCTGTGAAAATACTAAAAAAAAATACCTAAATTTTATATGTTAAAAGGTAAATTGTATGATATGTGAATTATCTCTTAATTAAGCTGTTAGAAGCAGAAAGAAATTGGGATGAGTTGTAGTGAGATGTCCAGATAAAACAGGCCAAGAATTGTTGATTTGAACACTGAAGCTCATCTAAGTGAAGTATAGATTAAACATGTATAAATCCTATGTAGTTTTCTGCAAATCATTCACTCACCCAAGATAGATCTTTTGTGGCACAAAATTTCTCTTTACCAAATAAAGTTCCAGTGGAACTTTAATTCAAAAGGATTTAATGTAGTCTCAAAATATACATATAAGATATTATTTATATGTCTACTTATCTGCCCTTTCCATATTTATATTTTGATTTTCATTATTTATGATAATTAAAATCTATTTCTTTTTTTTTATTTCTTTTTTTAATGTTTATTTTTATTTTGAGAGAGAGAGAGAGTGAGCAGGAGAGGAGCAGAAAGAGAAGGAGAGAGAGAATCCCAAGCAGTCTTGGGGCTGTTAGAATATAGCCCTACGTGGGGCTTGATCTCACTAACCATGAGATCATGACCTGAGCTGAGATCATGATCTGAGCTGAAATCAAGAGTCAGACACTTAACTGACTGAGCCACCCAGGCTCCCCTGTATCTATTTCTTTTAAGGAAAACGTCAGTTTTCCACATACATTCCACATATCTTTTTCACTCTCATGAACATATTGCAACAAACATCCATGTATACATTTGTATCACTTATTAGTACCTCATGATGTATCCCTAGCGGTAGTAGGGGTAGTAGGGCTAACCCAAGAGATTCCTTTCTCAGAAAGATTGTGCCAGTGAAAAACAGCCTTATTTCTCTGCATCATTGCAGGAAATGAGCAGAAGAGTGCAAGAGAACTTGATGGCTTTCAGTAAGGCTGATGGAGTAAGACTGCTGGAGCTGCCGTGTCACAGCTTGCACCCTCATCTAAGAGGTAAAAGTAGCAAATGGAAATTACAGTTACAACATGAGTTTAGATTCATCCTCTTTTTCAAACTGGAAACTTCAGGCTAATAATTACTGAGGAATTTTATGATGTTTTGTGTGTTTAGTTTGGGTAAGGTGCTTCAACATAGTGATTCTTGGCTTAAGGAACTACAGCTGGCATATCCGACTGTGTGCAAATCTTGTCGTCCTGCCGATAAGTTTGGAAAGTTTAATGACTACATGTTCTAAAATCAGAGGTGGAAAGTTGAATGCTATGAGACTTAGCCACAGCACAGCTATGTGATTTTTTTTATGTTTATTGATTTATTTGAAGAGAGAGAGAGAGAGAGAGAGAGAGAGAGAAAGAGAAAGAAAGAGAGAATCCCAAGCCGGCTCTGTGCTGTCAGTGCAGAGCCTGACGCAGGGCTTGAACTCATGAACCATGAAATCATGACCTGAGCCGAAACCAAGAGTAGGACACTTAACTGACTGAAGCACCCAGGCGCCCCACGGCTATGTGGTTTAAACATGAAACATCTCACTAGCCAATGGCTAAAGTATACACTTCTAATAAATGTACCTTTCTGCATTTATTTGTTATCTTTAAGGATAAAAGGACAATTTAGAGGGCCATTTTAAGTGCATTTTTATTTTAATGGAAACATAGAGCTATTAATTTATAGGCATGTGGAAATATGTGGAAATAACCTTCTGATAATGGAGCATTATTCTTCTTTGAAATTTACCCTTGATGTGAAATTCCTAGGTAGTTTAATTCAAGCAATTTCCTTTGCACTGTATATCACAGTATAAATGCCAGTATAAAAAATTGATAATAGAAAAAATAGTGGCAAAAGTAAAGATATAGGAAATATGGGAACAAAGAGTAGCTTTTGGAAGCTGTCTACTTGCTATTTTGCCAAACGGAATTATGCCTAAGTAAAACAGCAGCCAAAATCCTCGTATCTAAAATACAAACTCTTTTAAATCATAAGCATTATGTTTATAGGGGCTAGAACCTTTTGCTTGTTAGATTACATGAATAACATTGGTTTTGCTCCTCAGTTTCAGAGAAATAACATGGTATTTGTGGTTATAGGTTGCAACATTTTCAAGTCCAAATCAATGTACTATATTTCACTTTTCATACTTTTATTTTAACCTGTCAAGATATACTGACTAAGCAGAATTAATAAAACAACAGCAACCTCATGATTGACTGGTAATATATTAGAAAGAAGGAGCCTGTCTTGTTTTTTCATTGATTTTTAACTTTGTGAAGATAAACAGTGGAGGGACTAAAATTGTGCGTGCGTGTGTGTGTGTGTGTGTGTGTGTGTAGGCAACTCAGGCATGAAGTTTTATAATTACACGATAACCTAATTTATGTTCAAAACAAAGAGGTGTTGGGAACATATACATAATTAGTTTCACAAGAATTCATTTTAGAATATAAAATTAAAGCATATTCTTTGTTAGGGATTGAACATTCAAGAAAAAAATTGAAAGTACTGCTATTTCTGACTTGGGATCCTATCCTCAACTACATTAATACTTGACCCTCACTTCCCACTTCTTCCACTGATTTATACAATGCCACGTTTTCACTTCTCCCACACAAATTGATGAGAAAACAAGATGGAAACTTATAGTACAAAACGATGATAAGAATTGATAAAATATGAGTCCACTGCCAGCAGAGATATAAGTACATGTTATCCCAGGATATGGATAGATTTAGCAAATTTGTTGAGTTTGACAGAGTGGTAGAAGATTTTTAAAATTTCCAACATTCAAACAGTTCTAAAATCAGTTGAAAGGCATAATACCTAAACATTTCCAGATTGTAATTTCCTTGAAAATAGCAATAAGGCAAAATAAATAATACTTTGCACTTGAAAGACCGATGAAGGCATGCTGGATAAGAACAAAACAAAGAGGAAATAAAACCTTGGAAGCAGAAAAAGAAAGAAATCAAGCACTAATACGAAAAATACAATAATAGCATATATCAAGATTTCAGGGGAAAGTTAAAAGCAACAAAAGGTGATTAAGTTAGTGTTAGAGTTAAAAAGAAATTGAAAAAAAAATCTGTTGGGTATTACAGGACGCTGTAGTCAAAAATATGTACTTACTAGGGGCACCTGGGTGGCTCAGTCGGTTGAGCAGCCGACTT
This sequence comes from Prionailurus bengalensis, assembly GCF_016509475.1. Lineage (NCBI taxonomy): Eukaryota > Metazoa > Chordata > Mammalia > Carnivora > Felidae > Prionailurus > Prionailurus bengalensis. The sequence continues at coordinate 86,972,063 of NC_057358.1, forward strand.
CGGCTCAGGTCATGATCTCATGGCTTGTGAGTTGGAGCCTCACATCAGGCTCTGTGCTGACAGCTCGGAGCCTGGAACCCGCTTCTGATCTGTCTCTTCCTCTCTCTCTGCCCCTCCCCCACTCATGCTCTGTCTCTCTCTCAGAAATAAATAAACATTAAAAATTTTTTAAAAAATATGTGCTTACTAAATGATGAATGATAGTTATTTTTATAATATTTCCTTTCTTTTGTTGATGTAATGAAAAAAACCATTTATTGCCCAAAGGATTTTCACAACGTGGATATAATAAAATTAAGATTATTAGCAATGAAACACTATGTTTTAATTTTTTTAACAAAAAGCAAGGCCATTTGGCAAAAAATGGGCTTTATTTAATTGGATATTAGCCAACACTTTTCCTATCATTCCATTTTTCTAAAAAATGGGTGTATACACTTGAATAGAAAATTGAGAATAATGACATCAGCATGTTAGTGGTGGATACATTTGGCTTTGGCATTATGGTTGATGGTTTTGTATTTGTGCTTCTTTTATATTTTCAGAAGTTTTGGGAATAAACATTATTTTGTAATTAGGTTATATTTTGATTTTCAAAAGATGATGTTTCTTTATAATGAAGTTTCCTGTTTTAAATCTGGTTCCAAATCATAAAAACAGATAAAAAGAGAAACAATGCATGTCTGTATGTATTTTATTTTCATTGTTTTTTTTAAAGATTTTATTTTTAAGTAATCTCTATGCCCAATGTGGGACTTGAACCCACAACCCTGTGAGATCAAGTGTCACATGCTCCACTGACTGAGCCAGCCAGGCACTCTCTATTTTCATTGGTTTGTTTCATTTT